>NC_087359.1:31402645-31711297 GCF_030014295.1 Loxodonta africana | reverse complement strand
GGCCCGTTGTTGTTACTATTATTATTAACATTAAGTGATGGAGCTAGGAGTGGCCCCAGGCCTCTCTCCCCCTAAAGCTGGCACCCATCATTAACTCTGAGTGGGTCTGTTCTTGAGAAGCTTGGGGTGGAGGGGGCAGGAGGGGGCTGGATGTGGGGGATCCCTCAGGTGACCTGTAACCTGCTTGGTACAGTTGGTGTCAACCAGGGTGGCAGGAATTTCCTCAGACCCACAGCAGCCCACCTTTCACCCACCCACACTGGACTTTTTTTTACCTTTTACTAACTTTATAGGCTGAGATTTTGAATGGATTATAGATCATAGGAGTCCCTGGGTGATGTAACGATTAACACGCTCCAGTGCTAACAGAAAGGCTGGCAGCTCAAGTCCACCCAGAGGTACCTCAGAAGAAAGGCCTGGTGATCTACTTTAGAAAAATCAGCCGTTGAAAAACCCTATGGAGCACCGTTCTACTCTGACACACATGGCATTTCCACAAGTCAGAATCAGTTTGACAGCAGCTAGTAACTGGCGTTGCCTGGTGAATTTGAACTGCCAACCTTCTGGTTAGCAGCCATAACACTTAACCACTACATCACCAGGGTTTCCTTTTTTTTTAGTACCTGTTGTAGACCTCCTGATGTTCCTCTTCTAAATACTCGGGTTTACATCTCTATAAACAGGAACATTCTACTACCTAGCCAAAACATTTATCACACAATTAGAAATTTCTTAATGTCATTAAATACGTAATCCAAATTCAAATTACCCCAGTTGTTCCAGGATTGTCCTTTCCAACTGTTTTGTTTGTCCAGTCCAGGACCACACACTGCATTTTATGTTCCTTAAATCTCTTCTCATCTAGCACTGTCCCTTTTCCTTGCCGCTGACGTGCAGATGAGAATGGGCCAGTGGTCCTGTAGAATGTCCCACCTTCTGGGTTTGTTTGATCACATCCTTATGGTATCATTTAGCTAGTTCCTCTATACATTTTATTTCCTGGGAGCTAGAAGTTAGATCTAAGGGCTGGATTAGAGTCAGGTTAGATGGTTTTGACCGGGTTATATTAGAGCTGACATTTTTCACATCAGGGGACACACCAGTAGTATTTCCAGCATGGACCACTTACATGGATTAAGGGGATAACAGCCCGATCCCACAATTATAAAGTCACATTTTCCTCTTGCAGCCAGGGGCTATTCTGTCTTGTGTTATCTTGGCACTTCACAAACATCCAGTTCCCTGCTAACGCCATTTGCCACACGGTTTTAAACAGCAATTGATAATCCTTGCCTGAGTCAATAATTTACTTAGTGGTTGCAAAAAATGTTGATTTTTAAAGTTTATTATTCCTTTAACATTTTTCTGTATAGTAGAACTTTCTCTAATCCTCTAGGGTTTTCCTGAAATACAGTTCCTTAAGGAGCCCTGGCGTGCAATGGTTAAGCGCTTGGCTGCTAACTGGAAGGTTAGTGGTTCAAACCCATCAGCCACTCTGTGGGAGAAAGATGTGGCAGTCTGCACCTGTAAAGATTACAGCCTTGGAAACCCTATGAGGCAGTTCTACTCTGTTTTATAGGGTCACTATGAGTTGGAATCGACTTGATGGCAATGGGTTTGGTTTGCTTTGATGGAAAGGCAGGATAAGCACTTAATTTTTTTCTAATTACAGTCACCTCAGTGGTGACAAATTTCCAATTTTTGTTTTTTTTATCATTATGTACTCTTGGATTTTAAAGACTCAGTATTTCAATCAAGTGCAATCATCATTCTTTTTGATGCTCAGACTGTTACAGCTTTGCCAGAGACCCTTTCAGCCAGGTCTATGTCTTTATAACAAAAAAAAAAAAAAAAGAAAGTTGCCATCAAGTTGATTCTGACTCATAATGGCCTCATAGGACAGAGCAGAACTGCCCCATGGTGTTTCCGAAGAGAATATGGTGAAGTCGAACTGCCAATCTTTTTGCTTAGCAGCCGAGTTCTTAACCACTGTGCCACCAGGGCTTCATCCTTATAACAGGACCTCATTAATCTTTGAAATCTTCCTTGCTTTCTGGTACAAGATAGTCCACATTCACTTCTACCTTCCCTGCCCCAAACCTGGAATCAGCCACTTCTCCAAGGAGTCCTGGATCCTTTTAGTGGGAAATGGTATTTAGAAACAAAAAAGTTTTTGAGTGTCCAGGGCCCTCCTTTGAAGTATGTGGCAATATGGGGTCTTCAGATTACCAACAGAGTCATTGCTTTGTGGACCAGAGGAGACAGCCTGGAAGCCATCCCTCCATATGGTAGTCCCTTCCCAACCTTGGATTGCTCTGGGGAGGACGATGTGGGAGAGAGTTACAGCTGTGTGTCAGGGACACGTTGTGGACCCCTTCCCTTCCAGACTCCTGGGCAAGGGTATCCTCTGTCCTAGGCCGCATAACTTTGGTGAAGCAGAGCTCCCACTAAACTCAGGAAGCGGATTCCTAAGGAGGGCCCAGTCTGTGCCAAGGCCTGGGCTGATCCCTGACTCCCTCCTCTTGGCAGCAGAGGCCCCCACCCAGTGCCCGGCCTTGGCCCTTTAGGCTCTCAGGTCCCACACTGCTCTTCTTCCTCCTGTGGCCCTTCGTTGTCCACTGGCTCTTCAGACAGTTTCGAATCCAGAAGAGGTGACTCCATGAAGGGGTCTCTGCAGCCAACTGAGGAAGCGAGGCTACAGGCGCCCGGTTCTGCTGTGTCCTGAGCCTTCCTAGAGTGGGGTGAAGAAGGCTTTAAAATCACCCCCCATCAGTGTTTGCCTTGACACCCCCTCCTCTAATGGGGGCTGGATAAGGCCGTACCCTTCTCTGCAGCTTCCCGTGAACATTTCCTCCCCCAACAGCCCCTAGGAGGCTGCAGCTTGGTGCACGTTCCCGGTCCTTGGTTGGCCGGCAACACAGGGGGATGCTGCGGGTCTCAGCCCCTGCCCTCTTTACCCTCCGACTCCTTCCACCCCAGCCTTTCCCCAGGAGGCTCAGCTCTTGGGCAAGCTGGGACTTGGCCCGGGGCCTGGACGAGTGATTGGCTGGGAGACCTGGATGAGTTGGGGAAGGGGAGGGGACAGGCCTCGGGGGAGAGGAGTAAGCACCGATTTTGTTTGACCCTCCCCCACACACACTCAGGACGTCTTCGCTGAAGATTCACTTTACAAATGAATGTTTCACTAAATAAAACCTTAACTTGCTGCAGTCTGTGCCCCCATGTAGTGAGGCGAGAAACTCGGCCCGGGGCGAGCGAGGCACAAGCCCCTTCCCTGCACCCGCACCCCCACCCCAATGGCAACGCCCCTTGTTGAAGGCCCGGGTTGGTGTTTTTGAATGAGGAACGTTTTCCCTCCTCATAGGCGAGAGAAGGGAAAACAGAGGCCTCGGTAAGGAGGAAAGTTGGGGGGAGGAGGAAGGCCCCTGGGCGCCCTGGGCGGGGCGGGGGCCCCGGAGGGAGGGAGGGGCGCGGGCCCTACAACAGCCGCTGGGTGGGTGGTGCCAAGGGTGCAGCTGCGGCCCCGCCCTCCGCCCGTCGGGGCTCAGTCCTGGGCAGCCCAGGGGGCTGGAGAAGAATAACACAGGCTGGGGCGGTTGTGACGGAGGCTCCGAGACCCGGTTCCCAGGAGCTGCCCGCTTACCCTTGCTCAGCCGTCCGTTCCGGGTGCCGTATCCTCTTGATCTCCGCGCTCGGGCTTTCCCAGGGAACTTTCTGGAACACCAAGGCCCAGAGGGAGCCTTATCTCCGCCCTGCTATGCGGAGTAGGGGGCATGGCCCCACGCGGCCCGGAGCCCGGAGCCCCCGTCGGGGTGGGTGGAGCACCAGCGTGTGCACCGACCTTCGGGTGCCCGTGGCTGCTGCAGGCTGCTTGGGGTTCCGAATTAATTTTTCTCCCCGGCCCAGTGGCTTTGGCTTCCCTCCGGTCATCGCCAGCCCTGTCGTCCGACACGGGCAGCCTTGGCTCCAGCCACGGGCCGGAATTCCGTGGCAGAACTCGCCACTGTGAGCGCCTCCAAAGCCACTGGCCAGGGTCCCACCCCGCAGAAGACCGCAGCAGCCTAGAGTTCCCTGCAATTCCCACCTCTTGGGACCCCAGGACCCTCCCGCCCGAGTCAGGAAGAGGCTGTTCTTAAGACTCTTCCTTGGAGACCCTTAACCTCCTGAGTTCTCCGTCAGCCCCTGGCCTTGACCATGGGACGTAGCCATCGTCTGCACCACTGGAAGCTACAGTCACTCTTTGCCCATCCCGAAGTGGGAAGGGTACCCCTCAGGACAGACACAGACCCTGCTGCTCCAAAGGACCCATTCAAGGGTCACAAGCAGAAAGGCTGCATAAACCCCTTGTGATAAGGATGGACAACAGCAGGGCAGTGGGAGGGGATGAAATCAATACTGGGGATGCAGGCATGGCTCTGAGGCCGGCTCCACCACTTGCACACGCTAGCTGTGTGACCTTGGGTAAGAGCCTTAACTTCTCTGAGCTTGGGCTCCCTTATCTGTGAAGTAGGGGTGATGCTGTCTTCATCGTAAGGCAATCCTGCTGTTAAAGTGATCAGGGCATGTAAAATGCCTGGCCAAGAGTTAGAACTGAGCTAATTTTAAGGGGTCTGGCCCTTTCTTTGCTCGAATTCTAGAAGTATCACAAAATCTTATCAGTCTGGCTGTCTTCCCCAACCCCACTCCCAGCTGGGTTTGACAAATGAGACCATGCTGCTGAGCCCTGCCAGTGAGCTGACACTGTACTCAGCTATATCTTCCAAATCCCCTTACTGGGGGTACCCAGGAGTGCTCTGGGGTCTGAAAATGTAACAATTTGGAGGTCTTCTACTCCCAACTGAGTACTCTGCAAAAACCCTTTACCTCAGGGTGCTCCCAGTATAAGGGTTCAGTTCCTGCCCTCAGGGAGTCTCCTGCTTCATGGATGGAGAAACACAGGGCAGACTTTTTAGATAGACCTGAGTTCTAGGAAGTCCAGGGAAAACATAAATGAGAAGCTGGGTGGTCAATTCCAAAACATCTGATGTGCCCCAGAGGCACTCTGCTGGCTTCTCACTTTGGAGACAGTCTACACAGGGCATGTCCATCACCACTGCCCCACCATACACCTTACACTGACCCACAGAACCACTCCTGAGTCCCCAGACAAATCTTTTCTTTGGACATGATACTCACTCTTCATTAAATGCCCTCTACATGACACTCTGCCTGGAAAAACTCTTCATCCTTTGGAGCCCAGCTAAGTCACCTCCTCCATGAAACTTTGCCACAGTTCCCAACTCCCACACAGCTTGGTTCACAAGCTGCTATCAAGATTTTCTTCACTTGCCATTTTGGGTCTCTTTCCACTGAATTGTGATTTGGTGGCCGTTCTACACAACCCGAGGGCAAGGATGACATTTTATTCACCTTTGTGCCCTCTGAACAAATGTTTGCCAAGTGAAGGAATAAAGGCCTGAATTAGGTTGAAGCTGTTGGGAATGAAAGTAACTAAATTTGGAGTTCTTGAGAAAGAAGACTTCAGGAGACTTTGTGACAGAAAGAAAAATGGCTTGGGGGATATAACCTGCCTCCATCAGGAATTGCCACTTAATTGTCATTTGACCTTGGACAAGTCATTTAATTTCTGAGTGTCAGAGATTTCTTATCTCTAAAATGGGGACTATAATTTATACCCTGCCTAACTCACTGGGCTGTGGTGAGGTCAAAAAGTCCTGTAAAAAAATGTTATATGGTGCAAAGTGGTAGGAACGTTTGCTATTCCCATCAACGGATTATGCTGGTGGTGTAGTGGTTAAGAGCTACTGCTGCTAACCAAAAGGTTGACAGTTCATATCCATCAGGCCCTTCTTGGAAACCCTATGGGGCGGTTCCACTCTGTCCTATAGGGTCTCTATGAGTCATGACTAGGATTTGCAGTCAACTCAATGGCAATTTTTTTTTTTTTTTTTTAAGGTTAAGGAAGAAATAATGAGAATGGGTCACTGACTGGGTGGCTGGTGACTACCAAAGATTTTAAGCCTAAAAGTGATTATGGCGGATTCAGGTCCTCTCAGACCCTGTCTTTTGGGCAGGGGCTGGGAGTCTGAAGAATTTCTCTCCACAGTCCTGGGCTGGAATGCCCCCTGCCCGCCCCATTTCGGGGCAAGGCCTCCTCCTCAGGGAAGCTGGTGGCTTCCCTCCGGTCTTGGCCAGTGCCCACTCATGAGGAAGGGCCTCTGCAGATGCTACCCCGTTTTCTTTCACTAGCCAAGGTTGATGATTTAAATTCATTATTAATTTCGAACCCCTCCCCAACAAAGGCACCTCAGTTGGCATGGACTCCCTCATCCGGGTTCAGGAAACGCTCTTGGTCGGAAGTGAAGAGACCAAGTCGGCCCCTGGAGGCCATTTTCTTCGACAGAAGCTGAGGCCCGGGGGTTAGGCCCTCCCGCCCCGGCTCTCCCCGGCTCCCACCCTGCGCTTTCCGATCCCCACCCTGGGGAGAGGCACGGCCGCGGATCACCATTTTGCATTGGCCTCTGTGGCAGAGGCAGCCCCAAGAGACCGGGCCAGTGGCGGGTGTTGGAGCTCGGCTTCCTTCGCTCAAAGGGCCGAGCCCAGACCGAGGATCGTCACCCGGGACTCGAACCTGCCGTCTCATTTTCCGCGGCCTAGTCCGTGGTTGCTACGCTAAACGGAGTCACGCTGTCCCTTTAAGGCGGCGCTTTTTATTTTTCATTTGTTTACTTCTTGATGCGCTTTTCGTTTTATTGCAAAATATGTTCACTATATCCTTCCGCAAATGCCAATTCCAGGCGTTAACCACACACCTTGAAGCCATTGCTATAATCTTAAGAGTTGAGAGTTAATAGCCGTGGGCCAACTTCTCTCTTTATAGAATTTAATCCTCTTTTACATTTTGGGGACTACTTTTTAGGGATAAACCATTTTTTGCTTTCGTTAACAAATGCTTGTACTTTTCACAACCCTTCTGCTGAGGACAAAATGCAATAATATCCTTTAAAACGCACCTTTCCGTAAAAATATCCTGTGCGGGCCCTCATGGGCCACCGAATCTTGCCGTATCCCTGAAGCATAATGGTATGGCCCAGAACCCGCCCCTCTTCTCTGCGATTGGCCCTCCTTCCTTGGCGAGCCGTGTGACTCTTAGCCAATGGTCTCTTACGTTTCCCTAGCGAGGGCGAAGCGAGGGAATGAGTAGGCCTGGGAGACGCCCCCTACGGGTCCTGGGATTGGTTACGTCGCACGGCACGCTAGGACGGCGGGCATAAAAGATGGGAACTACGATTCCCGGCTTCCCGCGACGGGGACTCCGTTACGCATGCGCGGGGGCGGAGCGGCTGGGCTTCTATATAAAAGAGGCGCAGAGGGCTGGGAGACAGCAGTTGGAAGTTGGCAGGTGGAGAGGCAGGTTGGGAGGGGAAGTCGGGGGAGGAGGCGGAAGAGAAGCTGTCGGAAGGGGGAGGAGGGAGGGAGGAAAAGAGGAGGAGGCGGAGGAGAACTGAGCTGAGCAGAGCATCGAGCCAAAGGGGAGATGAGTTTGTCTGTCCTCGGCTGAGGCTCCGGCCGGGCCTAGGGAACTGGGAGCTCGGGTTGGAGCGACACCGTGGAAGTGGGAGGAGGTGGCTCAGGGACTTTAACCCCTTGTGGGCTCTGCGGCAAGGGATTTAACCCTTTGTGGATCCGGCCCCTCCGAGGCAGCGTCATCGGATAGTTTTAACCCCTTCGGGGCTAGGTTTAACCCTTTGGACTTAATCTCATCTCTTTGCCCACCAACTCTTCGATTGTGCTCTGCGGGGAGGCTTGAGGGCTGTCCCCTCCGTACATTACGTACTGTTCCTACCGCTGCACCCCCTTGGACCCACTTAACTGGCTGCGCTGAGGGCACTTAACCCTTTACTGACTTGAGCTCCCCCAAGTTGCAACTGGAGTTTGCTGGCAGAAGGACTGATTGAAGAGGTTCACTGCAGGAATTACTAGCCGAAGAGGACGCCGTTGGATATTTTTAAAAAGAAAAAACCTTTTTTCCTTAAGGACTTTTCGCCAAAATTTTTCAAACTTCGAGAAGAGGACTCTCTTAGCCATGGCCGAGCCACTCCTGTCAGAATATCAGCACCGGCCGCAAACTAACAACTGTACAGGTGCTGCTGCTGCTGTCCATGAAGAGCGGAACCCCGAGAGCCCCCCGGGCGCGGAGGAGCGGGTGCCCGAAGAGGACAGTAGGTGGCAATCGAGAGCGTCCCCCCAGTCGGGCTGCCGTCCGGTGCAGGAGGGGGAAGGGAACCTGGAGCCCCGGCCACCTCCCCTACTGACCCAGGCCTGCCCAGAGCCTAGCTGCCCCGAAGCGGTGGAAAAGGGCCAGAATGGGGACGACCTGCCCGCTGGCAGAGTCTCCCCGCCAGCGGCGGGAGGGGAGCCAAGGCCCGAGGCCGGACCGCCCGCCCACCCGTGTCAGGACTCCGAGGCCAACAAGTTGGGGACACCTGCCTCCGGGGGCGAGGAGATGTGGGGACAGCAGCAGAGACAGCTGGGCAAGAAAAAGCATAGGAGACGCCCCTCCAAGAAGAAGAGGCATTGGAAACCGTACTACAAGCTGACCTGGGAGGAGAAGAAAAAGTTCGACGAGAAACAGAGCCAGCGAGCTTCGAGGATGCGAGCCGAGATGTTCGCCAAGGGCCAGCCGGTCGCGCCCTACAACACCACGCAATTCCTCATGGATGACCACGACCAGGAGGAGCCGGATCTCAAAACCGGCCTCTACCCCAAGCGGGCCGCCGCTAAATCCGACGATACCAGCGATGAGGACTTCATGGAAGAAGCGGGTGAGGAGGACGGGGGCAGCGACGGAATGGGAGGGGACGGCAGTGAGTTTCTGCAGCGGGACTTCTCGGAAACCTACGAGCGGTACCACGCGGAGAGCCTGCAGAACATGAGCAAGCAGGAGCTCATCAAGGAATACCTAGAGCTAGAGAAGTGCCTCTCGCGCATGGAGGACGAGAACAACCGGCTGCGGCTGGAAAGCAAGCGGCTGGGCAGCGATGACGCGCGGGTGCGGGAGCTGGAGCTGGAGCTGGACCGGCTGCGCGCCGAGAACCTCCAGCTGCTGACCGAGAACGAACTGCACCGGCAGCAGGAGCGAGCGCCGCTTTCCAAGTTTGGAGACTAGACTGAAACTTTTGGGGGGAGGGAGGAAAGGGGACTTTTTACAGTGATGGAATGTAACATTATATACATGTGTATATAAGACAGTGGACCTTTTTATGACAAATAATCAGAAGAGAAAATCCCCCCGGCTTTGGTTGGTTTGGTAAATTTAGCTATGATGTAGCTTGCGTGCTTTCTCCTGTTCTTTAATTATGTGAATCTGAAGGGTTACTTTTCTTGTTTTCCTTTTTAGAAGTTTTTTTTTTTTAATGTGTAATTTGACCAAGTTAAAATGCATTTTTCTGTTTAAAAAAAAAAAAAAAACCCCTCCTTAAACGGAGCTTTAAGGTGGCCAAATCTGAGAACCATTAAATTCATTCTAGTTATAATAAATTTAATATTTGTAAATGTAACATAGTTTCAGTGTGATTTCTAGCTAATTCAAAATAGTAGTAATTTTTGTGATTGCATTTTTGGGGTAAAGAAATCATTAAATTTGTCAGTTTGCAAAAAATCTTTAATGGGAGAATTTTCAATTTGCCAGATATTCTCTTGAATGGGTTTTAGTGTGCTACAATACACAGTTCAGGCAAAATATAAAAACTTAACTATCTTCAATACTTAAGTGTGCTTGCTTTCCAGTGCCTTGGTTTTCTTTCTCGATGCTGGGTGTTTTGGGGAGTGCAAAGTGGCTATAATCAAAAGTTTACATTTTAATTCTGCTTACCCATAAAAAGTCTGTTAACAAAAATGTAAACCTAATTTGGCAGTTTGTTAGGTTAGACAACAGCCTTGTGTTTCCTTTCTACAAGCTGGTTTTCAGCAATCAACACCCCCTACCTCTGGGACAAATAAGGCTGGAAGGAGTTCCTGAATGCTTGGAAGAGGCTCTTGGTAAACCTTTTGCAAGCAATGGTTAGGCTAGATAAACAACTTGTGGAGCAGCTCTTTGTGTTAAGATATTTAGAGGTAGGGAATACTGGATTTATATGGCTGTTTGAGGGGGGTCCCAAGGACTTACTCTAATTGTCTAACACTCAAGTGGTCCCTGTACTCATTCCGCACCCCTCCCCCCCACTGTCATCAAGTCGATTCCGATCAAAAAGGAATAGGAGGGTTGAAATCAGAGAAGACCCCTCACTCCAAATCAAAGGTAAAGTTTCTGGTTAATTAAGCTAAATTAGGTCCTTAAGGGCTGAATGAAGAACCCTGCATACTCCTGTACAGCTGCTATTCTCAACTACTAAACTGCACTGATAGCTTTTTAGGTTCAGCTCTTAAAACAGCTAGAAGGCTCTGGCAATTAATTTTTGCTCCAAAATCAAAACAGTAAGAATGGTAAGATTGTTCCTTCCTGTCACCATAGTTTACATCACCCAGCCCATCTTCACCTGCCCTGTGTCGGTGTTTCCCTAGAGCAATGGCTCTGTTCAAATCACTAGCACAGGGGTTCCTTAACTTGGGGCCTTAGAAACCAGAGGGGGCCTTGGGGTCTGTGAACTCCATGACATTATATGTAAACTTGTTATATGTGCATTTTTCTGGGGAGTTCAAAAGAATCATTGTCAAATTCCCCCTGAAGGTTAAGAATTCCTGCAGTAAAAGGAAAAAAAAAAAAACCCTGGTTTTGCATCTACATGGAAATAGTGGAGGTGGGAACTTTAAATGTACCTTATGATACATAAGGAGCATACACAAATCAATGAAGAGAAATTATGTTGGGTCAAGACTGTCTCAGGGCCTTCAAAGCTGGATTGAGTTGGACCTATTCTAGCAGATGGTCCACTGGAGAAAAATGTATAATTACATTAAAGGTTTATTTTGAAATAGTTTACTTCGTGTTTTCAATTTTCCTTCTGCTATGACATCATGCAGCAGCCCCAGAACCCTGCTCTTGGTGGAAAGGCAGCAACACTGCCCTCTGGCTTTGCACTACAGAGTGGAAGCCTCACGGAATGCACTATGGGATAGATGCAGCAGGGAGAACCTTTAATTTTTAGATCCTCTTCTTAGGTAGAATAACTATAAAGATCTTGTTTCCCTTACTATTGGAAAAATTAAAATTCCAAAAAGGACCTTGGAAAGAATCACTAAACGCATTTGCCATCAAAAAAAAAAAAAATGGTTTTACTCTTAGGAGATAAATTCAGCTGCCTTAAAAAAAATAATTATCATTTACAGTTTCAAGTAATTATCATAAATTACTTTGATTTACCTTGAGTTATGTAACTTTCTGGTTTGAATTCTGCTTTTAAAGGCACTGGCATTTTACTATATTATTACATTTATGTTCTCAGAATGAGGTCTGTGTGACGTTTCAGGTACGTACACTTTCTACACTGGACCACTTGACCAGGATACTGCTCTCCAGACAGTGGGAGAAGCCTCTCAGTTAGTTACCTTATTAATGGGGTTGCGATGACAAATGATCCTTATGCGCTTTCTAACCTTTCACTTAAGTCCCCTCTGCCAAACATTTTAACTGAGCGTTCAAAACACCAGGCTTACCGAACTTGCAATTTGTTCCCCTGCTCATACTGGGGCCTGAGTGTTCAGCCAGGGCAAACTGGTTCCCAAACTTTGGAGACAGCTACTTGGACACCTTAATCCTCCTCTGAGTGAGGACAGCTTTTCTTGGGCTGACCTATAACGTAAAGAGGCTCTCGGGAGACAGGGACCTGAGTTTGTTTTCAGAGTTTTTTGCGAAGAGAAAGCCAGTGGGTTTCATTCTGAAAAATAGGCTGGGCATCTCTAAAGAGAGGAAACATAATAAAAATGACACCAAACTGAGTCCAAAAACCAGGGTCCTTGTCACGCCTTTGCCATGAACTACCTGTGCAACCCTGGACACATCTCTACACCTCTCAGTCTCAATCTGTTTCTGCATCAGCAAAATGGGGCTAATACCTGCTGGCTACTTCACATAATTGCTATAAGAGTTAAACGTGGCCGCGTGAAATACAAAAAATGAAAATGTTCTATACAAAAGTAAGGTAGCAGTGCTGTGGTTACTATTGGTTCTGCTTAAGACCAGAGCACTTGGTCATTTGGTATTTTAATTTGCACTTCATCCAGACTAAAATTCTCTGCTTGTGGAAATGAAAATAAATTTACCATGAAGATTTCAAAAGTCAGAGAACCCAAAAAGGGAATCCACAGAATTTTTTTTAAAAATCCACAATCTAATAGTCTACCTTCAGAACATCCAATGATGGCTGTATTTAGTCAAACATTAGTTAACACACCGCACGTGTTCTCCTGAGGGCAGGCCCACTGGCCACTTACACCCTTAACCTCCTGCAACAAATATTCACAACAGTGTGGTGGAAAAGTTGGCTACAGTTAAGGTAGTACTTTTACCTTAGTACCTTTGAGCTTGTTGTATTTGGAAAATAGCCATTTTTCACATTTGCATACATAAAACATTAGGATAAAAACTTCACTTTACTATCCTTTCTGATACAGAGTGTAAATGATTATTGATGCTAGAAATGAAAAGTAACTTTTAAAAAGACAGAAAATGTCAAACTGCTGACCGAAGGGTAATAGTCATACTAGGCAACACGGCAGAATATACTATCCAGGAGGTAAAGATTCAATCTTTGGCTAACTTTTGACACTTGTTTTTGAATATTGGAAAGCTTACAACCTGTTTCTTGTCAAAAAAAAAAAAAAGGCTGCTGGGGGGGCCCTTTAGACAGATCAATAATTTAGCTCTCACAAATCCTCCTGAATGAACTTTTTCTTGGGTTTTACTTAGAGAAGGCTCTATCAACGAAAGCCCTAACACAGGCAACAGCAGGAATAATCCTAATCATCTACTGATAACCTTCGCGTACCAACAACATTCAAATGGTTCAGCTGCTACAGGAAACTGCCCATGGTCTTTTTAAATAGCTACTGTGATCTTCCCCTCAATATATGAACAAAAGCAGTTATGTTTGACTTCTAAGTTTTTTTCAAGAACAGAAATTCAGAAGGGAATTGTAAACTCTCATCTAAAGCTGTATTCTATTTGACAGATCCACTTACTTTCTGTGAAGTTTTAAAAAGCCCTGGGTTTACAGTGAGTAAAAAGGACATTCCTGAAGGAAAGTGAAGGAGCTCTAGAAGAGTGCTCCATACACAAGAATTCGAGAAAACGGTAGCAACGCCTCTCTTATAAAGCTACTCACTAGAACTTGTTCTAGCTTCAAGAGGGTCAGGGGAGGAAATTAATTTGGAGTTTTGAGGGGAGGAAATTAATTTGGAGTTTCAAAGCCTTTAAACATGTAATTGTGTCAGAAGACCAAACTGAAGAATGGAAGACCAAACTGGGGAATGGAAGAGAATGTCTAAGAAGTTAGTCCTGCCTTCCTTTTGGTTATTATTACAAGTGTATTTATTAAAATCATAAAGGATTTGAACAATTTTTAAAAAGGGAGGATGGAAGGAGATGAAGAATGGAGAGTAAAAAACTGCAGAAACTAAATTGTTCAGAAAGAAGCATCTTCAGCCCGCAGTGGAGGACTGCGGCAAAAACATTCCTGCCTCCATCAATGAATTCTGCTCATACATAGCCACGGGCCCCCAGGAGCTGGACATCAGGTAAATGCACAATGTCCAGGACTTCACAGTAACTACTGCTTGGCACCCTGAGAGACTGCCCCTTGTTCAGCCTACTTGAATGGTCACCCTTTTGTGCTGCTGTGGGCAATCCAGGCTATAGTTCAGTAAGACAGGCTTCCCAACTGTCCCAAACGACCTTTGAAGCAGAAGTTCTAAAGTTCCCAAATGATGAAGTTATAGCAAGTAGATATTTACATAGCTACATATTTACATGACTAGTTACTCCTCAAGGTATTTATGAGGGAGGCAGCACTGATCCCATTTTGAAATTAGGAAACTAAAGTACATAGGGTTTGTACATAGGGTTTGGAGAATTTGTCATAAACCACAAAGGTACTCAGCTGAAAGTCGAGAGCTGAGGAAGCTAAAGGCCTGGTTGAACATTAGATGAACAAACTCAGTAACAAAATGACCAGTTTGGCCTTATCTTCAGGGTTTGGACTGTAACCAAGCCAGCCAAGTCAGCAGCAGCACAAACAAATAGAACTTGGAGTTCCTAACTCCCAGGCCTGTGTTTTACTCAGTAGATAACCAGGGAACCATTAATAAACTGGTTTTATCCCCAACTTTTTTTTTTTTTAATCAAGGAATGGAAAAGCTTATGGGTCAACCTTAAAGACAATAAGCTTTCATCTTTGTAAATGAGTAACAAATTCTGCACCTGATACAGTGTTCCCCACTTGGTAGCACCCAAAGGTTTAACTAGATTACTTCACAATGGAGGATGAATCACAAGTCTGGGATTCTCCTTCATTAAATTTTTGGCAGAAGAACCAAATAATCTCTAAAACCCCTTTCGGCTCCTATGACTATTTAACTTAACTCCTAACAAGTTAGTGTCAGCCTAACTCCCATCTTCTCATGATTTGAAAAATAGTATAAAGTGAACATGACCCTGACTGAAAGTCAACTTATACAGTACAAATCAAGTATATCAAAGCTTCATTTAGTTACGACTATGTGGTTCAAGTCTGACATTAAGAACCTCAGTCAATGGTGATATTTTTGCAATCTAGTCCTAAGACTTTCTCTGAGAACATCTTGGAGGGCAGAGAGAATAGTTAAGGCTGTGGAGTTGTCACACATACAACTTAAAAAAGTTACTTTATTAGTAATAGGAACAAGGAGCCCTGGTGGTGCAGTGGTTAAGTGCTCAGTTGCTAACCGAAAGTTGGCAGTTCAAACCCACCAGCAGCGCCAGGGGAGAAAGATGTGGCAGCTTCCATAAAGATTACAGCCTTGGAAACCCTAGGTAGGGCGGTTCTACTCTGTCCTATAGGGTCACTATGAACCAGAATCGACTCAATGGCAAGAGGCTTGGTTTTTTTGGAATAATAGGGACAAGGCTTCCGTTGTGAAGAACTCGCCCAAGATTTCTGTTATTGTTATTTAGAAATGATTTGTGTATCTGTAACTAGTAAGATTCATCAGAAGATACCCACAAAGTTTACTACCCAGTCACCCAGAAAAATCTCTCCTACTTAAGAACCTACCTACGCATCATTTCAACTGACTTTATTTTTAGCAACAAGACTATTATTTGAAGATTTCCCTGAGCCATAAATCACTCTGGACTTAGGCTTCAAGCAGTAGGAAACAAGACGGTGCAATCTGCCATTCAAGAGCAAGAACTTCATCTCAAACTTAAGTCTTTAAGAAGCTGCTACGGCTATAAAGTTGAGAGTTTTATTTTTCAAAGCGGATTCTCCACCCAAATGCCACATATTTTGGTAGCATCTAGGATCTACAGAAGTGATTTTCAATTACTTGGAATTCCAAAAGAGAAACTCCCTAGTAACAATGCACCAGTGGCTGCAAAATGCTCCCTCACTTTGCTTCGTTTGGGAGAGAAAATTCTTTAAACCGCAAAGAATCTGTAGTCTTACAAAGACTACACTGGAATTAGCTCGTTTTTTTCCTCTATATAAGGGCAGCCATTTCTCCAAAAGCTTTGGTAAGTTACGGCTCCGATTTCAAAATGCAAACGGGATGTCCACGCAGCATCCGAAATGAGCCACTCCATTTCTACTCCTGGGCTGTAGACACTATGAGTTATTTTCTGTCCCAACTCTGCAAAGGGCAAAGACCCACCCCTTTGGTGTGAACTTTCAAGAGAAGCGCAACAGCACACTTCAGGAGTCTCCCAAAGTGAATGGAGACGTGCGAGTCTGGTCGTTACGAGAATCGGGGCTGGATGGGAGAAATCCTGAGAGCAAGTGCGCTCACAGATCTCCAAGCACTGGGCTCGCAAAGGCTTCCACGTGCCCCTATCGAGCTGGTCCCAGGAGAATCAGTGGTTGCTACAGTATGAAGTCTGCTCCTTTTCGCAGCCCGTGCTACAGGATGGCCTTGGTGTATGGGGTTGGGGGCGATGGTAGTCGCGCCAGGCCCTCCGCTCTCGGGGCCAAGGGATGGACCCGGGAGGGAAGCGCGGCCAGAGCTGCGACCTCCACCCTGCCCGCGGCGCCAGCCTTTGGAATCTGGCGTCGCTGCCACCTTGCCCGTGAAGGCGGGGGCCCCGCTACGCTGCGCCTCGGCACCATACCTAGGCCGGATGGGGGCAGGGAGAGAATTTGGCAGAGCTTGGCCTCGGGATCCGCACCCATGTGGAAGGACAGAAGAGGGGAGCCGTTTCCCCCGGCCTCTCCCCTACTGGGGTCTCGGGAAACACGCGGTAATTACCCAAGAACCCTGACCTCTGTAAGAGGCGAGGCTGCGGGGCTGCCGGGACGGTTTGAGGACCGGGCCCAGCCGGGGAGACTCCAACCTTCATCCCCTCCCGGCCCCGGATACCACACCCCACCGTCTCCCGGCGCCGCCACTTCAGGCAGCCCACTCGGCCCGGCCTCTCCCCGCACCCGGACCACCCCCCACGGGGTGCTCTCACTGCGCAGCGAGTCCCTCCGCTGCCTCCTCCCAGCCCAAAATGGCGGCGGCGGCCACCGATCTTCTCGTCGCCTTCCTCCAGGGCAAGGATTCCTCCGCGCCCAGGCCCCGCCGCCTTCAGCCGGATCTATTTTCTGCCCAGTCAAGATTAGCGCCATCAATGAACTTTTTAATTGAGTTTGGAAAAGGTGGATCCGGTTGTGCTGCCGCACAGCTAATCGTTGACGAAAGTTAAGATTATTAGCATATGTTTCGACCAATCAGAGAACGGAAGTGATGAGCGCGGAACGCTACTCGCGCAAGGATAGAAGGGTTTTGTAGTTCTCGGAGTGGCAGTTGATGTGATAAAATCTTGATCCGCCTTCCAATGGTAGAAGAACTATAATCCCCAGCAGGCTCCGCGCCGTCCAGGGTATCCCCTCCCCCCAACCTTAGTGCCTGAGCGGCTTGACCAGAGCTGCTGCAACTGCAGCAAGAGGTAGGGCTGGGACGTTGGAATTGCACAGGCAGGTTGCCTTACAGAAAGACACTCAGACGTAGTCGTGTGCGCAGCCGTTCACAGCAAATAGGTCAGTTCCACTTTTGCAAAATCTCCTTCCCAAACCATTTCCCCTCTTTCAAGGAATCCAGCCTTATCCCAGTTGAGTTTCCCTTTCAGCTGCCTGTAGTGTGACGACTTCTCCTTCCCCTTTTCTCTGTTTTCCATTCTGAGAGGGAGAAGGGCGGCAAGCCAGGCTCTGTAGACAAGAAACCTCAGCCTAGGCTCGGCCCAGCCCCCAGCCGTGCTTCAAGGGGCATTGCCTTCTGGAGCCCCAGCTAAGAAGGTGGGGGACTGCAGCCAGGATTAGGGCCTCTGGATGCAATGGGAAAAGGAACTCTCTTAAACCAGCTACATATTGTCAGAGCCACAGACCCACTCCACTCCCAGCCTCCCCAGGGTCATTGCTGTAGATAGTATATTGGGGTGGTCTTTTTTTCCCCTTTGGTTGTTGGGGGAATAGAGAGTAGGCCTCGTTTCCTAGCTGCCAGCCTGAGCCTCAGTGACTTCCAGGAGGTCATTATGGGAAATAAACTCCGGCCTGGGGCCTGAGGAGTTGCACTGGGAAGATGGACACTTAATCCTCATTGGACCCCTAGCTGGCGGATGGTGTTGGAGCCCTGGTGGTGCAGTGGTTAAAAACTGGGCTCTGCCAACCAAAAGCTTGGCAGTTCAAATCCACCAACCATTCTTTGGAAACCCCTGTGGGGCAGTTCTACTCTGTCCTATAGGGTCACTATGAGTCTGAGTTGACTTGGCAGCAAGTCGGGTTTTTTTTTTTTTTTTGGCTGGAGGTGTGGAAACCAGGGTGTGGAGGCAGCCTCCAAGGCCTTCCTTTGAAAATGAGGGTGTGCAAGCCTGGTGCTACAAAATGACTGGCACTGCCTTAGTAAAGACATCCTAGGTAACCAGAGTCCTCCTCAGAATTCCCCCTCAGGACTTAGGTTTCTGTTGTTCTTTAAAGCAGGGGTCAGTACTTAAAGGCATCTGCTCAGAGATTTGGAACAGAAGAAGGTGGCCACTCCAAAACAGACCAACTGTAATACGAGTCACCAGCAGCCCTGGAGGAGGCCAAGGTAAGCCCTGACCCTCTCATCCACCTGCCTACACGGAACTTGGACCCTGCCAGCTGGGATCCTGGCTTGTCTCAGGTGTGTTGGCAGATTTGGAAAACCAGAATTTTTTAATAAGTCCCTCCTCTGTGATGGGCAATATGCCAGATGCTAAATCTGTACTATCTCATGAATCCTAGTAGCCTTTCAAGGTAGGAATTATTATTTACATTTTACAGAAGCTAAGGTTCTGAGAGCTGAAATACTTTTTCCAGGATCATGCAGTCTGCAAGCCACAGACCCAGGTATAACCGAGGGCCTGCTGACAACAGAACCATGCCTTGACCTCAAGGCCACAGAACTTGGTTGAATATTTGTATTTTGTCCAGGTTGAGAACCAAGTCTGAAGCAGGAAGAAGAGTTTGAACAGTTAGTGTATAATTTGGGATGGCAGTAGGGAGTAGGATATCACCCAGGAGAGAGAGAGGAGAGGCGAGTTGTATCAGGTCCCTGAAGATATCATTTTCTTATCTGGCTGTTGCTGTTGTTAGTTGTTGTCAAGTCAGCTGCCGACTCATGGCAACCCCATGCACAATGGGCCAAAACGGTGCCCAGTCCTGCACCATCTCCATGATCAGTTGTGGATCAGGTCATTGTGATCCGTAGGGTTTTCATTGGCTGGTTTTCAGAAGTAGATCACAGGCCTTTTCTCCTAGTGTGTCTTAAATCTGGATGCTCCATGGAAATCTGTTCACCATCATAGCAGCAGGCAAGCCTCCAGTGACAGATAGGTGGTAGCTGTGCATGACGTGCATTGGCCAAGTATTGAACCCCGATCTCTTGCACGCGAAGCAAAAATTCTACCACTGAACCACTAAAGTCCTCCTAGCCTATGCTCTCTCACGGCCCCTACCGTGCCCACTCTTCTCCCCCAGCCAATAACTCCCTGTAAGTGAGGACGGAACTTAGAATGGGCATTGGAAGAGCTTCTGATCCACACTACCTAGCTATTTCCAGTGTTTCCTGGATTTATTTAATTTAGAGTTCATGGCATGTCAGGGCTAGAAAGTTCAGAGAGGGCAAATGACTCACCCAGGTCACACAGCTCATCTGCAGTAGTGATAATAGTGGTGGAAGGACAAGCCTTCAGGAGGAAGGCAGTATGTGGGGCTGAAGGGCAGGGCTAGCTTGGGTGGGGGGAAGGATCATTAAAGGACATTCGCTGAGGTCTGTGAGCAGGCAAATGCACACACACAGACAAGCCACCCTGCCTTGCTGTGGCTAATGGCCTTACCTCTCCTGGGCTGGGTAGCAGTTCTGTGTCCACTGACCTACGCCATTGATGAAGGCAAGGCCTTTTGCCCTTGACTCATGATCTCCCTGCTGGTGAAGTAAACGTACAACCCATCAAACACCACACACACACACTCACACACTCCAACATACCTCCTTTTCCCTGAAGCAGTTCTCTTCAGGATATCCAAAATGCATGTAGCATATCCCTAGCTCTTATAGGACAGTATACACCATGCCCCCTAACCCACACCCTACGCCTGTGTGGACCTATGCTCAGAGACATGTTGTATATCATAAAGCAATATACCAGTGGCAGTGGTTATTATTAGAAATCCCCAAACCACAAACTTAGAGCAATTCATTCCCTGTCCCCCACACTCAGTATTCCCACCCTCGCCACACAGAGATAAACAGATGCCAATAAACACATACACACTCTCTTGGCAGAGTTCATTCTATCTCTTAGATAAGTTCTGGAACTCTCTCAGCTGCAGACTGGAGGTTGGCTCTTCTTCTTCCCAACTAGAACCTCTTTCCTGCCTCTCATGTAGAAGAGTGATATACCAACTTCTGCTTGGAATAAATACATTCTATTTCCTCTGCCCTAGAACCATGGGAAGAAGAGTCTCACTGTCCAGTATCTTTTGGATCCCTCTGTCTAATAGGGTTTAGATCATTTAACAAACATTTATCGAGCACTTACCTTGTGTCTAGCATGGGGATAGAATAGTGAACTGAATGGAAAAGATACATTTTGATGGGTGGAAGACAGATGTTAAATGGTAATGTGATCAATGTTATGTGCGACGTTAACAGGGTGATAGGGAGTCACTGAGGAGGGGAGAAGGGGGCAACTTTTGATAGGTGGTCAGGGAGGGCCTCTCTGAAGAGATGACATTGGAATTGAGCCCTAAAAAATGAGAAAGAGTCAGCTATTTAAATATGTGGAAGCAAGATCAGCTAACGTGATTTATGGGGCCCAGTGCAAAGGGGCCCTTTGTTCAAAAATTACTGAGAATTTCAAGATGGCGACAGCAGAGCTTTAAGCCAAGTTTGAGACCTTTCTGAACACGGGGCCCATGGAGCCAGCCCTGTCTGAAAGATAAGCTTTCTAGGTAGAAAGAAGTGCAAGTACTATTTGGGCTTCTGATTGAGCAAACACATCGAAGTCACCTTCCGTCCTAGTTTTCTTCTCCTACTTCATCCAAATAGTTTTTATTGAATACCTACCCTGTGCCAGGTACTGTTCCTAGGTATTGATATTAGAGTGAACAACACAGGCAGAGTTCCTGATCTCACTGTGAGTCTACTTGGGGGTGGAGCAGGGTGGGCAGACAGTAGACGGGTAAGGCTAAATAAACAAAATGGTTGCAGAAGGATGAGGGGCTAGAGAGCGATCAGGCTGGCTGGGTGTGGGAAAGTCGGCCTCATGCTGGGTGAAAAGGGAAGGTTTCTACCTCTGGGGACAGGCTGCCCTGATCCTTTGCTTTCGTCCTCTCTCTTCAGAGCTTTAGGGCTCCTGGGAGCCCTGAAACACCTCCTGTGTCTCATGACCCTGACAGATCCCTTCCCCTGATACCCCGGATGGATAGCCGCCCAGAGGATGAGGATCCTGCTGGGGCTGCTGGTGGCTGGAACAATAGGAGTCCCCAGACCCAGAGCCCAGCGGGCTGCTCGGCAGAGGCGGTGTTTGCCCGGAAGAAGCACCGCCGGCTGCCATCAAAGCACAAGAGGCACTGGCGGCCCTATCTGGAGTTGAGCTGGGCTGAGAAGCAACGGCGGGATGAGAGGCAGAGCCAGAGGGCCTTCCAGGTGCGCGAGGAGATGTTCGCCAAGGGCCAGCCCGTGGCGCCGTACAACACCACCCAGTTCCTGATGAATGACCGAGACCCAGAGGAACCTGACCTGGATGTGCCCCACAGGGTCTCCCACCCAGGCTCCAGTGGGGAAAGTGAGGCAGGGGACAGTGATGGGCCAGGCCAGGCTCACGGCGAGTTCCTGCAGAGGGATTTCTCGGAGGCCTATGAGCGCTACCACACTGAGAGCCTGCAGGGCCGCAGCAAGCAGGAGTTGGTGCAAGACTACCTGGATCTGGAGAGGCGGCTGTCGCAGGCCGAGGAGGAGACACGGAGGTTGCAGCAGTTGCAACGGTACACCAACCAGCGGCCCTGTCGCCAGGTGGAGGAGCTAGCTGCCGAGGTGGAGAGGCTCCGGACCGAGAACCAGCGGCTTCGGCAGGAGAATGAGATGTGGAACCAAGAAGGCAGCAGCTGTGGTGAGAAACTGGGCACCTAGGGACGCCCGCCAGCCAGGCTGACCCAAGGAGAAGATGTCATGTCATATCCACTCAGGCTAGCTGGATCCCAAAGAGGCAGGTGACAGATGAAAACCATTCTCAGCTCCCTGTGCCCTCTGAGAACACTGAAATCGGTTCATACTTCTACCTTGTCATTTCCACAATTTGTTCTTTGATGTCATCTTATTTTTCATAAAGAAATTAAAAGGTCTTGGTGAGACCAAACAGGAGTGGCTAGTGTTGACTTCATGAACTTTGGAGGGGCAGTCCAGCCCCTACAGCTGCTCTGGGCATCCAAGTCCAGTCCTCCTAGGGAAGTCTGGGAATTGGGTTGCAGCCTCCCCTTGCCCCAAGTTGGGAGGATAGTAGAGCGGTGGACTGGGGACCTATCAGGGTCCCCGCAATGCTTAAATTCTGCTCTCTGGGTCCTGGAGCAATCAGAAGGCACTGAAGGTTTTTTCTAGGCGCTGCAGAAATGGAAGGGAGCTCGGTCAGGAGCCCCCAGGTTCAGCTGGAACCTGACTTGAGATGCCAGCAGGCTGTGAGGAGCTGGGAGCTTCCCCTGGAGAGAGCTGTCGCTCTGTCCCAGGGGTTCCCTCAAAGTATGCTCCCAAACCAAAAAACCAGTTGCCATCAAGTTGATTCCAACCTATGGCAACCCCATGTGTTGCACAGTAGAACTACACTCCATCAGGTTTTCAAGGCTGTCACCTTCTGGAAGCAGGTTGTCAGGTTTTTCTTCTGAGGTGCCTCTGAGCGGGTTGAAACTACCAACCTTTTGGTTAGCAGTCGAGCACTTAAACCATTTGTGCCCCCCAGGAACTCCTGGTTTGCTGCCAGGCTCCCTGTATTTAGAGGGTTGGGGTAGATGAGGTCTGAGTGACTTGTGTCTCTTTTTCCTTGACAGCAGCCCCATCTTCCCCACAACCCCCCCAGTCCTGCAGCCAGGACTTGGGAAGGAGGCTAGTCATCTCATGCTTGTCCCCTTTGCTCCTGGAAGGACACTTATAAGTAAGCACTCAAGGGACGCGTTCTTCTGATGGAAAATAAAGCCCAAGGGGCAGAGGGGGACAGCAGATGGATCCTTAACAGTGCTGGGCTGCCTGGCCTTCCTGATGCCTGCTCTGCGTCTGCATGCATCCTGCTCCTCTGAGCCTAAACACACATGTAGTAAATTCCCTCTGAAGTGCGTGAGCCCCTCACCAGTTCACATAATAGAGGGTCACCCTGGATAATAGAGACCCCACCAGCATGGCAGCCACTGTTGGGCTGCGAGGAGATGAGCTGACAGACCCTCACACTCAGACTCACCCTTCTGCAGGCACCCTGTCTCTTCCCGCACCCTCCCAGACCTTGCTGGCCGTGGCTGGTACCAGGCTGACAGCGAGGATGACTGAGGTGGCATGAAGGAAGTTAGTCAGCTCACAAGTGAGCCTGTGTTGACTCTGCCACTGCACACAGGGAGGGGCAGAGGCCTGGCCGGCCCAGCCTGGCTTCCATTCCAGGCTCTCTTCTTGACAGGCCACATTGGGCAAGAGAAGGGCTCAGGCCTGGGAGCTGCTGGGATGGAAATACTGACGATCCGTGTGTGTTGCCAGAAGAACTTTCATTTTTGCCCTGCCACACCCAGGCCTAGCCAGCGCCTCCTACAAAAAGCAAGCGGGAATAGACTCTAGGAAGGGCAGGGCTTCCAGAGAGAGACAAAGTCCCATCCTTAGGCAATCTGCCCCTAAAACAGTGGCTGAGCGCTTTAATTTATTAAGCCCCTTTCCCTTTGATTCCCAGACAACTCTGTGAGGAAGGGTGGGCAGGAATGGTCGTCCCCACTTTGCAGATGAGAAACCAAGGCTCAGAGAGGAAGTGACTTTCCGGATTCTAGGGAAGCGGGCCAAGGCCTGCCTTCCCGTGTAGGGTGTAGGGTGCTAGCCTGGGACCTGAAGGCTGCTTGGCAAGGCACAGGCAACCTCCCAGCTGCTGCATTCCTCAGTGTGGAGCCTGGAGGGGGAGGGCCAGGAGAAGGTTGTTTACATGGAGGGGTGTGTGTGTGTGTGCATGTGTGTGTGAAGACTCCAGAGGGCTGTTGGAGTGTTGGGGGAGGGGGCGTGGTGTGGAGGGAGAGGGTGTGTTTGGAGGCAGCTGCTCCCTGAATGAAGAGCAGGGGCTGGGAGGAGGGCAGGTGAACAGCTAGGCCCTTCTTGACCAAGAAGCCCTAGAGCCTGGAGACAAAAAGTTACCAGCTGAACTGTCCTCTCACTCCTCTCCCCTCCCTGCCCCCCCCCACCCCACAATAGAATGGCCTAAGGGCTCTTGGCCAGGGCACACCACTGTGGTTGGTGATTTTTTCCCAAGGCTAATAGGGGACAGGGTGGGGCAAGAAGCAGACAAAGGAGAGGGTGTGAGCTGGGAAAGTCAAGAGGGGCTGAACAAGAGAGTCAGTGAAGAAGGATCCCTGTCACCCCCCTTCTGCCATCTGGTTCCCTAACCCCCAGGGTGAGGGGTGTGGAGGGAAGAGACCATCACTGGGAGCTGGAGTGTCTGAGGCTCCCTCCTGGGGAAAGCAGGCTCAGCTACAGGTGGCAGCCAGGCCTGGATTCATCTCATCACTTACCTCCTTTCCCTGAACAACTTAGCCAGTTGTTCCCTCTCTGGCTGCTTGGTCCTGAGGCCTAGGCTTCTCCCCTACCCCACCACAATGATAGATGCTCCAAGTTACAGACATGCACTCAGCTGGAGAGGAGAGGTTTGGACATACCTATCTCTGCTCCCTAGGCCTTTCTAGTGCCTTACTTGCCTCCAGCCCAGTTTGCTTTCTAGGACCTTCTTGGTCTCCTGGGCCAGGAGAGAGAGGACCAGAGAGGCAAATATTTCACAGGAGTGATTGCTGATGCTTCCCACCACTCCTGCCTAGCCTGGTCTGGGACCCCCCTTTCTTCCCCATCAAGAATTCCCCCGCTCAAGTAAAAACCCCTGGGTCCAGTGGACCTGCAATGGGGCAGGGAATGAGAGGTAGTGGGGCAGAGGAGCTGAGGGGTCAGGAGAAAGCTGCCAGGAAGTAAGGAGGAGGTTGGGGTGAAGTAATTCAGTATGAAGAAAGAGGTTGTCCAGAGCCCATTGCCCCTTTGGGAAGTAGGCAAGGGTAGCACTGGCCCTTTAAGTGGGGGTGCCAGTCAATGCCCTCCCTTGTGCGCCAACTCAACTTGTGGGCATACTGAGCATGTGCAGGAGCTGTGCAAGCAGAGGGGAGGGAAGCGGGGGATAGATTCCGGAGGAGCTCCTTACCCCGTTACTTCCTGTAGCTGCCCCCACTGCCCTTCCTGGGTCTGACAAAGGAGCCCACACTGCTCACCCAGTCCCTTCCCCCATCCCAGACCCCAGTGCTGCCCTCTGGGGGACAGCCTGGGGTGGGGGGGCGGTGATTGGCAGGGCACTGAGGCCTCCGTTTTAAAGTCCCCTCTCTGAGGTGGCAGCAAGCTCAGCCCAGGGCCATCCTCGCTTGTGTGGGCGGTGGGTAATCTTCCTGCTGCTTAACATGTTTGATATCATTCCATTGGTGCCAGGTGTTTTGAAAGAACCATCTACCTGTAATGACACTTGGAAAATTAAAGAGCTGAAAATATGAGGTCCCTGCTTCCGCCTCCTGGGAGCTTCTAGTCTAGTCAGAGGGGGAGCAAACACAGAGGCCGAAATGCCTTGCCCAGACTCCCTCTCATTTGGGTTCTCCCCTCCTTCCTCTACAGCGCAGTGGCTCCCCCAGCCCACAGGCTCAAACTGCTTCCTCAGCCAGCAACATCCTCAGGCCACTCTGCTCTGCAGCTGAGGAACCCCCCTCCCTCAAACCTTTCTCCACCTCAGACTTCCCTGCTTCTGCAACGTTCTCCTCTCTTCCTCATATCTCAGCCCCCCCTTTACCTTCCCTACCCCCTACCACGCGTCCACCTTTCTCCTTCCTCTAATCTCTTCGCTACAGGTACCATTATTATTTTTAATTCAGGTGACAGTCACATAACATTAACCATTTAAAGTGAACAGTTCAGTGGCATTTAGGAGCATTCACAATGTTGTGCGACCTCCACCTCTATCTAGCTGCAAAACATCTTCATCCCCCGAAAAGCAGACCCCATGCCCGTTAAGCAGTTATTCCCCACTTTTCCTCCCCCCCGCCCGCCACCCCCAGCCTTGGCAACTACCAATCTGCTTTCTCTCTCTACAGATTTACCTGTTCTGGATATTTCAAACAAATGCAATCATACAATGGTAACCTCTTGTGTCTGGTTTTTTTCACTTTGCATAATGTTTTTGAAGTTTATCCACACTGTAGTATG
The DNA here is from genome assembly GCF_030014295.1 of Loxodonta africana. Taxonomy (NCBI): domain Eukaryota; kingdom Metazoa; phylum Chordata; class Mammalia; order Proboscidea; family Elephantidae; genus Loxodonta; species Loxodonta africana. Next base: position 31,685,152 of record NC_087359.1, on the reverse strand, counting down.
TGTCAGTATTTCATTCCTTTTTATGGTCGAATAATATTCCATGGTGTACCAGTTGCCATCTATCTGATTTCAACTCACGGTGTCCCCATCTGTGTCAGAGTAGGACTGTGCTCCATAGGATTTTCAATGGCTGGTTTTTCAGAAGTAGATTGCCAGGCCTTTCTTCCGAGGTCCACCTGGGTGGACTCAAACCTCCAATCTTTTAGTTAGCAGTCAAGTGCCTTAACCATTTGCATCACCCCAGGGACCTCTGCTTCTAACTCAGATCCTCCTTCTGACTCAGGCTCTTCTTTCCTTATTTGTTCAAAGGGAGTAGGGGGCTTCCGGCCAGGCCAGGATCCTGGGCTATCCAGGGCCTATCCTGGGCCAGGAGGCTCCTTCTAGAACTGTGCTGCCTGTTCTAAAAAACTGCCTACTGAGTCCAGGCACTGAAGGTGGCCCAAGGGGACAGCGTCTTCCTGTAATTAGTACTGTGGGGCTTGGGGTCAGATACTGACATGAGAAAGCTTTAGCTCAGAGAGGTTGAGAAACTTGCCCAAGACCAAACAGAGAGCAGGGGGCTGTGCTGGAATTAAAGACCGTGATGTCTAATTGTAGTTTGAGGTCTTGACCATGGTGCTCTCTTGTCTTAATGTAAGTTAAGGGCTTAGCAAAGTGCCAGCTATGTAGCAGTTGCTTTCAGATGGAAAACAGCAGTAAGTGTTACTATTGTGGGACACTGCATAATCCTGAATAGCTCCATTCCAAGGTGGTTCTTGGGAGTTCCTCTCATTCCTCCCTTACCTTATCTTTTGGGGAGGGTTTCCCCTTGGCTCTCTCTACTTGGGTCTCTAGGTTGACAGTTTTTGTTGGGGGCTGGGAGGGGCCGTCTGGACCTGGAGACTTTTGGGAAGCTAGGGGTGAGAGGCATGCTCCCCTGCCCCATTTCCACAGTCCCTGATCCCAGCCCCCCAAGAAGGAGGAGATGGTATTGTTTCCTTCATGTGGGGCAAGTTTCACCCTTCCTTCATGGCTGAAAGTCCATCTCTGCCTCCCAAACAGAAAGGCCTTTGTGGGCCCAGAGAAGGGCAGGAGCTGCACAGGTCTTGCCAGGCAGGGGACAGGCTGAGCAGCTGTCCCCCAGTTGGCCACTGTGTCCCAGCTGCCTATAAGCATGGACATTCCAGAGACCACTTGCCCCAGAGACTCTCTCTCAACTGCATCCAAGATGGGACACTCAAGACCAGCCCCCAAGGCACCTGCTGTCTCCCACCTCAGGGCAACCAGGCTGGGCCCCCTTCCTGCCTTCCCTCCAGGCTACATCCTGCTGTGTCCTTAACCCAATGGCTCCAAAGAGGAAGTTTCCAAGAAACTAAGTTGTGAGGAAGACTGTGACCCGTGTGGGCCGCCACAACCTGCCTCTGCCATATTCCCATCACTACCACAAAGAAGGAAGATGTCCTTGGGCCCATAATACTGCCTGGCTCTTGCTTCTTCCGGCCCAGTGTGCTCCTCAGGACCACATTCGGTAACTTGTTACCTGAGTGAAGAATCAACACAGGGAAGCTGCAGGTTCCCTCACAACCCAGGCTGGCCAGCTCCCGTTCCTACCCTGGGTCCTAGGGCTCCACCACGTCCTTTCTACCAAGACCTTCTGTTCCTTTGCTTCTCAGTCCCAGCCTCGGCTCTTTCCCTCTTGGGCCTCTGAGAAAGGCAGATCTGTTTTTCCCTGGGCTCCTGGTCCAACTGCCCTCACTTGCAGTTCACCTCAGCTGTGTTTGTGGCCGTAGGCACCGCCCCACCCCCCAACTCAGCCCACCCCTCCTTCCCCAACTCCTGTTTTCCCCAGCAGCCCTGGACAGAACTCCTCACCTGTCTTTCCGCCCTCCTCCTCTGGGCTCCAGATCCTAGACTTCATTGCTTCCCTGCAGCTTTCTTCCCCTCACAGAGTTCCTGTATCCACTAAATCATTGCTTCTCAACTTGGCTGCCCATTGGAATCACCAGCCAGAGAAAGCTTAAGAAGTTTAGGTACCTGGGTATCACCCCCAGAAATTCTGATTTAATTGGGTGTGGCCTGGACAATGGGATTTTTAAGGCCCCCCAGTGGGGTTCCTGTGGAGCCAGGGCTGGGAACCAGACTTCTAAGAGCTCCAAACATTCTCTCTGCCCAGCTCCCTGTGGCCAGGAGCCCCTGTGTGGGTGCTGCTCTCACCTGCCCAGCTCCCAAGGAGGACTCCAGAGTGGGATGACCTCCAGTGTGCCCATACCAGACAGGGGAGCCCTGGAGGACAGACCTGGGCTCCATGGACAGAGATGCTCCAGAGAAGGAGGCCATTTCCCCCAATCAGCTGTGGGCCAGGCTGTCCCCAGAGACTCCTGGCCCCCACCACTAGATGTGCCAGGGCTCCTGAGGAAGGGTAGGAGTTGAGACTAGGAAACCGAGCTGAGGGCCCCTGCAGCTCTCAGACATGGAAATTCTGCCTAGCAAAGAGCTGTTGCTTCATCTCCATAGCAGCACAACCACCCCCCCAGGGGGTGTGATAATGACTCTGCTCCTTCTGGGCAGGGAGTGCTCTAGACTGGGGGTTCGCCCCTAGCTCCAGCCTCTGGCATTCACCTGTGAGCAAGAGCTGCGTATGAGTCAGCTGGGAGTTTCAGAGTCAAATGCTGTCCCTGCTTCCCTTTTTAGCCTCTTCCTGGTTATCTCCCATCCCTTTTCTTCTCATTCACCCAGGGAGGGAGGGAGGAGGCAACTTGGAAGCTAGGGGAAGGAGAGTTTTCCAGATCCAGCTGGGCTTTTCCAGGGCCCTGGCAAAGTGTATTTGTTAAGAGCATGAACGCTGGCATTGGGTTCAAACCCTGCGCACCCTGCCCACTGCGGCTCCCCGCCCAGCTCAGCAAAGGGCAAGCATCTGCCCACTGCCCTGCCTGGACACCCACATCCTCCTCTCCTGGTGAAACAGATGCTCACGTCTTATTAACAGCAGAAACAGCACCATTTGTTCATTCAACAGATATTTACTGGGAGCCTACTATGTGCCAGGCACTGGGTCACCAAAGTGAACTCGATGGACAGCCTCTGCCTTCGGGGCGCTTACCTTCTCTTGTGGTCTTTTTACCTATGGGCCTCCCGTTTTAATATAAGCTGTCATTAATGAAATCACTCTGGAGTGTTCAAAGCCCTTTCGTTCATATGAGTTTGAGCGTTTCAATGTGACCTCCATTTCATGGGTGGGGAGACTGGGTTTTGGAGAAACTAACTGACTTGTTCAGGGTCACATGATTAATAACTAATAATACAAATAATAACAATATCCAGCACTTGCTGGATACCAGTCAGTGCAAGCTTCCCACATTTCATCTCATTTGAGCCCCACAAGCATTTTGCAGGATAAGGAAATTGAAGTAAGTTGCCAATGAGATTGCACCTGGACTTGAACCCAGGCAGTCCAATTCCAGCATCCATACACTTAGCCACCACACTATGCCTCACTACAGGGAGACAGCCTTGTGTTTCTTTCGCTGCTCTCTGCTCTCCACCAGCAAGTCAAGTCTGATCACTTGTTTTATCTGTCCTGCCTGGCAAGAGGCACCTCTTTTCTCTTCCTTATCCAACTTCTTTAAAGCTTCTGCTCTCTTCCTTCTTCCTTCCTGCTCCTCTCATCCTGGACAGAGTTGCTTTTCAAGTGTTTATTTTATATTACAATATTTTAGACATAAAACAAACACCCATGAACCTATTACTTAGCTTAAGAAGTAGAAGCATTGCTATTATTGTTGAAGCCCCCAGCGCCGTACCCCTCCTCTGTCGCTTTCCCCACCCTAGAGGTGGCCAGGCTCCTGGATGGGTGACAGTCATTGCCATGCATCTTTAGAAACACAGTTTGCTTTTGACTGACAGGAAGGGATCTTTGAGCTTGATTCTTGACGAGGAAATATAACAGAAGGTGGAAATCAAGGTGGAGCTGCAGCTTGAATTGAATCTCTTTTGAAAATAGATTATGATGAAATATTTCAGACACAAAAAGACATATAGAATGAGAAAATGAACCCCCTGCTTAGGAAAGAAAACATTCAAAATAGGCACTCCCCCCCTCCCCCAGGTTCTTGCCTCTGATCCCATCCTCCCTGATGAACCACCCTCCTGAATTTGGGGTTATTATTCTGGGCTGAATCTTGGGTGGGGGAGTGGGGGTTTGCAGTCAGGTGGGGGTGGGAAAGGGCAGCAGGGGCAGACTCAGAGGAATGAGTTTGGGAATGGCATACCTTGGGTGTGGCTGACAAGCTGGGTACCCATGAGAGAGAAGGGGTGGGGACAAGTTTGGAGAGATAGATAAGCTGCCAGCACAAGCCTCCTCTGGGACCTTGCTTCTGTATTGCCCTCATCACACAGAATCATAACTGACTGTTAATTTGACCCCCAGATCCTGAGGGCAGGGGTCCTCTTTGTCATTTTTGTCACCCCAGCCTCTAATACAGTGGTTGGCACAAACGGGTTTTATTAAATAATTGGTAAATGAGGAATACTTAACTGTTTGATTTCAGCCACCTGGGAGTGGTGATGATTACAGTCTCTGGATGGTGCAAATAGTTAATGCACTTGGCTGCAAACTGAAAGGTTGGAGGTTTGAGTCCACCCAGAGGTGCCTTGGAAGAAAGGCCTGGTGATCTACTTCCGAAAAATCAGCCATTGAGAACCCTGGTGGTGCAGTGGTTAAGAGCTATGGCTGCTAACTAAAAGGTTGGCGGTTTGAATCCACTAGCCAGTCCTTGGAAACTCTATGGGGCAGTTCTACTCTGTCCTTTAGGGTCTCTATGAGCTGGAATTCCCTCGACAGCAACAGGTTTGGTTTTCGGTTTTTTGAAAATCCTGTGGATTATGGGCGATGGTTGCACAACATGATTAATGTAATTGATACCACTAAATTGTATACCTGAAAAAGATTGAGTTTGCAAATGTTGTGTTATGTGTATTTTTACAACAATAAAAAATGCATCGATTCTTCACCAAAGAAGGAAAACCCTGTGGAGCACAGTTTTACTCTGACACACACAGGGTCACCATTAGTTGTAATCAACTCGATGGCAACTGGTTTTTGGGGGGTGGTGCTAGTTGTGACAGTCTGAATGGAAAGTTTGAATTTAGAGACTGTGAAGAAGATTGTCATTTTATTACTGTAAGTACAGTAACATCACAACCTTCACCACAGTGGGCCATAGAGTCAAGGAGAGAACTTGTTTAACGTCTATCAGGAAGGGTGGGTGAGAAATCACTGTCCAGACGGCTGCACTGAAGTGATGGCCAGATGAGCTTCCGGCAGCTTCAGCCACCACCAGAGTCATTCCTAGCCCTTTGGACTATTAGCTCTGATTGGGGTTAACGGACTAATCAGCCTCCTGCACCAGAAGGGCCTATTCTCCTCCTTAAAACCAACCTTCAAAGCCCAAGCCTCTATGAATCCTGTTAATGTGTTCCTGTGGTTAACGCTGCTTATTGTGTTGGGGGCAGCTCCTCTCCTTTGCATTCCTAGAAACCTTCTCAGGGTTTTTAATGCTTCCATGGGTTTTGAGTGGTGAGAAGTGCTTTTCTCAGAGGCTGCATTCCACCTGGGGCCTAACATACAGATAAAACGCATCTGCAGTTAGCCACATCCCTGAACGTAAAGAATTAATGTGTCGAAGGCTGTTTGTTTATTCTCTTGAACTAGTCAAATTTGCTCCATGATTTTGTTTTGATCAGACTTTGGTGTAGAGAGCCCTCTTTTCTATCTATCCCATGGGGAGGACAAATATACTAATCCAAAAAAGACAAATGAATTGAACTATGTGTGTCATAAAGATAAAACATTTCCAGTAAAGAGCAAGTGATTTAAAAATTTTGGTAGTGTGTATGATTTGTAGAAATTTGGTCCACCATATTCTGAATTTGCAGAGTTCCCATGATGAAGAAGTCGTTTCTTTCCTTCTCTGTGCCCTGTGTCTGTAATTCAGTTCAGGTACAGCAGGTGCTGAATTGGGGCTAAGGCATTCATTATTGCTGTCTCCCTTCCCCCACCCAGGAGCCCTGGTAGCTCACTGGTTATGTGCTTGGCTGCTAACTGAAAGGTTGGCAGTTCAAAGCCACCCAGTGGCTATGCAGGAGAAAGATCTGGCAATCTGCTCTGGTAAAGATTATAGCCTGCGAAACCCTACGGGTCAGTTCTACTTGTCACATGGAGTCACTATGCATTGCAAATCAACTTCAGGACACCCAACAACAATGACCCCTGCCCCCTAGTTGTGGTACTGTTGGGAGTGCCCTGGACTTGGCATTTTGTGTGAGAAGACCTGGCATTGAACCCTGGCTCTGAGGCTTTACTGGTCAAGTAAGCCTTCATTCACCAAACATTTGTTGTGTGTCAGGCACTAAGTTGGTGCTGCAAAGACAAAGATAAATGAGACAATCTTTTTCTCCTCCCTTTTTTTTTTTTAACACTGAAGTTCTTTGAATTAGGAAATATGTCAGACAGTCAGAAAAATATACAGAATAATAAAATGAGCACTCATGTTAGGAACCACCCAAGTTAAGAAATAAAAGTATAAGAACTTTGAAGCTCCCTGTGTATATATCTCATTCCCCTCTCTCCCACTGAAATGTCACCTCTGTTCTGAATTTTGTGTTTATCATGTCCCTGCAAGTCTTTTATTTGTACTACGTAGTAGGTACGTATGCTTCAACAATATGCAGTGTTAGGCACTTTTAAAATGTATGCGAACCATCTAGCAAATATCTTTTATCAACTGTTCTATACTCAAAATGTTTTAAAATTTCTCTATATGATACACATTGTTCAATTCATTTGCCCTCTATATTACTGTAAACTTTGTATCGAAGTTTTACATTTATACAAAAAATGTATAACTGTACAGCTTAATGAATTTTCATAAAGTGAACACACTTGTGTAACCAGCACCCACAGAAAGACACAGAATACTACCGGTACCCCAGAGCCCTCCATGCCCCCCCTTAAATCACTGCTTCCCAGGGATAACTGCTATCCTAATCTGTAACGTAGATTAGTTGGCTATCAGAACTTTCTGTGAATGTAAATATGCTATATGTACCTTTTTTGTGCTTGGTTCCCTTCCTCCAACATTTTGTCTGTGAGATTGACTCATGTTGTTGCAAGTAGCAGCAGTTTATTCTTTTTTGTTGCTGGATAGTACTCTGTGCATAAATCTACCAAAATATATTCATCCGTTCTACTGTTGATGGACATTTGGATTGTTTCCAGCGTGGGGCCATTATGATCAGTGCTGCTATGAACATTATTTTATGTCTTTGGTGCATGTGTACACACAGTCCTCTTGGAATTCCTAGGAGTGGAATTGCTGGCCATAATATATGCATATATTCAGCTTTAACAGAAACTGCCAAAAGGTTTTCCCAAGTGGTTATACATTTTACATCCCCATCCGCCGAGTATAAGAGTTCCTTTGCTTCACATCCTCGGCCAACACTCGATGTTGTCTTTCTTCATTTTAGCCATCCTTGTAGGGATGGACTTTCCCTTTTTAAAGTTAAATTTACTGTGCTAAGTACTTTATCTGTATTATCTCATCTAACCATCACATCAACCCCATGAAGAAGGTATTATCATTAATCCAGTTTTACAAATGGAAAAACAGAAATTGAAGAGTTAAAGAACTTTCTCAAGGCCACATAATAAGGGCTAGGGCCAGGCCACCAGGCTTCACTGCCCCCAGTTGCTGTTGTCTGTAGCCCAGTCTGGGAAGGTGGGAGTCTCATGATGAGAAATCATTGGAAAACGTTGAGACAAATGCAATCGTTGAGGTATTATGTGAGGTGCCTTGGTGTCCCCAAGGCAGAATTCAATCAACCCCACCAGGTGGATCAGGAAGAGTCAGGGAGAAGCACTAGGCTGAAGTAGATCTTTGGACAAGTCAGCTACAACCCCGATCTCTGATGGTCCTTGTGAGGACTGAACATGTTTACAGTAGGTAAAGCTCCAGTGGGGTTGCCATGAGTTGGAATCTACTCCTCAGTAACTAACAGCAACAACAAGGCTCCCAGTACCTCTCACAGAGCTGGTGCTCAAGGAACGTTTGTTGAAGGAATTAGTGAAGGTTAATGGGTTTTTTATAGGATAGGGAGATCCCTAGGTGGTGCAATTGGCTACTAACCTAAAGGGTGGCAATTCAAACACACCCAGTGGTGCCACAGAAGAAAGGCCTGGTGATCTGCTTTCATAAACAGTACAGCCAAGAAAACCCTGTGGGGTGGTTCCACCCTGTAACACCTGAGGTCGCCATGAATGGAAATGGACTCCTAGGCAATGGGTTTAGTTTTTTTTGTGTGTGTGTAGAATTGGGATAACTTTACACACTTACAGTCCTTCCTGGAGAGGGAGGGTGGGGTGGTCAAAACAACCTCTCCAGGCCTGAGTCTCTACCGGGTCAGGGGAGGGTGGGAGTAAAGGGCTAGGCCCACCACCCCAGGCAGGGAGGACCTCTCCCCCGACCCTAGCTCACTCTATCCCAGAGGGGCTTGGACAGCAACTCCTTCCTACACAGGTGGAAACAACACGACACGGCATCTCTTCCTCCCCCAGCACCCTGCCATCCCCTCCCCATCTTCACCCTGATCCCTGGACCCAGCAGGGGAACTGGAGCCTAGGAAATGGCACCTCCTTGAGAAAGGCCCAGGCCGCGTGGGGATGGGCTCAGGAGGTGTGTGTTTGTTTTGAAACCAGCTGGCTTGGGTCAGGCCGCTCGGGAGGAGAAGGAAGGGGAGGAGGCGGAGGGAGAGAAGGAAATGGGCGGAGGAAAGGGGTGGATTGAATTTGCTGCTCAGACTCCAGGGCCTAGTGCTGGAGCTTATTCCTGCCAACCCCCTCCCCTCCTCCACTTGGGGTCGTCCCAGGAGGCTGACTTGAGGCATCCATGTTGGAGGGAGGGGTGCGGGAAGCTGAGGGCCTGGGAGCGAAAAACCAGATGGGAGCTAGAATGAGCGAGTCTGCTCACAGATCCGAGTGGGCCGGGTTCTGGAAGAACCCCATGGGCTGGCTATCTCCAGGTCGCCGTTTAGCCTCGGCCAGGTTCTGCCAGAGCTGGCTCAACAGCGGCACCTGCTGGCCGGGGCCCTCCCTGCGGGCTGGGGCCCTCGTTGCGGGGCGGGGCTCTCCCAGTGCCCTGGGAACCCCGGGGGTGAGTCACTCCTGGCCTTAGTTTCCTCGGCCTCCCCAGCTGTCAGATCTGAAAATGTCGGGGGCTGAGGAATGTCCCGAGGAGGCGGGCCTCTGCCCTTCCGGCCGCCACCTGTGCCCCTAATTCTATCCAGTTCACGCACGATACCGACCGAGGGCCTGCCCACGGCCAGCGCTGAGGAAAAAGAACTGGGGGCTCCTGGTTTGGGTAGGTTTTTTTGTTTTTTGTTTTCTCCCTTTTCTTTTTTTAGTTTTTGTTTGGAAACAATTTCAAGCATATAGAAAAGTTGCAAAAATCATACGAAGATCCCTCATGTACCCCTTACCCAGATTCACCAGTTGTTAACATTTTGCCCATTTTCCCGTGCGCGAACTCTATATATTTTCCGAGCTATGTGATTTTTTTTTTTTTTATCTGTGATAGTAAGGGGCCCCTAGTGGTGCAGAGGTTAAGCGCTTGGCTGCTGACTGAAAGGTCGTTCTGTTTGGAACCCCTGCTAAGAATTTGTATTTCTAACAAATTCCCAGGTGATGCTAATGCTGCCGGCGTAGTGGTTAAGTGGTTAAGTTGCTAACCAAGAGGTCAGCAGTTCAAATCTGCCTGGCGCTCCTTGGAAACTCTATGGGGCAGTTCTACTCTGTCCTATAGGGTAGCTATGAGTCGGAATCGACTCGATGGCAGTGAGTTTGGCTAATGCTGCTGGTTAGGTACCAATTGTGAGAACTACTTGTAGTGTCCCCATCCTCACCCTTTGGCATCGAGTCCATTCCAATTCATAGCGACCCTAGAGGACAGAGTAGAACTGCTCCATGGAGTTTCCAGGGAGCGGCTGGTGGATTCGAACTGCCAACCTTTTCGTTAGCAGCCAATCTCTTAACCATTGCACCACCAGGGCCTAGTAGAGCAGTTCTCAAAATTTATTATACGTAAGCATTATTATACATAAACATCAGCTGGAAACCCTGGTGCCACAGTGGTTAAGTGCTGTGTCTGCTAACCAAAGGGTCGGCAGTTCAACCCACCAGGCGCTCCTTGGAAACTCTATGGGGCAGTTCCACTCTGTCCTATAGGGTCGCTATGAGTCGGAATCGACTCGATGGCACTGGGTTTGGTTGTTTTTTTTTTTTTTTTTTAAGCATCAGCTGGGATCTTGTTTAAAATATAGGTTCTCATCCAGTGTAACTGGGGTAGAAATGCAAATTCTCAGCAGGCATTCAAACTGGAACTAACCAGTTCGAAACCCTGGGTCAAACCCACCAACTGCTCTGTGGGAGAATGATGTGGCAGTCTACTTCCGTAAAGATTACCTCTTTGGAAACCCAATGGTGCAGTTTTACTCTGTCCTATAAGATCGCTATGAGTCAGGCTCGACTCAATGGCAATAGTTTTGGTTTTCTGTATTTGACAGTAAGTTGCAGCCATCATACCCCTTTACCTATAAACACTCAGTGGGTATTTCCTAAGAACAAGGACATTCTCTTGCATAATCACAGTATACTATTCAGCTCTGAGAAATTTAACATTGATACAATATCTACTGTCCATATTCCAGTTTTGTCCATTGATTCACTGAGGGTCCCTTAGAACATTTTTTCCCCTCCTGTATAGGATCCAGACCAGGATCACACATTGCTTTTAGATGTCACATCTCTTTAGGCTTCTTTAATCTGGAGCAATTCCTTATCTTTCCTCATCTTTTATGATCTTTTATCAGAATAGTTGTTGTTGCTGGTTCTCAGCTGTGACTCACAGTGACCTTATGTACAACAGAGATAAATGGTGTCCAGTTCTGCACCAGCTCCATGATCTTTGCTATGTCTGAGTCCATTGTTTAGGCTCCTGTGTCAATCCATCTCACCAAGGGCCTCCTTCGCTTTACCAACTGTGATGTTCTTTTCTAGCATTTGGTCTTTCCTGATGATGTGTCCAAAGTAAACGTGCCAAAATCTCAACATCCTCGCTTCTAAGGAGCATCCTGGTTGTATTTCTCTTAAGACCGATTTGTTTGTTTTTTTCTGGCAGCCCATGGTATATTCATTACTCTTCACCAACACCGCATTCAAATGCATTCCAGAGTAGAGCCCCCTCTTTTTTTTTCTTTTAATTGAATGTTCCTCATTTTGGATTTGGCTGGTATTTCTTCATGAGTAGATTCAGGTTACGCATCCCTGGTGGGAATACTACATAAGCAATATTACGTTTTTGATGTGGGATTCTCCACCCTAAGGGGTCCATGGAATGCTGGGACCTCTAAGAATTAACCCCTGAGTTGTCTGCAAAAACCCTCATCAGATTTTCAAACAGGTTAAGAACTGCGTCATTAATTACTCCTGTGTTTTCACTCTTCTGATAACCAGCTTAGGCTGTGCTCCTCTGTTTCTCCCTCTTCCCCACTTCCCACCACCAAACTTGCCCTTGAAATTCAGCTGCTCCCATTGCAAGCATTCTGTTTGAGGGCCATTAGAGACACTCTAATTGCCTAACTCAATCCCCTTCTTAGTTCTCACCTGCCTGACCTCCTCCCAGGGACTAACCCACCCCTTGCCCTGAAACCTCCTGGGGCTGCCTCCCTTAGTCTCCGCCTGTTCTCCTGCTGCCTCTTCCCATAGTCCTTCATGCCTTCATTCAGCCAATGATGAATGCTACCTGGGCATGTGCTGTCTGCTTTGGGGGGATGAAGAAGTAAATCAGGTGAGGAGCCTGCCCTTCAGGAGGTGGTTTATGCAGGGAAATGCCACGGGCCCTGATCTTTTTTGTGCACCCCTCATGCCGGAAGTAGAGACATTCTCCTGGTTTTCCTCTTCAGATTGGTCTCTTGACACACCCCTGGGAGAGCTCAGCCTTCCTGCTCTTCTTCAGCAACCTAGGAAGGGCAGTCTGAATCTCTACCCTCCTGCCTGGGTGCCAAATGCCCCTCAGACTCCATGAATCCAAAACAGAATGGTTTACTTCTCTCTAAATCTACCTCCTCCTTCATCCTTGTTCCTGTTGTGACCCCAGCATCCCTCCATCACCTGTGCTCCAAACCTGAGTGATGTTTCTCCTGTCCTTCTCCCCTACACCAACACCATGTCTTCACTCTGAAAGATCTTTCTCTTCTCCCCAGAAGAAATAATTGGTGCCTGGCTACCACCACCAACAGTTCTGACAGGGATCACTGTAGAGGGTCCCAGGCAGAGTGGGAGAAAAATGTAGAACAAAATTCAAATTTACAAAAAAAGACCAGACCTATTGGTCTGACAGAGACTGGAGGAACCCCGGACATCCTGCTAACTCAGAACTGCAGCCACTCTTAAAGCCCACTTTTCAGCCAAAGATTAGACAGTCCTATAAAACAAATGGTAGCACATGTGAGGAAGGTGCCTCTTATTTCAGTCAAGTACAGGAGACCAAATGGGCAACTTCTGCCCAAAGGCAAGATGAGAAGGCAGGAAGGGACAGGAAAACTGGATGAACGGACACAGGGAATCCAGGGTGGAAACGGGGAAAGTGCTGACACAATGCAGGGATTGCAACCAATGTCACAAAACAATTTGTGTATAAAGTTTTGAACGAGAAACTAATTTGTGCTGTAAACTTTCACCAAAAGCAAAAAAAAAAAAAATCTGTCTCTTCTGTCCGCTCCCCTCTTCTTTCCTGGTCTGTTGTTAAAATAAGTGAATAAATTCCCTAACCGATCTAAAATTCTTCCTTTTTCTTCTGATATGCCCGGCTGACCATGTCCCTCCTGTCCTACCTGACCCTGTAGGCCACCGGGCTCAGGTCTCAGCTCATTAGCAGGCCAACCAGGACCTTGAAGATGGGGCTTTTGGATCTTTCTAGACTTTCATTCTACCCCCACTCCTACACCCCTTGCTCCAGTCATACCAAACCTGCTATGTTTCTCCCACCAGGTCATTGCCACTGTGCCTTTGCACATGCTGTTCTCTCTGTCTGGACCAGCTGGCATCCTTCCTTTCTCCGCCTCTCCCAGTAATCCTTAAATACTCAAATGTTCCATTTCTGTGAAGCCTTCCTGACCTCTTCAGGCAGTTCTGCCCTTACACCTGGGCAAGAGGGGTCTTGCTGTGGCCTCCTCCAGCTGTGTCCTTCCCCACAGGGTGAGGAGCCCACTTGGAGCCCTGCCTCACCTAGATTAGAGCTGTCCAGTAGAACTTTCTGCGATCATGGAAATGATCTCTGTGCTATTCAATATGGTCGCCACTAGTCACAGGTGGCTATGAGCACTTGGAATGTGGCTAGTGTGACTGAGAAACTGAATTTTTAACTTTATTGCATTTTAATTAGTTTAAAATTTAAATAGCCAGATGTGGCTAATGGCTGTCCTATTGAACAGTGCAGGTCCAGACCCTGCACTGGGTATATGGGACTCTCTTGATCCCCTGCCCCAAGGACTCTGAGTCTGCTTCCATGACCTGCACAGGCTTCATCCCAAGTCTACCCTCCTAAGGTGGGGGCTGAATATGTGGGCTATGGTGTTCCCATATTTGTGTGTGAGACCCCTGTTGGTGCAGGACAGAGCCAGGAGCGGGAAAAGAAGGGGGTGCTCTCCTGTGTTCTGGTGTAGCACTGTCATTCTAGAGCTTTTAATTTGAACCTGGCTTACCAGGTCCTTGTGAGGCCACATTTTCCAGGGTAAGAAGCTAGAACCTATTTTATTTATCTGTGTTGACTTGATTTATATCTTTTAAATATTTAGATGAATTGTAAGTGGGCTTCAATTGACTTGTTGCCCTGGGCCCCCAAATATCAGCGTGGGTCTGGGGTCAGCATTTCTTCTTAGTGGCCCGTGTGGCACACAGAACCTCTACCTCCACTTACTCTCCACCCTCAAGGCTGTGAGCTCTACCGGGCATCTAATTCTTCTCTGTCTCCCAGTGTCTACCCAGTGCCTGGCATGTGCTTGGTTCACTGTAAATATTTATTGAGCAATGAGTAAAGAGGTTCTGATACTTGTCCAAGGCCACAGGACCTTGCTTTGACCTTGGATTTCATCACAGTGGCTTCTGGGTCAGCTGGCTGTCTGGGAGGGAGATCTTTGAAATGTCTGCCTCTGGTAGGGTGAACTGGGCCTGGAGACCTGGGTTCTGGTCTCTGCTCTGCCATTGTCTTCACTCTGGATAAATGACTTAACCTCTCTGAACCCCAGTCTCCTCATCTGTAAAAAAAATGGGCTAAAAACACCAACTTCAGTCCATTACTATGAGGATCAAACTAAATGGGATCATTTCATAGGCACAATGTGTGGTATTCAGCAGGTCATCCGTAAATGTTTCTTCAGTCAGCATTCATTAAACAGTTACAGAGTACCAGACACAGGGCTTTGTTCCCACCTACAGGTGAGCCCAGACCCTCAGGTCTGGGCATCTGTTGCTCCCGTTCCATTTGGCCCCTGGTTGGATTGGACCTCATCTGCCCTAGGCTGTGAGGGCCTCAGGGCCCTGCAAAGAAATTCCAGATTTCCCTCTTCTGGCTGGGCTAGCAGAGTTGGTTGCGACAGATAGACAGACTGATGAAGGTGATGGCTGTGGTTTGAGACCTCTCAGCTCAGCCAGACACACCAGAACCTGAGGGGAGGCCATATGCCTCCTTAGCAGACTTTTTCTGAGATTAAGACACAAGATGTTAACCAAAGCTTGTCCCCACACCTGTTGGATTTCCCCTCAAGGAAAATGTACTACCTGTTAGACTACAACTGCAATGAGAGGCAGCATGAAAAGAGGGCCAATGTGTGTGTGAGTCCTAGCTCTGCCACTTTCTAATTGAGCAACTTGAGTTTCTTCACCACTAGCAGCCTCAGTGGACTAGAATAATCCCCAGCTCACAAGATTGTTGTCTGCATCTTATCCTTTAGGCCCAGACTCAGTGGTTACCCCCAAACTCAGTCCTTCAGCCTTTATCCCTCCTCCTTTGACCTCAGAACTGACTAACAAGTTTGCCCTACATACATAAGTTATTGCTGCTGAGTTGTCATCATCATCCTCACTTTCATTTTTAGGGTGTGCTAATGGAGCCCTGCCCCATAGGGTTTTCAAGGAGTGGCTAGTGGATTCGAACTGATGGCCTTTTGGTTAGCAGCCATAGCTCACCATACCAAAAAAAAAAAAAAAAAAAAAACCCAGTGCCTCTCTATAGCTCACCATAAAACTACAATGTGATACCGTCTCACACCGGTAATAATAGCACTGATCAAAAAATAAGAAAACAACAAATGCTGGAGAGGCTGTGGGAAGACTGGAGCTCTCATACACTGCTGATGGGAATGTAAAATGATACAACCATTATGGAAAACAATATGATACTTCCTCAAAAAGCCAGAAAGAGAAATGCCATATGATCCAGCAATCCCACTCCTAGGTATATATCCTACAGAAATAAGACCCATGACATGAATAGACATATGCACACCCATGTTCATTGCAGCATTATTCACAACAGCAAATCATTGGAAACAGTCTAAGTGCCCATCAGTGGATGAATGAATAAACAAATTGTGGTACATACGCACAATGGAATACTACAAAACATTAAAGAATAACAACGGATCCTTGAAACATCTCACAACATGGATGAATCTAGAGGGCATTATGCTGAGTGAAATAAGTCAATTACAAAAGGACAAATATTGTGCGAAGCCACTACTACAAAAAGTCAAGAAAAAGTTTTCATGCAGACATTCTTTGATGGTTATCAGGGACGAGGGAGGAGGGAAAACCACTAACTGGATGGTAGATGCACACTAACCTTGGTAAAAAAAAAAAAAAACTTGGTAAAGGGAGAGATAATACATGATATGTGGGAAGTCAGCACAACATAATCAAGATAAAAGAAGACACTGAAAGGTACGCAAGAGTAAAAGGCAACAACAGTAAATACTCATACACATACAATCCTGCCACAACAGTAATGACAATAATGTACGGGTGGATACATGGGTAGATACGTAAGCTGAACAGGGGTGGGAGGCTATATGGAAGTACATCCACATACTTATAAATGTGTACATGCTGCAAATATACCCACGTATGCAGTAGTGCCCAAAGGGGACACAGTCATGAAAACTTCTTAGCCATAACCGTACACCTCCTGAGACTGAGATACTGGGTTTGAGGGATGCAGATCATAGTCTTGGGGGACATCATGGTCAATTGGCACGTAATCCATATAGACAATGTTTTACATCCTTTTTTTTTTTTTTGGTGAGTAGTGACTGGGGTCTTAAAAGCCTGCTAGTGGCCATCTAAGATACAATTGACTTCTTCCCATCCCGAGCAAAGAAGAGTGAAGAAAATCAAGACTCAAGGAAATAATTAGTCCAAAGGACTAATGGACCACATGAACCACAGCCTCCACTAGACCGAGACCAGAAGAACTAGGTGGTGCCTGGCTACCACTACCTACCATTCTGACCAGGACCACAATAGTAGATCATGGATAGAAAAAAAAAAAAAAATTTTTTTTTTTTTTTGGATAGAGTGGGAGAGAAATGCAGAACAAAATTCAGTCTAATAAATAAGACCAGTCTGGAACCTCCCAAGACTATGGCCCTTAGACATCCTTCAAATTGGAACTGAAATCACTCCTGGAGTTCACATCATAGCCATACAATAGGCAGGCCTATAAAATGAACAATAACACCAGTGAGGAGTGTACACTTCAGAACAATCAACCTTACAAGACTTAAGGTGGATATTTGCTCAAAAGCAAAGTTCAGAAGAATGGTAGGGGTAGGAAAGCTGGACAACTGGACATGGGAAACCCAGGAAGGAAGACGGGGGAGTGCTGACACATTCAGGGGTTTGCAACCAATGTCACAAAACAAGCTGTGTATAAACTGTTGAATGAGAAACTAATTTGCTGTGTAACTTTTCACCTTAACCACAATAAAGTGTTAAAAAAAAAAAAAAAGTTTTATAGCCTTGGAAATGCTATGGGGCAATTGTAGTCTGACCTATAGGGTCTCTGTGAGCTGAAATCGACTCGATGGCAATGGGTTTGATTTTGGTTTTGTTATGTGCTAATGAGGCCCCTGGGTAGCACAAATTGTTTGCACTTGGCTACTAACTGAAAGGTTGGAGGTTCAAACACACCCAGCAGTGCCTTCGGAGGAAAAGCCTGGTGTCCTGCTTCTGTAAATATTACAGCCAAGAAAACCCTATAAGCTCAGTCCTACTCTGGAACACATGAGGTCACCATGAGTGAGAATCCACTCAACAGCAACAGGTTTGGGTTTTTGTTTTTTTTGTTTTATGTGCTAATGGAAGTCCCTGGGTGGTGTAAACAGTGAACATACTCCACTTGGCTGCTAACTATACGCTTGGAAGTTTGAGTTCATCCGGAGGTGCCTTGGAAGAAAGGCCTGGTGATCTACTTCTTAAAAAAAGCCATTGAAGACCCTAGGGAGCACAGTTGCACTCCGACATGTGGGGCTGCCTTGAGTTGGAGCTGACTCCACAGCAGTGGATGGAGGTGGGTGCTAAGGACTTTTATACACAGTATTTTTGATATTTTGTCCTAGAGACTTTTCAATTTCTGTTATGAATTTTTCTTCAATCCATGAGGTATATTTTGACATTTTCAAATGCATAATTTTATCTTTTTTTTTTGTCATCTTTTATTATTGACTTCTAATTTAATTATATTGCTGTCAGAGAATGTGGTCTGTAAAATTTTCTTGAATTGGTCAAGACTTCCTTTATGGTCTGATATGTGGTCACTTTTGTCAGTGTTCCACGTGTGGCTGAAAGCAAAAGTATGTTCTCTGATTGTTGGCTGGAGTGTTCAAATTATTCTATTAGATCAAGCTTGTCAATTTTATTATTCAAATCTTCTATATCCTTCCTGAATGTTTTGTCTGCTTGACAAAAAATCACCAAATCCAGAGGAAGGTGATTTCAATATCCCATTACATTGGGGGATTTGAGATTTTTCTCACAATTTCTGCTTTAGGATTTTCTAGGCTATGTTATTAGGTATGTACAACTGTAGAATGGTTTTACCTTCCTGATAAATTGAGGCAGGCAAGTATCCCCATCACCTGCCTCTGCAGGGTGGATTTTTTTTCAAGTTTACCCAAGGATGTCACCATCTGTCCACCCTGGACTTTTATGAGGGGAGATTGTCTCTGATCTAACCTCCTACCTTATGAGGCCCCAGGCTTTGCCTTGTTCCTTTCTTGTTTTGTGCTTTCTCATTGTATCTGACCTTTGAAGGTTTTTCTTTTCTTGCCACCTCAGCCTTGCATTGAAAATAACACACACACACACACACACACACACACACACAAATGCTGAATCGTATCTAACATTTTTAGGCATTTTGTACCAGAAAGAAGGAGCCCTGGTGGTGCAGCGGTTAAGTGCTCAGCAATTTGAACTGACCAGCTGCTCTGTGGCAGTCTGCTTCTGTAAAGATTACAGCCTTGGAAACCCTATGGTGTAGTCCTGCTCTGTCCTATAGGGTTGCTATGAGTCAGAATCGACAGAATGGCAGTGAGATTTTTGGTTTATGACTTCACTAAGGATCCCTGATGGCTCAGTGGTTAAACACTTGGCTGCTAACCAGTAGGTTGATGGTTCAAACCCACCAGCCACTCTATGGGAGAAAGATGTGGCAGTCTGCTTCCATAAAGATTTACAGCCTTGGAAACCCTATGGGGAGTTCTCCTCTGTCCTACAGGGTTGATATGAGTTGGAATTGACTCGATGGCAATGGGTTTTTGGATTTCGGTATCAGAAGGGTTTCTCTGGGCTTCAAATCTACCTTATTGCTGGAAATGTAAGTCTCTGCTTAGCCCTTTATATGACATTTCATTTAATATTAAAAACAATTCTATGAAATCCTATCTTCGTCTTTTCAGAGGAGGAAACTAAGGCTCAGGGAGTTAAGGATGGAATTCAGATCCTAGCTCTGACCTTTACCAGCTGTCATGGATTGAATTATGTCTCCCCCAAAACGTGTGTATCAATTTAGCTGGGCCATGAGTCCCAGTATTGTGTGACTTTCCTCTATGTTGTAAATTATGCCTTTATGATGTTAATGAGGGAGGATGGGCGGCAGTTGTGTTAGTGAGGCAGGACTCAGTCTACAAGATTGGATTGTGTCTTGGGGCAATCTCTTGAGATATGAAAGAAGTGAGCAGAGAGAGAGGGGGACCTCATACCACCAAGAAAGCAGTGCCGCTAGCAGAGTGCTTCCCTTGGACCCAGGGTCCCTGTGCAGAGAAGGTCCTAGTCCAGGGGAAGATTGATGAGAAGACCGACAGAGAGAAAGCCTTCCCCTGGAACTGACGCCCTGAATTTGGACTTTTAGCCTACTTTACTGTGAAGAAATAAATTTCTCTTTGTTAAAGCCACCCTCTTATGATATTTCTGTTTTAGGAGCACTAGATGACTAAGACACCAGCTGTGTGACTTGAGTAAGTTAGTCACTCCAGAGGACCCTCAGCTCTGGGATAAAGAGGCCTGCCCTGTGGGGCTGCTGTCTGGATTGGAATGACCCCTGGGAAGTCACTGCTTTAGTGCCTGGTACATTGTCAGCACTCAGAAGATGTCATTGACCATTGCTGTCAACAAGGAAGGGACAAGTGCTAGGGGCTAGGGTCTGCCCTCAGTTCACTGGGAGGTATTGATTCATAAGTGCAAATTAGCACAAACTTTTTAAAGGACAATTTGGTAAAATCTACCAAAAGTTTTAAAAATCTTTGACTCACTAATGTCCCATTTATAAATTCATCTTGCAACTGTACACACAGTGCAAACAAATGTATGTACCAAGATATTTCCTTCAGGCAGCATTGTTTGTAGTAACAAAAAGCTGTAATGACCTAAATATCCACTAGGAGGGGAACAATGAAATAAATTATGACACACCCATATACAGAGGCAGATATGTTATTAAGTGAAAATAGCAAGGTGCTGAACAGTGTGGGGAGTGTGCTATCATTTGTGTAAAAAACACACACGTGCACACACGCAAACTGCTAAATGGCTTGGATATGCCCAAAATATCTCTGGAAATTGACATTAAAACTCTGCAGAGTGGTTGCCTTTGGGGGAGGGAGGAGGGACAAGGAGGCAGGTTGGTAGTGTAGAAAGACTTGTTTTTTATTGTACAGGTTTTTGAGCCTTTTTTTTTTTTTTTTTGTAAGAAACACCAACTGAGTAATTTCACGCAGGTAGAGGGGAGGAAGGGGATTCCTGGGAAAATCAGCTTAGTTACCTCAGCTCTGAGTGGCTGCACAATCCTTCCATCGAAAGTGACGACAGTCCAGAAATGTCACCTGTGCTTTGTGATTACATCTCTGTCACCACTGGAGATCTCTCCCTATCTTAGCTGTCATACCGCCTGCCCCCAGCAGGGGGAAGCACAGACCCACAAAAGCATTGGTCCCCCACCACCGCAAGGATCCTTTCTAGGATTGCCTCCTCTTTTTGACCCATGATACTTCCTGCCAAGCCGACCAAATTTGTTAGTAATAATTGATTAAATTACCTGTCCCCTCCTCCTTTTTGATAACTAACAGTTCTGACTGGCATTCGAGAGAGAGCTAATATAGGCTTGCTGAACTGGTAAGTTTCCACACGAGAGGTCCCAGCTAGCCCAGCCTTTTTTCTACCCGGCTTTGGGTGGTGGTGGTTGGTAGTGACCTGAGGACCCCCAAGGATTTCTAGCTGTGGGGCACAGATACCCTTTTGGGAGGTTCTGGCCCAACACACCCACCCTTCTCCTCCCCCTTCAAAAAAGTAGTTCTGGGCAAGAGGGGGCATGAACACCTGGCACCACAGGCTGATTTGTAGCAGCCACTCTCCCAGATGTGTTCAGAGTCTGTCCCTTGCTTGTGTCTGAGCGCCCCAAGGACAGGAACTCTTCTGTCTGCCACAGAATCCCCAGAACCGAGCACAGTGGTTGGCACACAGCTGGTGCTAAGGAAAGGTTTGTTGTTGAATTGAAAGAGACAGCCATTGAGAGAATCAGAG
The DNA here is from genome assembly GCF_030014295.1 of Loxodonta africana. Lineage (NCBI taxonomy): Eukaryota > Metazoa > Chordata > Mammalia > Proboscidea > Elephantidae > Loxodonta > Loxodonta africana. The sequence goes on along the minus strand of NC_087359.1, from coordinate 31,663,986 downwards.
GCTAGTTAAAAAAGCAACAACAAAAACAAGCCGTACCACCTAACCCACTTCTGGTCTGTCCTGGGCTGGAGGTGAGGGCGCTGGGCAGGGAATGGATCAGCTTCCCAGGATGCTCAAGGAGAACTCTACTTCGACTCACCTTGGAGGTCTCTGGCAGGAACAAGAAACAAGTGGCTCCATCTCTTACCACCTGGGGTGTCAATGACCTTGGCTTGGATGAAAAGCTTAAATCAGGTCAGCCCTGGCAAGGTGTGTGTGAGGGAAGCTTATCCCACGGCCTTCCTCAAGATGAGATAACTTCCCAGGTCCTGCTTAAACTCCTGCCAGTGGGTCTTGACAATTTGAGAGTAAAGGTGGAGGGAAGATGATGCTATAAGGGGAGGGGACTCATATGACCTCTGGGCTGGCCTAGAGAAGATCCTGGGCTCATTCAGAGGGTCCTCAATGCACTGGTAGTGCAGGCAGGAGCCAACTGGGGATCCTGTAAATTAAATGCGGATGAGAGGAGCAAGCGAAAGAGACAGGCTTCAAATGCAGGCTGGAGATTGTGCCCCAGCCCTGAATTCTAACCCTCCAGGTACTTCCTGCCTTTCTGGTCCACCCTGAATGGGGGAGGAGGGGTAGGACAGTAGCTCCAAGGTACTGTAGAAAATGCTCTGGGTTTCGCAGGTGGACAGGCAGGAGGTCTGTGTCTGCCCATTATTAGCTGTGTGCTTTTGGGCAAATTGCTTATCCCCTCTGAGCCCAGTTTCTCCATTTCTAAAATGAGGAGCTCAGTACCTGCCTCTCCTGGTTGTCTTTGTCAGGATGAATGAGACACAGGCCCTGGGAGTAATTGGCAGACACCAGAGATTGTTATTCTCCAAGGCGAGAGAGAGGCCACCTTAGTTCCCTGGAGGTGACAGCGTCAAGGAAAAAAAATTTTTTTTTTTTTTTCTCCTCTGCGGTGCCTGCTCCCAGCCCCGCGGTTGGCTTTAATCCTTCCTTATCCAACCCCCGTGGCTCTCCTTGGAACTGCCTTGGTGGTCCCAGCTTCTCGAAGCCAGCCGTTTTTCACAGGCGCCCTATACTAAAACCACTGGGTTTGCCGGCGCAGGCGCAGAGTTGGTCGAGGGTGGGACAGGTGGCAGGGTCTACGTTGGCCCTTGTCCGCGTCCCCCGCCCCGCTTCGTGCTTGTCGTTTGCAGATAGCTCCTTCTGGTCATTAGCTCATCTGTGGGCTAAAAAGAGGAGAAGAGAAACAAGGGGTGGGGGCCTGAAAGGGGGTTCCCACCTTCTCAGTCGGGGGCCCGAGAGGGGGACGCAGCCCCTGCGTCCCAACGCAGCACCACTGTGGGTCTCCCAGCCGCACTTGCAGTCGCTGAGAATCCTCGACTCAGAGGTTTACCCCCTCCCGCCCCCCGGCCGTGACCCCCTTCCCCAGACCCGGCCAGTGCTCCCGCTCCAGCTGGCGGCTGATATGGTTCTAGGACCCGGAGGCGCCGCCGAGCGGGCCGCCGCCTCTAGCCTCGCCTTCGCCACCTCCCGCTCCCGCAGGTGAAGCGGCGCCGGCCTCTCTCTGTGCGGCTGCAGGTGACCGGGCCGGCCGCTCCGCCCGCCGCGCCATGGCTGCGGGGGACCCCCGGCCGAGCAGCGCCCGCCCCCTCCCTCCAGCCCGCCCCCCTGGGGCTGGGTGCGCAGCGGCGGCGGCGGTGAAATGCGGTCTGCGCTCACCGGGAGCAGCAGCAGAAGTTCGAAAATCGCCGAGGGGGGAGCCTGCGCCGCAGCTTCCTGCCCCCGGCCCAGCCCTCCGGCCCCGGCGGCCTGCAGCCTGACTTCCTCCCCGCGCCCTGCAGCTCGCCGCCCCGCGCCCTCGGACGGGGCCGCCCGGATGGAACGCCGCGCCCCAGCCCCTGAGCGCCGCTGAGCCGAGACCCTCACCGCGGCGAGCCGCTGTCTCCATCACCCTCGGGCCGGGATCCGTGTCCCCCGTCCCTGGAAAGCTGGATTTCCGAGGCTGGAGGCGCCTGGCAAACTGGGTGGGGACCACCATGGGCAACGCGGCTGGCAGCGCCGAGCAGCCCGCGGGCCCCACTGCATCGCCCCCCAAGCAGCCCGCGGCTCCCAAGCAGCCGATGCCCGACGCGGGAGAGCTGGAGGAGAGGTTCAACCGTGTCCTGGTGAGTGTGACCCCGGCGGCGCGCAGTGCACGGCCAAGGGGCGGCAGGGGCTCGGCACTTGTCCCCGCCTCCGGGGGGCTCAGGTGTCGCTTGGAGATCCCTGGCCCAGCGGCTGCTTTCTCCAGGGGGTGGGAGTGACAGTGGCTTCCTTCAGAGTGACTTAGCACTCTCCCCCCAAAACTTTTCTTCTGCAACCGCCTGATCTCCCTCTCCAAGACGCCATCCCCCTCCTCCCAGCACTCCTGGGTCTAAAGGTCTTAAACAAAACTGATCAGTGAGGAAGTGGGAAGCAGAGCAGGCCAGGGGGTCCCCGGGCAGCCCCTTCCACACTACACGCAGGCCCAGCCACCAGGTGCGGGTCTGGAGCATTTCCCCTCTCTGTCTTCGCGGGTCAGAGACAGAAGGGGTTACATCTTAAGCTCCCGGGAGCAGGAGATGGAGGCAAGGTGTTTAGGTTCTGATTGTTCAGTGCCTGGGCTGCTGGGAGTTGGGTCGTTGGGTCGCGGAGAGGGTTATCTGTGTTTCTCACCCGTATTTATCAGGGTGCCTGCAGGTCCTTGTCTTGGGCATTGCCATCGGTCCACTGAAGGAATTAGGTCAGGAAGGGCGGGGTCGGGGCGGTCTGGTCACTCTGCTTGGGGTGGAGCAACAGTCCGGAAGTCCCCCTGGTTTGCTTGTAGGACTGGGAGGGCCCTGGGGACTAGGCCACTGCGGAGGGCTCCATCAGCTCAGTGGCCTAAGTTTGGTGGGGTGGCAGCACCAAAGCAGAGGCAGGGGGTCCCACCAGAGGGTGGGAGGCAGAAGTGGGGAGGGGGAAGAACCATTCATTCTCACTTCTGGCTCCCTACCTCAGCCTGTCCCGGGCCCCTTCTCTAATTAAGTGGCCTGTCTGTTGTCAACCTTCCTTTGATGGACACTGGGTGACAGGCGAATAAGGCTATGCTTTTTCCCAGAGGTCCTTCCTAGTCTGAGCAGGCTGGCATTGCAAGACTGGGGGTGGGGTCTGAGGGAGACCTGGCATCAGTAGTGCTCAATTTGTCCCCTCCACCTCCTTGACATCATTTTCCCGCCCCTGGCTGGTGGTTAGACTATACATTAGACCCTCTGCCTGGCCCCACAAAGCACCTCCCAACAGTTCTTGAAAATCTTGGCTGCTGTTGCCTCCCGGAAAAAGGCTAGGAGCAGTTTTGGAGGAGCTAGCTGGGGTGAGGTGGGGCAACAGGCTTGATTAGGGGAGAGAGAGGGCCTCTGAGGGGTGCCTCACTCCAGGCTAGCCCCAGACTTCCCCATTTCTCCACCTACCCTCTCTCCCCTCTCCCTAAACCCAGGGCCTGGCCAAGCTGAGCTGAGCTGAGCAGATGGGTGTCCAGGTGGGGGGTGGGAGGATGAGGGGATCATTTGGGGAGCCTAGGTTGGTGGTGGGTCCCTGGGCTCCACCAGCCTACTTGGGGAGCATAGGTCTTTCTCCTTAAGTGCATGTCTTTGGTGGTGGTGTGGGGGGTCCCAGGGTGAAGGCCAGGCTCCAGTCCACTCTCTGCTGTGCACACCAACGGAGAGGAGCTGTGTGAATAATGCAGACCGCTGGAAAATGCATAAGTCAAGTGGTGAGGCTTTGATGCCTGCGTAGGACATTATTTTTTTTTGGGTAGTTGCCATAACTCTGATTGGCTGGGTCTGACACTGAATGCCTTTGGGAGCCCCTGAGTACCAAGAAGTGGAGAGTGGAAGCCCAGAGGTGGGTCTTAGAGGATGATGCCCTTGTGGATAAAGGGTGGTGGCTGGGTAGAAACCTAGGGCATTAGTACCTGCTGAACTTACCCCCGCCCTAGCCCCCAGGAACCCTAGCGTTTACACTTTACTACTTCCTGAGGAGGGTTCGGCCTGGCCCTTGTCCTGTTGTGAGCAGTACTTACCCAAGGTCACTTGGCTAAGAACCTGACTCCTCACACTTCCCACCAGCAGGGGCGTTTGCCTGGAGCCTGGGGTGACAGTCTTGACCCCTTTCTGAGGCTGCCTAAAGCTAAAGATTTGGCTAAACACACACACCTGGCAATGGGCATTGCAAGGTGGGCCTCCACCTGACCTCCCAACCCCAATGGCCAGAGCCCAGTCCTGTCCTTAGGGAGTGTCTAAGATGAGAAGAACCTTAGCTTGCTGAGGGTGACAGGCCATCACCCTCAGTGTCCCCAGTTTTCATGGAAGAAGCATTACCCTACTTTGGGGATCTAGTCAGATGGCCTCAGGGAGCCCCTTCTAATCTCTCAAGCTCAGCCCTTTCACCACTGGGAGGCGAGAGATCCAGACACCCAAAACCACCCCTCCTTTTCTGGTTGTGGGCCTCCTCCCTTGGGTGAAGGGTGCCCCCACAAGGGCTATACCCACACAGGAGATCCAGGGAGCCTGCTTTTCCTTCCTGGGGCCAGCCTTTTTCCCATGCAAGGGTGTGGGACAAGCTGTGAAGAGAGAGGGGTGCCCTTACTTAAAATGGGGGCGGGAGGAAGAGCAGGTTGAGCCAGGGTTTCGGCTGCTGCCTTAGCAACGGTGGAGGAGCAGTGTCTGCCCAGCCACACGGGCCTGCTGCGGATGGTGGGAAAACCAGCCAGCCCTGCTCTGCTCTCTCCTCTCCTACGCCCATTCCTGAGGCTGGGTGGCTTCCAGCCCTCATTCCCTCCCCTGCGGGGCAGGCAGAGCCAGAGACTGAGATGGCAAGGTGCCCTTTCCAGGTTTGCCGGACAGCCAGGTATAGGACAGCCCTAATCTGTCTGTAACCTTGGGGCAGAGGTTTCGAAGCTACCTGGCAGGGCAAAGGCATCAAGCGGAGGTGCTGGGAAGGGTGTGCCCAAGGCCTAGGGTGATGCTGGCATCCAAGTGGGGGATGAACCATTTGGAATGGAATTTGTCTGAGGGGGGCCAGCATCCTGGGGTACTGTTAGCATATGCCCTTAGCATGTACCCTTAGCATGTGCCCAGGGATGTGGGCACTTGGCCAGGCTGTGTGGGGTGGTCAGAACAGCCCTAAGCAGGATGTGGGTCCTGGGAGTCCTACTGTGGCTGGCTCCTCCCCCCTCAGACTGGTGATGGGGAGCCGGGGGAGATGTCATGGTTCTGCTGCCCTAGGACTGAGCTCCATTCTCTCTGGTGGAACAGAATAGGTTTTTATTTTATTTTTTCCTAAATTTTATTAATTTTGTTGTTGTTGAGAATATACACAGCAAAACATACACCAATTCAACAGTTTCTACAGGTACAATTTAGTGACATTGATTATGTCCTTCAAGGGGTGCTACCATTCTCACCCTCCTTTTCTGAGTTGTTCCTCCCCCATTAATGTAAACTCAGTGACTCCTAAGGCTCCTATCTAATCTTTTGAGTTGCTGTCGTCAATTTGATTCCATATAGATAGTTCTTAAAAGAGCATAATGCTCAAGGCAGACATTCTTTACTTAAAACAAAACAAACTGTTGAGTCGATCCTATAGGACAGAGTAGAACTGCCCCATAGGGTTTTTAAGGAGCTACTGGTGGATTTGAACTGCCAACCTTTTGGTAGCAGCCAAATGCTTAGCCACTGTGCCACCAGGAAGCCATTCTTCACTAGTTAGGTTAACTTATTGTTTGGCTTTAAGAAGGCTTCCGGGGACATTTTTTTTTTTTTTCTTTTAAGTGAAAGTTTACACATCAAGTCAGTCTCTCATACAAAACCTTATATACACCTTGCTATATACTCCTAGTTGCTCTCCGCCTAATGAGACAGCACATTCCTTCTCTCCACCCTGTGTTTCTGTGTCCATTCAGCCAGCTTCTGTCCCCCTCGGCCTTCACATCTCCCCTCCAGACAGGAGCTGCCCAGATAGTCTCATGTGCCTACTTTATCTAAGAAGCCCACTCCTCACCAGCATCGTTCAGGGGACATTTTTGGTTTAAGGTTTAAAGATTATCTCAGGGCAATAGTTTCAGGGGTTCATCCAGGTTCCATGGCTCCAGAAAGTCTGGAGTCCATAAAAATTTTCAAAATCTGTTCTTCATTCTCCCCCCAACCCCTTTTGATCAGGAATCTTCTATGGAATCTTTGATCAAAATGTTCAGTCATGGTAGCCAGGCACCATACAGTTCTTCTGGTCTCATGGCAAAGGAGACAGTTGTTCATGGAGGCAATTAGCCACACATTTCATATCCTCCTCCTGTTCCTGACTCTCCGTCTTCCTCTGTTGCTCCAGGTGAATGGAGACCAATTGCTGTACCTTCTTGGATGGCTGCTTGCAAGCTTTTAAGACCCCATGCACTATGCAGTGAACTAGGAGGTAGAACAGAAGCACTAAACATATTATTGGGCCAAATGACTAGGATGTCCCATGAAACCGTTACTCTAAACCTCCAAACCAAGGAACCAAGTCCCACGAGGTGTTTGGTTGTCCATAAGTAGCCTCAGCAGCTACTCATTTTTTTTTTCTTTTGTCATTGTGTATATCTATCACACATCCTTCGTTAGTTCAACTTTCTACAGGTATACACCTTATTTGTCCTTTTGTGACTGCCTTATTTCGCTCAGCATTCTGTCTTCAGGCTCCATCCGTACTGTACCATGTATCAAGACTTCCTTTCTCCTACGGGCTGAGTAGTATTCCATTGTATGTATGTACCACATTTTGTTTATCCATTCATCTGTTGATGGGTATTTAGGTTGTTTCCACCTTTTGGCTATTGCGAATTTTGCTGCAATGAACATAGGTGTATTTAATTTTTAAAATAATTTATTTAATTTTATTTTGTTGTTGAGAATATACACAGCAAAACATACACCATTTCAACTGTTTCTACATGTACAATTCAGTGATGTTGATTACATTCTTCGAGTTGTGCTACCGCACTCACCCTCCTTTTCTGAATTGTTCCTCCTCCATTAACCTGAACTCCCTAAGGTTCCTAGCTAATCTTTCCGGAGTTGTTGTCACTTTGATCCCATATAGATAATTCTTAAAAGAGCATCATGCTCAAGGCAGACATTCTTTAATAGTTAAGCTAAACTATAGTTTGGTTTTAAGAAGACTTCAGGAGATATTTTTAGTTTAAGGTTTAAAGATTATCTCAGAGCAATAGTATCAGGAGTGTATCCAGCCTCCATGGATCCAGAATGTCTGGATTCCATGAGAATTTGAAATTCCATTCAGACCAAAATAGGTTTGGGAGCACGTAGCTGTGGAGCCTAGGTTGCTCAGGCCCTGTGCATCCCACCTCTGGACCATGCGGTCAGTTGTTAGGCTGGCCAGAGGCTGGAGGGTGGCATTCCTGGCAGGCAGGCTTGTCACACGTTGACCCTGGAAACCCAGAGATGTGGTGAGCATGATTCATAGAGACATCTGGGTTTGGCAAAGAGCTGGGTGAGATGGGCAGGAGCAGGTGGAACCACCCTTGGGGCTGCCTCTGTGTTTTTGCTGGGAACAGGAAGCCCTGGAAGGTGGCTTGGGCCTCCATGCCTCTGAGTTGGGCAAGGGCTACTCTGGGAAAGGTGAGGGTAGCTTCCAAGCATTGGAGTCATGAAGTTTGGGGTTTGAGTTTTGTCTTTGCCACTTACTACCTGTGTGACCTTGGGTAAGTTACTTAACCTCTCTGAGCATCACTTATCCTCACATGTAAAAGAAGAGAACAATAATGGTATATGCTGGCCTTCTAGTATTGCTGAGGGGATTGAATGATGGTGGAAATGCAGAGTGTTGAGCACAGTGTCTGGCACACAGTAAATGCTCAATAAACACTCTCCCTTGTGAGGAAGGGGTTGATGACGTTGGAGCTGATGAAGGCCTCTCCATCCTGGGCCCCTGTGAGGTAAAGGAGCACAGAGCCCATCTCTCCCCTTCCCTCACCCCCGTCAGCAAGACCACCCAAGGTTGCTGTGCACCCCTGCAGAGATTCCATCACCGGCCATCCCAGGCTAGGCTGCCACCACACAGGCCTATGTAGACAGCTCTGCAGTGGCTGGAAACCATGAAGGGCGGCCTGCCTCTCCTGGAGGGTGGAGCAGCAGCGGTGCTAACGGTAACAGTGTGTGTGGAGAGGGGGTGGAGAGGCCTCCACTTCCCCCTGAGAGAGGGTGTGTTGCGGGGGGGGTTCCCCAGTGAGTAAGAGCTCAGTGTGGGCAACAACAGGAAGCGTAGGGTGCTGGGTGGCAGGAAGTGGGGCTGACTGTTGCTGATTCCTCAGATGGGGGAGGGGGGCTGGGCCAGGTTGTCTGCAGAAGACCCCTGGGGGGGCCAAGACCCACATTTCTAGTGGTTCCATCTCCCTCAGTGCTTCTTCTTCCAAGGAAACTCAGTCTTCTCACCAGCTTATCAGCTAGGTCACCTTGGGCAAATGACTTAATGGCTCTGTGCCTCAGTTTCCCACCCATAAAATGGAGATTATAATAGTATCCACCTTGTAGACTCTTTGTTGAGGTTTAAATGAGGTAATAGATGTAAAAACACTTAGAGTGGCACTTAGCACAGGGCAAGTGATGCGGGGGTGTTCCTCCTCTTCCTCCCGCCAGCCTGCTTTATACAGGCAGTGCCTGCTATCCTGGCTTCTACCCTGTTGGTCCTTGTCCCTGCCGTGGGGGCCCTTGAACCCTGAAGGGAGAAGTTGCTAATTTTGGGGGGATTCCAGCACTCTATCCTAGGGCTGAGTCACCCCAGAGCACTTGTATAAGCCTGGGATTGTTTATAAGAGCCCCAGAAAATCTATATTCTGGAATTTTTTAAGTGGATAAAACGGGTTTTTTTGGAGATGCACTGACAGCTTTAGAACCAAGGTGGGGGCCATACAGGGGTGGGGGGTAGGGCAGCCATAGGGGCCGGGCCAGGGTGAGGAACACCTGCGGGTCTGGTTTGAAACTGGAGTTGGTGCCCAAGTTCAGGGGCATCCTGGGACTTGCAGGGCCGGGCCTCATGAGGAGAGGGTGGGCAGGTGGGTTGGGATGCAAACTCAGCTCGGCTGAAAGTGGAACCGGCGGGTGTGGCTGTGTCCAACTGCAGGTGGAGCCCCTTCAGTTTCCTGGGAGCCCCCTCCCGATGGCACCGCTGGTGGGAGGGTGGTATGAGCCTGCGAGGGGCTGGTCTTGAGTGAGTAGAGGATGGGGGCCCCCTTTGGTACCCAGAGAGGTAGGGGCAGGGAGGGAGGAGAATGGTCCACACATTCTAGTAGAAAGATTTGGGGAACCAGCTCCTTTTCTTGGCCACACTCCAAAAGATGACTCTTATCTGCCTCTTTGTCTGACCCAAAGCACTAAGAGCATCAGGAAAAGAGGGTCAAGGGGTCAGTTAAGATTTTAGCCAAGTCTAGGTTTTACCTGGATGTTTTTACCAACTTCCACTCATCATACCTTGTCACTGCACCCCCCGCCCCCACACTTTGGGCCTTTCCTGGACTCTCTCCTGTCTGTGGAATGCCTTCTGCATAGTGCTGTGCAGTTGAAGAATATTATTCCATCAGAACACAGCTTCTCATCGAGTGTCCCCAGCAGTTCTGTGAGCCTGTGAGGTAGAGGGTGTGTGCCCATTTTATGAGGAAGAAGCTGAGGCTCCGAGGGGCAAAGGAGCTCTAGGGCTGGGGGGTCCAGAGCTTGGGTCTTCTGAACCCAGTCCTGGTTCCTCCATGTCATAGCTGCCCCTCCTGCTCTCCGCCTCCCTGGAGGCAGGTGTCTCCCCCACCTGCACTGCTTGCCCCTTCTGGTCCCATCTGAGCACTGTCAGCCAACCTCCTGCTTATCCCTCCCAACCCCGTGCTGGGGACCTGGCTCTGGGGGGCTGTTCCTGCTTTCCAGGGTGGCTTCGCCCCACCCCAAGTGAGTGGCAGCTGCTGGCCTCTCCCTCACTCCCTGGGGTGGCCGTTTCCTTGGAGGGCACGGCAGGCCTGAAGAGCAGCTGCTAATTAGTGCTCAGTGCTGTCAGAGCTATTTCTGATTTCCAAGCCTAAATTTAGCCTGTCTTGCAGGCTGGTGTGTGGGCCCAGAGGCCTAAGAAGGCCCAGGTGGGGAAGGGGCAAAGGGGTACCCTGCCCTCCACCACTGCCTGGAGCTGTCTGAGATCTGGACAGGTGTGCCATCCCTGTAATTGAGGGAAGCAGGCCCCTCATCCCTGTAATAACTGTGGGCTTGTCTTGGGAGGGGCTGGGTGGTGGTTCAGAGCTAGCTCTGGGCTCAAAGCCTGGCTCTGCTCTTACTGGCTGTGCGACCTTGGACAGGTCACTAACCCAATCTGTGTCTACACCTGTACCAAAACCAAACCCATTGCCATTGAGTTATTCTGACTCATGGTGACCCCATGAGTTACAGTGTAGTACTACTCCCTAGGGTTTTTTTTTTGGCTGTAGTCTTTATGGAAGGAGCCCTGGTGGTATTTGGCTACTAACTAAAAGGTTGGGAGTTCGAATCTACTTAGCAGTGCTATGGGAGAAAGACCTGGCAATCTGTTCCCATAAATATTACAGTCTAGAAAACCCCATGAGGCAGTTCTACTCTGTCATATGGGGTCACTATGAGTCAGGATTGACTCATCGGCATCCAACAACAGTCTTTATGGAAGCAGTTCGCCAAGGCTTTCTTCCATGGTGCTGCTGGGTGGGTTCAAACCGCCAACCTTTAGGTTAGCAGCTAATTACAAACCACTTATACCACCCAGGCTCCTTCCTACACCTGTAGAGTGGGAATAATAACAGTGCCTAGTAATGGTTGTAGAGCCCTGGTGGTGCAGTGGTTGAGTTTGGCTGCTAACCAAAAGTCAGCAGTTCGAATCCACCAGCTATAACTTGGACACCTTATGGGGCAGTTCTACTCTGTCCTATAGGGTCACTATGAGTTGGAATTAACTTGATGGCAATGTTTTTTTTTTAGTAATGGTTGTGTGGTAGGAATAGGGTCACTGGTGCAAAGGGCTTAGAGCAGTGGTGGGCATTGAGGCAAAGTTGGATTCTGTGATTATTGTGGTCATCATTGCTATGGTGGAAGTGCTATCTGGGGTACAAGGGCCATTCTGGGAGCCAATCAAGTTGCTGGGGTATGTGAGCGTCCAGAAAGACCCATATTGAGGAGCAGCTGCCCTCTCAGGCTCAGATGCTGGGGCTCAGCCACCCCCTCACTCCTCTGCCCTCCTTCCCCACCGCCATCTCTCCCCCCACCCCCTCCCTACAGGCCACAGGCTCCAGCTTCCCAGACACTGCCTGCCTTCTCTCCTCCTTCCTCCTTTCCGCTCAGCCTTGCTCCCCGCCTTGCCCCTGCCCCCACCCCATGTCTCTGTGGGCTGGTGATGTATCAGGGAGGACCAGGGAGAGAGACAGAGAATGGCCCCAGGGAACCCTCCTTGGGAAAATGGTACCCTCCCCACAGCTCTCAGACCCTTTCCTGGGCAGCCCCTTCCATGTCATAGCAAGAGCTGTTCTGGAGGTTGGTGGGTTGGGGGAGGGGAGGGCGCCTGATGAGACAGCACAGTTTCCTCAATCCAGGCTCAATTTCGCAATGAGGGAGAGAGATGACGTACTCCCAACCCCAGCCAGCCTGGGGGTGTCCAGTTGATGGGCAGTTTCACCTCTCAAGTGGGGCCCTCAGCAATGGGTGCTGAGAGCACCCAGCTTCCTGTCGTCTGGGCTGACCCAAAGCAGTGATTTTTGGGGTGAGGTCTGGCCAGAACCCCAGTACTAGGCCCAGCACCTCAGAGAGGAAACTGGCTGAGGAGCCTCAGATGGGTGTGGCTCCTTTCTGCCCCAGCTGTGGCCTCTTCTTAGGGCCACCTGACTGAAGGGGCATCGTCTGAGCCTCCAGAGCCCACAACAGAAGCTTCCATGGCTCTGAATGGGGCTTCTTGGGGGCTCCCACATCCCCAGTTGAGACCCTGGCTTAACTCAGAGCTCCTTGAGGGCAAGAACTGTCTTTCAGGGCCTGACACATCGTAGGCCCTCAATAAACCAGGGGTTTACTAGATTAGAGTAAACTGGCTTCATCTTCTGGGTCTCTCAGGGAGAGGCTCCAATTCTTGGATGTCCAGGGAGCTCCTCGTGTTGGCGACACCTGGTTGATCCTGCAGCCCCGAGTTGGGCCCTCTGCCTTCCCTGTGGGGGAGAAGTTTGACTGAAACACCATACCGTTGTCATCTGTGGCTGGTCGAGGAGGGCCCAGGCAGGCTACTACTGACCTTTCTTCGGTGCTGAGGGAAGTCCCAGCCTGCGCCACAGCACTCCAGGCCTAGCGTGCTGGCTGGGGAGATCCTGTGGCTGGGTGACCTTCCCCTCTGAAATCCCCCTCCCTCCTGCAACCATGACGTACCCGCCTGGAACCCCTGGCCTGCCTGACCCGCCTGACCTCAGCTCCAGGTCCTATCTCCTCACTTCTCAGTGACCAGGTGGGAGGGGGCCCTTTGCTCTCCCCACTGAGAGGTTTTCTGGTGTTTATGAGGCACTGTGCCCTGGGCTGGAAACCCTGGTGGCGTATCGGTTAAGAGTTCGGCTGCTAACCCGAGGGTCGGCAGTTCAAATCTACCAGGCACTCCTTGGAAGCCCTATGGGGTAGTTCTACTCTGTCCTGTAGGATCGCTATGAGTTGGAATTGACTTGACAGCAATGGGTAATGGGTGCCCTGGGCTGGGTGTATGCACACATGGTGCCTGGTGGCACAGGCATGGGTCTGTGTCCATACCTGGCCACACTTGAGCCTGGCTGGGGATGGCTCCTGTTATCTTCCCACCCAAGTGGGGGAAGAGATGATACCCGCATGTCACAGAGGGGGATGCTGGGGCCCAGAGGTGTCTGAGGTCCAGGCGAGCTGGGCTGAGAACCCTCATTCCTGTCTCTGCACCCTGAGTTCCAGGAGGCATAGTCGGGGGGACAGAGTCCAGGCCTGGATGATGCTACCTGAAGGTAGTCCAGGGGTGAGAAGATGATGAGGAATTATGTGTGTGAAAACCTACTAGGGAGCTCGGCCCTTTGTGGTCCTGGGATGCCCATTCTCCCCTGCCCCCACATTGAGGCACCAGGCTCAGGGGGTCTTTGCTTTGTCCCTCCCTCCCCAGAACTGCATGAACTTGCCCCCAGACAAGGTGCAGCTGCTGAGCCAGTATGACAACGAGAAGAAATGGGAACTTGTCTGCGACCAGGTGGGTGCTGGCACAGTTCCTTGCCCTTCCCTCCCACCCTCGGGTGTCCTGCCCTGCCATGGCCAGGCTGGGGCTGGCTGAAGAAGGGAGACTGCCACACTGCCCATGAGACCAAGAGCCTGCCTAGAGGCCAGCATCGCATCTGGGGAGGGTGCTGGGGTGTCTGCAGTCTCTAGGATCCCCTCTCTCAGACATGGGGCCTCCCCAGAGAGCCTGTGAGTCAGAACCAGGGCTGAGGCTGCCTCTGCTGAGCTGGCAAGGCTGCTCCAGGGCACCCACCAGCATGGCTAGGGCCATGTCACCATCCTCCTGGCAGCCTCCCTTGACCCCCTACCCCAGGGTTGGACGTCTTCATTTAACCCCATGGGAGATGTGGAGAAGGGGCAGAAACCCCTGTCCTCCTTTTACCTGGGGCCCGGAGGAGCTGTGGCCTTCCCAGAGTCACTTGAATTCCCTGTCTCTTGGTGCTCAGTCTGGGCTCATGGGCCCGCCACCTTCATGGCTCACTCACTGCTCTTGCCCCTCCAGCTCTGGGCTGCTGTCTGGCAGCAGGGTGGACCCCTCTCCCACTACTGGGCGGGTGAGGCCTGGCTGCCGGCAGTGATTTGGTGAGGGAGGGAGGTGGGGAGCAGCATGCAAGCCTGTGGCTCTGGAGGCTGGAGCTGGGGGTTGGGGAGCAGAGAGCCTCCCCTGGGAGCCAGGGCTGGGCCTAGCCTCCTGTAATGGACGGATGGGATGACTGAGCTGGCCAGGCAGCAGTCTGGGGTTAACGGCTGGGTGTGGAAAGAGGTTGGGGAGCTGACTCCAGAGGCCTTGGGCCTATAGTAGAAGTAGGAGGTTAGGGGGAAGGCTGGAGCATCTGAGGGGTCTAAGTGGGGAAGGACAGGTGCCCCTCTGGTTGGGAGCCTCTGCTGTAGTCCCTGCCCCTTATCTGAGAGGCTGCCTGAGCTGGGGGTGGGCTGGGGGAGCCAGGAGTTGCTTTGCTGAACACAAATGAGCACACACACACAGGTAGCTAACAACACAGGAACCCAGGTGAGCAGGACAGCTGGGATGGAGTCCTGTGGAAGGAGCCCTCAGCTTGCCAAGGAGCTGGGCTAGGGGTAGTGGAGGGGGCTGGCCCTCAATGACCCCTTCCATACCGTCCCCTCCAGGGCATTTTTCCTTCCTGTCCCCCAAGGCCTGAGCTGGGGTGTGGTCCAGGGAGGGCAGGGGACTGGGAGGATGCCACCTAGTGGCCAGTCTGAGTGCCCTCCACCTCCAGAGGTATCCATGGCAGAACCCACCTCTCCAGGCCCCACCCCAGAGCTGTGCTAGCGTATGGCCTGTGAGGCCCAAGTGGGGAGTGAAGGCTAGGCCCAGGATGGGGGAGCTTAAAGTGGTCTGGTGGACTGCTTGGACTTGTGCCTTTGGTAGTTCAAAGGGGTCTTAAGACAGCCTGGGAGCCGGGTCAGGGCTGAGAATGGGGCATTGGGACGAGGGCTAGGGTAGCTCTGCCAGTTCCCTGTACACCCCATTCCCTCTCCCCAGGAGCGATTTCAAGTCAAGAACCCCCCTGCAGCCTACATCCAGAAGCTGAAGAGCTACCTGGATACTGGTGTGGTCAGCCGGAAGGTGGCAGCTGATTGGATGCCCAACTTGGGGGTATATGTCTCCCCTTTTTTCTCTGTCCCTTTTCCCCTGCACCTCCCAAGCTGTGGGCAGCTGGAGTGACTGCGTATAAATGTACACTGTTCTCTGGGCCTGTGTGGGGACAGGTATGGGTATGTGTGTATTTCTAGGGGATGGAGAGTGCCCTAGACGTGGGGTTTTACTGATTCCTCTGAGCGTCCTGTATGTGCATATGTGGGTACACTTCTGTGTACTCATGTGTGTGCAGGTGTGCACGTTGTATGTCCATGCATGGATTCGTTTGTGTACTCTGTGTATATTTTTGTGTTTGTGTATGGATGTGAATGTGTTTGTGTATAACTTTATATATATGTATATACCAGAGTGTGTATGAAGCCCCTCTATTAGTGCTCCTGGGAGCTGTCCATGTCTGAAGCCCCCCACATTAGTTCTCCTGGGCGCTGTCCATGCCTGAAGCCCCCCACATTAGTGCTCCTGGGCGCTGTCCATGCCTGAAGCCCCCACATTAGTGCTCCTGGGTGCTGTCCATGCCTGAAGTCCCCACATTAGTGCTCCTGGGCGCTGTCCATGCCTGAAGCCCCCCACATTAGTGCTCCTGGGGTTAGCCCATCAGCACTTGTTAGGTCCCGTCAAGTTGGTTCTGACTCATAGCGACCCTCTGCACAACAGAGCGAAACACTGCCCAGTCCTGCGCCATCCTTACAATCGTTGTTATGCTTGAGCTCATTGTTGCAGCCACTGTGTCAATCCACTGCGTTGAGGGTCTTCCTCTTTTCCGCTGACCCTGTACTCTGCCAAGCATGATATCCTTCTCCAGGGACTGATCCCGCCTGACAACATGTCCACACATGTGTTCTGTGTGTGTGTACCCCATGTATCATGGCCAGGCATGGGTGTGTGTGTACCCTGTGCGTATATACTCAGGGTACCTGTGTGTGTGTGTATGTGTGTATACACAGGATGTCCATGTATGAATGTGGATGTGTATTCCCCATGTGTGTATATATCTGGATTGCTTGTATAGGAATGTATATGTGCATGTGTGCTCAAGATGTCCATGTATGGATGTGTATGTGTACACTCTGTGTGCTTGTATGGAGATATGTATGTCTTTGTGCGCTGTATGTCTGAGTATGAATGTGTGTATGTGTGTGTGTGTCTGGTGTGTGTGAGTATGTGTGTGTGTGTACGTGTCATATGTGTCTGAGCATGGTTGTGTGTGTGTATGTGCCCTGTGTATCCGAGTATAGGTGTGTGTGTGTGCGTGCCGTGCATGTCTGAGCATGGATGTGTTTGTGTACGTGCTGTGTGTCTGACTATGAATGTGTGTGTGTGTGTGCGTGCCATGTGTGTCCGAGTATGGGTGTGTGTGTGTGCCATGTGTATCCGAGCATGGATGTGTGTGCGCGTGCCCTGCGTATCTAAGTATGGATGTGTATGTGTACCCTGTGTATCCGAGTAGAGAGATGTGTGTGTGTGCCCTGTATCCAAACATGGATGTGTGCTGTGCACCCCGTGTTCTGTGTATGGGGGAGTATGTGTAGCCTGTGAGTGCTTGTTCTGCTGGGCGGGTGTGTGGAGGTGGTGGGGAAGGCTGTGCGTGAAAGGCCACGGGTGCCAGTGTGGTTGTGTGGGGGTGGCTGCTGCTGGGTGCCACCTCAGGGCTTGGTGGGCCTGTGAGAGGCTTGGGCTACCCCCACCAGGCTGCCCTGTTCTTCACCCCCAGTTTAAGAGGCGAGTTCAGGAGTCCACACAGGTGCTGCGGGAGCTGGAGATCTCCCTGAGGACAAATCACATTGGGTGAGTGAGGGGCTCACATCCCCTCTCTGGTGCCCCAGGAGAGCTCTATCTCCAGGAAGCCCTGGGCTTTCCCTTCCTCCTCTCCCTGTACAGGGCTGTGCCTGTGGACCCTCTGTTTTGGGGTGGGTGTCGGGACTGCGGCCCCACCTCCTCCACTGCCCCACCTCTGGCCCTCATCTCAGCCATGCTTGAGCCGTGGTTCTTGCCTGAGCCCCTAGTATCCTGGGCCTTCTGAGCCAGGGCTTGTGGTGTCTCCCTGGGGGAGGGGCACCCTGGGGCCCTTGCACGCCCATTACCTGCCCAGTCTGGGCAAGCCCTCCTTCCTGGCTGGGACTCAGGGAGCCCTGTGTCCTGTAGGTGGGTGCAGGAGTTCCTCAACGAGGAAAACCGTGGCCTGGATGTACTGCTTGAGTACTTGGCCTTTGCTCAGTGCTCCGTCACGTAAGTGCTCCAGTGTTCACCCCCATGCCCCCATGCCGTGCCTCATAGCCTCACGCTTCCCTGTGCCTTGACCACTCCTCTGGCCAGCTCCAGACAGCACAGCCCCAGCCCAGCCTGGAACCCTGTGCTTGGCCCTGAACGATCCCTTTGATCCCTTTCCTGAAGACCTGCCCTAGACAGGGAGGAACATAGCCTGGGGTGCCACCTGGGACCTGGGGGACATCCCATTGGTGCACTCTTCTGTTCCACCCTTCCTATGCTCCACAGTCCCCCTACCCCATGGCTATGCCCAGCCCACTGCCAAGAACACAGCCTCCTCCCTACTCCAGCCTCTCCCCAGGCCTGTCTCTTTTCCCTCAATTTCCTCCACCCCTCTCTTAAGTACCCCTACAGCGTTGGCCTCTAACCCCACTGCATCATCCCCTGCAGGCATGACATGGAGAGCACAGACAACGGGGCACCCAACACGGAGAAGAGCAAGCCCCTGGAGCAGTCAGTGGAGGATCTCATCAAGGGTCCCCCCTCATCTTGCCCACCACAGCCTAAGAGTCGCCATCTGACCGTCAAGTATGTGTACCCCATGGTGGGTGGTGGGAGAATGGAGAATTCACCCCTACATCCCTGCATCTTGCCAGCCCACCTGGCACCCCTGGGGTGGTGGAAGGGGTAGCCAGGCACTGGGAGCAGGGTTGGGGCCACAAACAGGGCTTGGCTCACAGGTATGTTAAGAAGCCATTGGGGTGGCCACCTAGGGGCTGGAAATCTGGTTGGGCCTGGGATTAGGACGGGGTTTCTGTACCCATCTAACCCCCTGTTTTCTCCCATGTGGCCTCCAGATGCCCCCCTTCTCCCCGGTATGTAGCCCCCTGGTGGCAGGTGCATGTCTGGCTGGCTCCCTGGGATGGTGGGGGGTTGGGTGAGGTCAATGATTGATGTCCTGGGTTCAGCTACTGTGGATAGGACACCCCACCCAACTCTGCGCAGGAGACGGCCCTGGAGTATCGGCCCTGGAGTATGGTGTGGACCCTCAGCTTCCTCCCTTCCCACTTTGGGTCTAGGTGACCACCTTCACATTAGGCTCCAAACACTCACAATGTACTCATCCATTCATTCATTCAACAAACATTTTTTAGCACTTACTGCGTATCAGGTGCTGTGGTGGGTGTTCAGGAGCCAGACTAGCCTGTGATAGGGGACCCACAGTCTAGTGGGGGAGAATTCAGTGTGACAGGCTGTCACAGAGGTGTGACTGGGAGCTCTGAGAACAGAGGTGGCCACTGCCTAGGGCATCAGGAAGGTGTCCCAGAAGAGGTGACACTGGAACTCTGTCTTGCAGATGAATAGAGACTTTACAGGCAGTGATGGGGACAGGGAATGGCATTCTAGGCAGAAGGAACAGCATGGACAAAGGCTTGGAATGTGACAGGAAGATGGGAGACTCAACTGGGTGGTGGCAGGGCCTCTCAGTATTGTTGGAAATATGACAGAATTGTGACAAGGACCCAACATGCGGAAGTCACAATGGGCTGTTCTACAGTGAAAACGTCACACATGTTTTGGCAAATAACAATTACACATGCTCATATAGTACTTGCTATGTGCCAGGCACTGTTTTGAGCATTTAATATATTTATTCATCTTATAGTCCCAAAAAACCCTATCAAAAAGTTATAGCTATTACCACTTCCACTTTACAAATAAGGAAACTGAGGCCCAGAAAGATAAAGGAATTTATCTAGTAAGTGGCGGAGCTGGGATTTGAACCAATGTAGTCTGAATTGAGACTCTGGCTCTCAAGATGGAAGATAATCCCAAGTAGCCATGAGCGCCACCTTGTGGCCAACCCTTCCATGGCTGTTTCCAAGCTATGGCTGTCTTTTCACTCCATAGCCTCTCCACCCCAACCACAGGGCAACCCTTTTTAATGCCATATTGCTGTTAATGGACTTTACTTCCCTGACTCCTCTCTTCTCCTCCCCCCAGGTCTAGGGACTGAGGAACCCCACCTGCCCTCAGATGGTCTCTTTTGTTGGGTGGACAGGATGTAGTGGCCTAGGGTTCCAGAGTCCGTCTGAGTGAACAGTGGAATGGGAAGTGGGGGTTCCGGACTCTGACCCTGGCTGCCTCTCCTCCACCCCACTCAGGCTGACCTCAGCCCACAGCAAGAAAGCTCTGCGGCATTCCCGTATCGTCAGCCAGAAGGATGACGTTCATGTCTGCATCATGTGCTTGCGTGCCATCATGAACTACCAGGTGCGCTGGTGGGCACGGGGACTAGGGGGCCCAGGAACCAGGCCTGTGCTTACTAGGAGTTGCCCAGGCTGCTGGGGTTCTAGGACCAACTGTTCCTTCACCCCATCGCCCACTGGGGAGCCCTAGAAGTCTGGGCTGTTAGCTCAGTGTCTTGAGGTTGACAAGTCTTGAGGAGAGTCCCAGATTTTTGCTGCCTCCTTGTCAGTCCTCCTTGAGCACCCCTGGTTGTGGCCAGGGATGTGGGTGTGCCTCATTTGGGGACTTAGACACACACACCAAGAAGGGCTGGAGAGTGAGGTGGCAGCAGACAGCAGCCTGTGGCTATTTAGTTTGGAGGAGTGAATTGGTGAAGTGGGCCCTCCCTCACTTAGCCGGCCTTTGAGGATTCACTATGTCCAGGATGCTTCAGAAAAGACAAAGGGATTTAAAAAGAGGGACAGAGCCAGGCTTTGGCTATAGCAGAAGAGGGTGTGATTGGATAGAAAGGAATTTCCAAGCCTGAGGGCAGTTAAAGGCCAGAATAGCGTGGCACTGTCTGTGCTGAAGGTGCTGGGCAGAGGGTCCTGGCAGTCCTGGGGGTCTGCCCGGAGGAGCTGACCTCTCTTCTCTCCCCAGTCCGGCTTCAGCCTTGTCATGAACCATCCCGCCTGTGTCAACGAGATTGCTCTGAGTCTCAACAACAAGAACCCCAGGTAACGTCCACACCCCTCCTTTCTTCACTTCTAGACCCTCCTCCTATTTAACCCTTTGCCCACTCTGTCCCCCAGTTCTCAGGACTACTGCCCAGATTCATTCTACCCCCATCATTGGCTCCTCTCTTCTCCCTCAAGCCTGGCTCCCCTGCTCTTGCTGAGGAGCTCACTATCAGCTCCCCTGTCCTTGCCAGCCCTGTGCCCACCTTTGCTGCAGAGCCTGACTGTTTTCAAGGGACAACCTTCTCTCCCCAGAACCAAGGCTCTGGTGCTGGAGCTGCTGGCAGCCGTGTGCCTGGTGCGGGGGGGACATGACATCATTCTTGCGGCCTTTGACAACTTCAAGGAGGTACTGGAAATCTCCTCCCCCGTGGCCCAATACGCACCTGCCCCTGTGGTGGGCTTGGAGTCCCATTGCTAACAATTGTTGCCTCTGTTGGGGGAAGCCAGGGACGTCAGGTGGGCATTTGGGGAGCAGGGGGAAGTTTTGAAGAGAAGGTGCAGAATCACATAGTTACACTGTCTGGGGCCACAGGGTTAACTCCTGGATCTGCTGAACCTCTGACCCTCAGCTTTGCCACAGCCCGCTGACATGATTCACACATACATCTGAAGTTGCTGACGCTGGGTAACAGGTTCACGAGAAGTAAATGCAAGACATATGATGCATATGCTGGGAAATATTCATCCATTCATTTATTTAATGAATATTTCCCGAAGTACCTACTGTGCCTCAGGCACAAGAGTGAGCACTTGGGTTACACTGGTGAACGAAAGGAACAAAGAAACAAAGCGAGGGAGATGGATAATAACAATATAACAAATAACGCATAGTGTGTTAGGAAATGATCAGTGCTGTGGGAAAGAAAATTGTGTAGGGTAAGAGCAGAGACATTATGGGGGAGGGTGACTGTTTGCAGGGTGGTCAGGAAGGGTCTCCTTGAGGTGAAGGTTGAGCAAAGCTGTGAAGGAAGTAAGGGACTTGGTGCAGTGGCATCTGGAGTGAGAGCGCTTCAGGCAGATGCAAAGGCCCTGAGGTGGGTGTGTGTCAGGACACCAGTGTCACCAGAGTGGAGTAAGTGAGGGGGAACAGTAGGAGGGAATGTAGAGAAGAAATAGGAGGTTGAGCCCTGTGATTGAGTTCTGTAGGGCCCACTTGCCTTGGACCTTGGATCCCATGGCTGCTGGGGCACCTGGGTTTGGCAACAGTATTTGGGAAAGCAGAGGCTAACCTGGCAGGTGGCCAGCTGTGCTAGAAAGAGGAACTTCAGAGCTCCTGGGGGGATGGTGGCAGCCTGCCAACAGGAGAGGGTGTACCTGCAGTTATTGGGTAGGGGGTGGGATTCATTTGCATACAATTTGCATAGATTTCCTTGTAGAACTAATCTCTCACCTCCACCTGTGGACCAAAGGAATGATCCAGGTCTGGACCTCCTCCTGAGTAGTACCATAGAGACCAATTTCTCAGGCTTGTCTCTAATACAAGGAAGGTTTTCGGGCAATGAGGACGCTAGGTAGCTGCAGTCTGTTGGTGAACACAGGAGCTCTCTCCTAGATCCTGCCCTGTGACAATGCGGACTGGGGTGGGGGAGGCCAGGTTTGCCTCTGGGGCTAGGCTGCCCAGGCCATCAGTGACACCATTCCCCTCCACTCAGGTGTGTGGGGAGCAGCACCGCTTTGAGAAGCTGATGGAATATTTCCGGAATGAGGACAGCAGCATCGACTTCTTGGTGAGCTCAGTGACACAGCAGGCTTAGGCCTGGCCAGGGCCACTCTGGGAAGCAGGAGACAGCTAGGGGCCTAGGTATCTGGGGTCTGGGCCCTGCCCCTACAAAGTGTGAGGACTGAGTGGTCAGCGTGGGGGGGTGGGGCGGGTGGATGGCAGAGAGGGAGCAGGCTGGGGGAGAGGGAGGGAGATTTGGGAGTTAATGGGGGATGGAAGGCCCTGAGCACCCCCACCCAGAAGATCATATACCTGCTCATGTCCCTGCCCCCAGGTGGCCTGCATGCAATTCATCAACATTGTGGTACACTCAGTGGAGAATATGAACTTCCGTGTCTTCTTGCAATATGAGTTCACCCACCTGGGTCTAGACCTGTACTTGGAGGTGAGCCCCACATGCCCCAAGCCTTAACCACTCACCCACAGCAGAGCATGGCTGAGTGGTTAGCAGCATGAGTATTGGGGTCAGGCAGACCTTGGTTCAAATCCTGGCTCTGCCACTTCCTGGCCATGTGATCTTGGATAGGCTTCTTCCTAGCTCTGAAACCCAGTGTTGTCGTCTGTAAAATAGGAGAATAACAGAGATAATAACAACTCTAAATGTGTAGAACAGTACTGGGCACATAGTAGGTACCTAGTCCATGGAGCGGTTTTTGCGGGCACTGGATCAGGCTCTAGGGGTTGCTGGGTCTGACTGTGGGAGCACCAGCCTCAGACAGGTGCTCTGATGCCAGCACATAATGGGGAGTGACGAGATACTGGGCCAAAGTGGGAGCCAGATCACCTAGCCAGGCCCAGGCCCTAGGTGAGAGCTTTGCCCAGGAAAAGTATGCAGAGGGGCTTGATGCGTCCTGGCGCAGCCAGAGCAGAGAAGCTGCAGCTTCTTCCCTGATTCCTTTGGGAAGCTTCCTGGAGGAGCTGGGGTTTGGGGACTGGATTTTTGAAAGCCAAGATGAACAAAAGGTGAAAAGCAGACTAGAATTGTATATCCACACAAAGAGATATTATTCAGCCATAAAAAGGAATGAAGAGACTACAACATGGATGAACCTTGAAAACATGATGCTAAATGAAAGAAGCCAGACACAACAGGCCACATATTAGATAATTCATTTTATATGACATTTCCAGAATAGGCAAATCCTTGAGACAGAAAGTAGATTAGTGGTTGCCTAGGGCTGGGGGAGAGAGAGGAATGGGGAATGCTAATGGGGACGGATGATGAAATGATCAGATATTAGATAGTGGTCGTGGTTGCACAACCTTGTGAATCCACTAAAAACCACTGAATTATATATTTTATTTAAAGAATTTTGAATTGTATTTTAGATGAGGGTTTTACAGAGCAAATTAGTTTCTCATTAAACAATACATGTACTGTTTTGCAACATTGGTTGCCACCCCCATGACATGTCAACACTCTCCCCTTCTGGACTCCAGGTTCCTCGTTACCAGCTTTCCTGTCCCCCGCCTCCTGCCTCCTTGTCCTTGCGCCTGGGCTGGTGTGCCCATTTAGTCTGATTTTGTTTTATGGACCTGTCTAATTTTTAGCTGAAGGGTGAACCTCAGGAGTGACTTCAGTACTGAGTTAAAAGGGAGACAGGGGGCCATACTCTCGGGGTTTCTTCAGTCTCTGTCTGGTCTTTCTTTCTTTTTTTTTTAAGTTAGAATTTTGTTCTACATTTTTCTCCAGCTCTGTCCGGCATCCTCTGTTGTGATCCCTGTCAGAGCAGTCGGTGGTGGTAGCCGGGCACCATCTAGTTGTGCTGGACTTAGTTCGGTGGAGGCTGTGGTGCTTGTTAAATTGTATACTTTAAAATGGTGAATGTTACAGTATGTGAAGTGTATCTCAATTAACAACAACAAAAAAAGCAAGCTAGGGCTCAGGCCCCTTCCTCTGAGTCCTTGTGGGGGGACTAGAAGGACTGTTCCCCCCCCCACACACACACCAGTCCTCACCTTGCTTCTTCCACCTGGGGACAGAGGCTGCGGCTGACGGAGAGTGACAAGCTGCAGGTGCAGATTCAGGCATACCTGGACAATGTCTTTGATGTGGGCTCACTGCTAGAGGACACGGAGACCAAGAACGCAGTGCTGGAACATATGGAGGAGATGCAGGAACAGGTGGCGATGGTGAGAGCAGCCTGCATCCACTAGCACATAGTAGGCTCACAGGCCCCACACCCAGCTCAGATACTGGCTCTAGGTGTGAATTACGGGTGGCTGTTGACCTGGCGCATTTGTCCCAAGTCCAGATCCTGAAGCCTTTGGGTGCCGTTCTCAATGAGTGTTCATTGAGCTTTTCTACACTGGGCTGGACCTATGAGAAAGGCAGCCCCCCTGCTCTCCCAGTATGCAGACCCAAGGCCCTGGCTTGGGTGAAACTGGGTCCTTGGGTCCCCTCCCAGCTCAGTCTCCTCACTGCCCACCTCCCTCTTGAGAGAACTTCAGTAATCTCAGTGCCCTACCTACTTGAGTTCAAGTGCCAGGCTTGGGCCACCCACAGTACCCTGGGCTGAGAGCATCCAGAAGCCACCCCCAGCCCTCCAGGCAGGCATGCCTGGTGCCACCCCCTCGCTGGCGGCACCAGTGCCCCGCTGTGGGTGGGAGCTCACCAAATGTACTGCTGCCACAGCTGACAGAGAGGCTTCGGGACGCAGAGAACGAATCCATGGCCAAGATCGCCGAGCTGGAAAAGCAGCTAAGCCAGGCCCGCAAGGAGCTGGAGACCCTGCGGGTAAGGCTGGGGGCTGGGCTGGGCCGAGCCAGGTGGGCTCCCAGGAACACAACAGTTGGGACTGCTAAGCTGACATCCTCCTCCACCCCGGGAGGGGGATGGTGATCTGGGCCAGGGGTCTGCAGGTGGGCAATGACCCTTCCCTTGGAACTTACAGGAGCGCTACAACGAGTCTACTACCGTGGGCGCCTCCAGGCATCCCCTAGAGCCTGAGAAAGTGCCTCCCCGCACCTCAGCGCGGCCCTCGGCCCTAGAGCTGAAGGTGGAGGAGCTGGAGGAGAAGGGGTTAATCCGCATCCTGCGGGGGCCCGGGGACGCTGTCTCCATCGAGATCCTCCCGGTCACTGTGGCAACTCCAAGCAGCGGTGATGCCCTTACTCCGACTCCGGGAGTGTCCACGGGCTCCCCCAGTCCAGGTGTGCAGGAGCTTCAGACTCGGGGCCAGGTCGGGAGGGAGAGCTTGGAAGCGTCTGCGGCACTGAGGGTTGGAGAGGGAAGCTTGAATTGTGGGCGCCGCTCAGGTGTGTGCGGTGGTGAGAATGGGCCCAGTGTGCATGCGTGCGGCGGGGAGGCGGAGATAAGACCGCCTGGGTAAGAAATTGACAGGCCCCCTCCAACCCCCTTTTCCACCTGCAGCAGAGCCTGCTCCAGGAGCAGCGCTCCCACCCCTGCTTCCAGGCTCCGCTCCCCAAGAGGAATCCCCGCCCCCGGCGCCCCCAGCGGCCCCGCCACTCCCGGGCAGCGCAGACCTCCCACCCGCGCCACCGCTGCCAGGAGACCTGCAGCCCCCACCGCCGCCCCCCCCACCGCCCCCACCTCCACCTCCGGGCACTGATGGGTCTATGCCGCCACCGCCCCCACCGCCCCCAGGAGGCCTGTCTGATGGCTTTGGAGGGCCTGGCCAGGAGATGGGCCCAGGTGAGTTCACCCCCACCCACGGGCCGGGGCTGGGGAGAGGGAGGGAGCGGAGCCCAGCCTCAGTGTCCTCCAGGACCCTCCCTCGAATAGCCTCCTGATACTTCCTGCCTGCCCTGTCAGGCCTTGCTAAGCCCAGGTTCCCTCTAGATCCTCCTCCCCTCTCCATGCTCACCTCTCCCTCCCTGCCCCAGGAGTGAAGGCCAAGAAACCCATCCAGACCAAGTTCCGAATGCCGCTTTTAAACTGGGTGGCCCTGAAACCCAATCAGATCACGGGCACAGTCTTCACAGAGCTCAATGATGAGAAGGTGCTGCAGGTGCGTGTGGCCCTGTCTTGCCCCAGTGTGGGCACCAGCAAGGGAGGGCACTCACTCCAATCATGCTGGCATTGGGGGTGGTCATCTCCTCTACCCCCTTGCCTTTCCACCATTTACCCCTGGCAAATGCCAGCTCTTCTTTCAGCTTTAATGGCCTGGGATCTGGGTTACCTGGCTTGGGTGCTCCTCTTCCTCCTTGATGTACCCACAACCCCCTGTGCTTCCCTTTACCTCCTATCATGGCCCATGGTCAGGCTGGGTTATTGGTCTATTTCTTGCCTGGTGGCCTGGTCGGTGCCAGGTAGATGGTTCTAGCACTGAGCACATTCCTCAGTCAGGAGTGTACCAGGCCTTGCCTCGCCCAGCCCCACCTCCTCTCTCTGGTCCCTCAGGAGCTAGACATGAGTGACTTCGAGGAGCACTTCAAGACTAAGTCCCAAGGCCCCAGCCTGGACCTCAGCGCCCTCAAGGGCAAGGCATCCCAGAAGGCCTCTACCAAGGCAATACTCATTGAGGCCAACCGGGCCAAGAACCTGGCCATCACCCTGCGCAAAGGGAACTTGGGGGCTGACCGCATCTGCCAGGCCATTGAAATGTGAGTACCCTAGCACTGGACTGGTGGGCAGTCCAGGCCTTCTGCTGGGCCAGGGTCATCAGGCGAGTCCTAGTAAAAGAGCCCCAAACACTGGACAGAGTCAATCAGGCCTCACACCAGCCCTGGTCAGGGGAAAGAGTGGGGAACAGTGTCCCATTTAAAAAACTGAGGCCACACAATGAGTAACTGCCCAGGCCGGGATGTCCCCACTCCCTCTCTGTCTCCTTGCCCAGCTGTGGGTACTCAGGCCCAGGCATTTACAGCTGGGCACCTGCCACTGTGATATAACAGGGACTCCAGGCTTCCTAGCATCCACTTTCCCTTGTTCCCTGAAGCTGTCAGCATATGGCAAATATTGAAGTTCATTTATTCAGTCAAGGGTGGAGACGGCCCTTCTCTCCGGTGGGTGGGTGTGGAGTGACATCCCCACTACACATACAGGTATGACCTGCATGCCCTTGGCCTGGACTTCCTGGAGCTGCTGACCCGCTTCCTGCCCACGGAATATGAGCGCAGCCTCATCGCCCGCTTTGAGCGGGAGCAGCGGCCCATGGAGGAGCTGTCAGATGAGGACCGCTTCATGCTGCGCTTCAGTCGAATCCCACGCCTGCCTGAGCGCATGGCCACGCTCACCTTCCTGGGCAACTTCTCGGACACTGCCCAGATGCTCATGCCGGTGCAGGCAGGGGGACATTGGGCAGGGGGACAGCAGGCAGGGGACAGCGCATGGTCTGGGGCGGGGGTGGGGGTGGGGAGGAGGCAGCCCCAGCCTGGGCTCCAAGGTGAGTCTGGGAGTGCTTAAGCCTCCCGATGGGGCCATTCCCCCCAACTCACCTTGCCTTCCCTCCCCACACCCAGCAACTGAATGCCATCATTGCAGCCTCAATGTCCATCAAGTCCTCAGACAAACTCCGCCAGATCCTAGAGGTGAGAGGCCAGGCCCAGGGTCCTGGAGGTGGACCCCACGCATGACTCCCTGCCTGCTCTGGGTGGTATGAGAGTGAGGCCAGACCCTTCCCTGCACACCGAGGATGCAAGAAAGATGAGATGCCCACTTCTTGCTTACATGCCCCTGATGGCACCTCAGAAGGACAGAGCTGTAATGCCATGTCTCTAATTGCACGTTGAAGACCCTGCCTGAGGGCTCAGCCTCCCCCCCCCATCCCGTCACCAGCGAATAGCTCTGTGATTAGGGAGCCCCAACCACACCTGCCCCCTGGAGTGTCAAGGAACTATTAGAAAAAGCTGTTAGGTGACCCCACAGCCTAGGAGGGGTGTCAGCAACACAGTGTGGGGTAGGAGTGGCAAAGCACCATGCTGCCAACCGTGCACACATGTCAGACATCCACACACACGTGTATACGTGTCATGGACCTGAGGGGTCCATGCAGGAGTCGAGCGGGGCAGAGTGTGGGGCGTTTCTGCCACCTTTTCTCCTTGTGCTATTTACACTTAAGGGGGTACCCTCAGCCCCAGCACCCCGCTGAGCTGACTCCTGCCCCTCTAGATTGTTCTGGCCTTCGGCAACTACATGAACAGCAGCAAGCGTGGAGCAGCCTATGGCTTCCGGCTCCAGAGTCTGGATGCGGTGAGCGGGGCAAGGAGGGACCCCTGGCTTGGGGGATGGGGGCTGGCTGGTGGCCAGTAGCTTATGACAGGCCCTTATGCAGCTATTGGAGATGAAGTCAACTGATCGCAAGCAGACACTGCTGCACTACCTGGTAAAGGTCATTGCTGAGAAGTACCCCCAGCTCACAGGCTTCCACAGCGACCTGCACTTCCTGGACAAGGCAGGCACAGGTATGGGATTCTCAGGTCTCTGGGTGAGGGGACGGGCGGCTCAGCCTGGGGCCACTGGGCTTGGCTCCGTTGGGGAATGGCGAGGGGACTGCAGGATGTCTACGGTTGGGGTGGGAGTGCTGCCTCTCTGACTCTCTGCCCCTGTACTGCTACACTGCACCCAGTATCCCTGGACAGCGTTTTGGGGGACGTGCGCTCCCTGCAGCGAGGTCTGGAGTTGACACAGCGGGAGTTTATGCGGCAGGACGACTGCATGGTGCTCAAGGAGTTCCTGAGGGCCAACACACCCACCATGGACAAACTGCTGGCAGACTGCAAGACGGCTCAGGTACTGGGGCTGGGGAAGCTGAGGTGGGGGGGATACAGAGGTACTGGGATCTGGGTGGGGTGTGTAGCCAAGCCCTGGAGGGGTGTGGCCCCAGCTGGGACATCATGGGGGGGATGAAGCTCCTCTTGGTCTGGGGGAGCAGAGGTGAAGTGGCCAGTATCTTGGGGGGAGGTACCAAGCAGGGGTCAGGCTCCAAGGAGTCTGTGCTGGTGGGGCTGATGGGCTGTGCCCACAGGAGGCCTACGAGTCCGTGGTGGAGTACTTCGGGGAGAATCCCAAGACCACATCCCCCTCCATGTTCTTTTCCCTCTTTAGCCGCTTCATCAAGGCATACAAGGTACGTGTGTCTGGTGGGTGGGCTGGGACCCCTGTGGGACATTAAAGCCTCTCCACATGGGTGCTTCTTTCTTGGTGGGAGGATGGGGAAATAGGAAGGGCTTCCCTCATGGAGACTCCCTTCTGCCCCTCAGAAAGCTGAACAGGAGGTGGAACAGTGGAAGAAAGAAGCAGTTGCCCAGGAGGCAGGCACCGATGCCCCGGACAGAGGGGAGCCCTCAGGACCCAAGGTAGGCAGCAGCCTCTAAGCCTCTGCTGGGATGCAGGGATGCTTGGTATCCTCATTGTCCTCTAGTCTTCTCCAAGTCATCACTGTATGGACAGACCCTGCCCAAGGCGAGGGTGGTGCCCCAGGAGCCTGGGATGGAAATGGGTGCCCTCTGCTCAAGCCAGCTGCCCTTGCTGTGGAGGACCAGGCAGATGCTCTAGGGCTGGATAGGGCAGGGGATCTTCAGCTGGAGCTCTGTACCCCCCAGTCGCCGCCCAAGGCCCGGCGGCAGCAGATGGACCTCATCTCGGAGCTGAAACGGAAGCAGCAGAAGGAGCCGCTCATCTACGAGAGTGACCGCGATGGGGCCATCGAAGACATCATCACAGGTGAGGGCTCTGCTGGGCCTCTGTCCTGTCCTCAGTCTGTCCTGTGCTGTCTCTCTTCCATCTGTCTCCCTCGGGGGGTCTGGCTGCCTCACTGCCTTTTGCCACTTTTTCTGTCTTTTTTCTTTTTTCCTCTCTCTACCCCTCCCCACCTTCCCACCTTCCCCCCAACCCTCAGTGCTCAAGACGGTGCCCTTTACGGCCCGCACCGGCAAGCGGACATCCCGGCTCCTCTGTGAGGCCAGCCTGGGAGAGGAGATCCCTCTCTAGCTCCCCAGGTACCCAGAGGGCCTAGTGTCTGACCCAGTGGCTGCCCCCAGCCCTGGGAGCCTTTGGGGGCAATGGACCTGTGCATGGCTGGGATGTGTTAGAGCGAGGTTTCGCAAACAAGCAGTGCCCCCTCCCACATGCAAACAACCTGGGTTCCTAGAAGGGTGAGGCCTGTGCTCAGGAGTGGAGCTCCCAGCCCTGGGCAGTCTCCTGAAGGGTGTATGTGTCTCCTCTTGGCTGCCAGATTTGCGGAACCAGCCCTACATCCGCGCAGACACAGGCCGCCGCAGTGCTCGCCGGCGCCCTCCGGGTCCCCCCCTGCAGGTCACCTCTGACCTCTCGCTGTAGCTGCTATCCCCTCAGATGGATTCTGCAAGGGGTGTAGGCCGGAACTCAAGAAAGGTGGTCCTCAGCTCGGCTGGGCCGGGCAGCCCCCTCCTCCGCTGTCCCCCACCATGGACCGGCACTTCTCTCTCTTGCCACAGGGGGCAGCATCGGGGCCTCTCTCCGCAAATGCTGCTTGCAGCACCCCCTCTCCCCAAAAGCCATACTTAGCCCTAGCGGGAGCCTGGCCTATAACTTATAAAGTGCAGCCTCGTCCCTCCCCACCAACTCCCCAGCCCCGGGGAGTCTCCGTGGACCTTATTTTTATACGAGATTAATAAAGATGTTTGCAAAAGATGCGCGTCGGCCCAGTGCCTGCCCCCAAGGCGCAGCCTCGTTTTGCTCGGTAAACGCTTTACTTGTACAGGCTCTTCACTGCAGGTCTCTGCAAACAGGCCGGCGAAGGGGAGGACAGCTGCTTCTGCACTAGGGTTGGCGGAGAGGGAGGCAGCTTCAAGTGGCGCATACACTCTAGCGACTGGTCTACGAACCCTGTGGGAGGGAGGAGGGGGATGTGCGGAGGTCCAGAGGGCAGCTCCGGTGAGAGATGCCATCAGTTCCCACTGCTGTTGAGTAGATTCCGACTCATAGCAACCCTGTAGGTCAGAGGAGAGCTGCCCCATCGAGTTTTTTAAGGAAGCCGACTGGTACATCTTTCTCCTGGAGAGCGGCTGGTGCATTCCAGCCGCTGACCTTTCGGTTCGCAGTCAAGCGCTTTAACCACTGCGCCACGAGGACTCTTTAACTTCTTCGATGAGCCCCACCCAAGTCCGCCTTTCTGAGGCCCCGCCCCCTCTCCTCCAGTCCTGCCTCCAGTCTGCGTACCTCTCCCGTTCCCTATGCCCTAGCCTCTACCTTATAGTCAAGCCCTCACCCTTGGCTTATTCTCCCCCTGTCCCTGTCTCCATTTCTTCGGCTTCTGCTCCCACTCCTAGCCTGTCCCTCTTCTCCCTAGTATCATGCCCCATCCCTCCTCCTAGCGTCGATACCCGCAGGTCCGGCCCGCGTTCTCCCGTCGCGTCTCCCTGCCACGCCTCCCGCCCCGCCCCTGTTCCCGCCACGCTCCACTCCTTGCTTGCCCCGCCCCTTATCTGCATGGCCCGCCCACCCTGCCGGCCCCGCCTCCTCCCCGCTCTCACTTAGGCTGAGCTGCCTTTTGCAGGCCCCGCGCTTGGGGCCTCTGGGCTGGTATGGTTTGGGAAGTCGGACCTCCGGACGGGGTGCTCGGGTCCTGGTCCTGCGTTCAGATTCCGTCCGCAGGGCCAGGTTCGGTATCTGAGAGTAGGGGCTGCGCGCACCTGGGGTGGGGCGCCGGGGAGAAGCCGGAGGCGTGGATGGAGGGTTGGACGTGATTGGGAGTGCCCCCCTCCCGCAGGCCTCGCCCCACGCCTCCTGCCCTCTCCGCGCACCAGCTTTGTGCAGCCTGTGCAGCGAGCGCGCGAGCTGGGCACTGGAGAAGCCGCTGACGCGCGGCCGGGCAGTAGAAAGCGAGGCCCGCGGGGGCGTACGGGGAGCGGGCGTGGCCGCGGGACTGGCCCGTCCAGCCTGGGTTCAGTTGCAGAGCCTTCTTCTTGGAGTAATAGCTTGAAGGAGGAAGGAGGTGCAGCCGCCTCAGACGGCGCCCAGCCCAGCCTTCTCCATGTCACAAGAAGGGAAACCCAAAGCAAGACCGGAAGCCACTTGTCACTGGCCTGGGGCGAATTGGGGCCCAGGGCTTCTGTCTCTGGGGCAGGATCTGCTCCCTGCATCCCCGGCCCTGAAAGTGGTCGTCGTCAGCCCACGTCATCACCTCCTGCACCGACTTGGAGGGCACAGAGCCCTGGTCCAGCAGTTTGAGCAGCATCTCAAACAACAGCGTCTGCAGGCCCTGGGGGTCATGGATCCGGCTGTTCCTCACTCGGGCTGGGGACAGAAAGCATGAGAAGGCGGTGAGGAAGGACCTCCCCCGGGCCAGGCCCCGCACTGTGTCATCAGTCTGGTCCCTCACCCACGCACTGTGCGAAGCGGTGATTGTCAGTGAGGACACCCAGGAAGTCCTTGAAGCTCACGGTGCCATCACCTGGGGAGAGAGAGTGCCGTGGTGCCTCCCCTGCAGAAGTCCTGTCTTCCATACGCTTTAGGGACTTGCTGGCAAGATGCTGGCATTCCAGGAGTTAGAGAATCATGCCAAGGGGGAGACCCCAGTTTGAATGGGGGAGAACTAGCCCTTGCCCTGGGAGAGCCTCAAGGCTGGATGAGAGTAAACACTCTGCAGAAGGTGTGTTAGGTGGGATAGGTGTGTTAATCTGGGAGGGTTTCCTGGAAGAGGGAACTTTAAAACAGGATCAGGCCAGGGATTTTGTGGGCAAGCGAGGCGTTCTTCAGGGCTGGAGGTGGGAGACCACAAGTGGGTGGGGATGAGGCACTGACCATCCAAATCTGCCTGCTGAAGAGCCTAACACATCTCCTCTGGGCTCAGCTGGATGCCCACACTGCGCAAGGCAGCCTTCATGGGCAGCTTTCATGCTGCACATGTCCACAGTGCCTGCTGGGCTGGAGCTGAGCAATCTGAAGACATCCTGGAAGGCTGAGGGCAAGGAAGGGAGCAGGCAGCAAGGCGAGCCTCACATACAGGAATCCTGAGATCCGCCTACTCTAGCTGAGATAGGACCCACCTACTGGGTGTATTTTTAATACAAAGAACAACTATGGCTGCTGTGCTGGTGCTTGTCAATCATCCATTCAGTCCTCAATTTAACTCATGTCCAAGGTTACACCACCTTTAAGGGGCTATGATGGGATTTGGACCCTCAGCCTGGTGCCCAAGTTACAGTGCTCTGCACGTAGACGGCACTGACAATTGGTGATGAATAAAATGATCCTGATTTGAGCGGCCTCTGCCAATATCGGGACATAATCTTTGGGGGGCATTTGGGCAGTAACTCCTTCTGTTCCTACCCTCAGAGTCCCAGATCCCTGGAGAGGACTCAGATTATTTTCTTCCACCCTTCCTTCCTCTCTCCCTCTTCCTTACTCCCTTCAATTCTGTTCATCCATTCATCTGCCCAACCAAAACCTTCATTCACCCATTCACCAATCCATCCAGAACACTTGCACACACACACCACTAGGCTATGGGGCTGTAGATGACTGGCATGGAGGGAAGGTTAGAATCTAGTAGACTAATCACCTGCTTCCTGCAGTGAACCCAGCCAGGCAACCTCTTTTAATGCTGTCCTGAGCACTCCCTATTTTTCCAGCCCTTAGGCCCTCACCTGCCAGCTGTCTGGGTGTCAGGGGCAGCAGGTTCTTGTCTGTCAAGCTGCCTGGAAGGAAGAGGTTGAAAAGGCCTTTGCACCTGCTGCAGACAGATGCCAAGGCCAGGCAGGTCTCATCCCCAACCCAGTGTTCCAAGTCTGGCCTCCAGTCCCTGCCCTCATCTCTGAGACCTCATGCTTGGGTATGGCTGTACTGGATAGGTAGCCACAAGGCCCTTAAACTTCCTTGCCCCTGGCCTGGGCCGCTCAAACCCCGTGGCCATGGCCACTGCTGCTAGCTCCATCGCCAGCTGCAGCCTCCCCTTCTGCTCTCTGTCCACCTGCTCCTCCTCTGGATCTTGTGAGAGCAGTCTTCGAGGCTTCTGTGGAGGCCTTGGGAGTGGGGAGAAGACAAGGCAGAGGGAGCCAGCCCACTCTCCCTGCTTAGACTCTAGGAGTATCCAAGATCCCCGACCCAGGTTGAGCTCACAGTCGTCAACCCCAGGGAACTCTGGAGGCAGAGCTGGGGCAGTGCCACCTCCCCCCCAGGTGAGGGGCAAGGACCCTCCCCAGCTCTGTCACCTGCACTTGCTCTGTGCTAATGGGGCTGTCTTGGTCTTCTGCCCACTGCTGCCTGAAAGGCAGAGTCACAGGCTCTTAGGCTGCTCCAGGGCCCTGGGCTGCAGCCCCAAGCTGTGCCTTGGGGGTTAGCATTTTTTCTCTGGGCATGCACTCTCTCACTCACTCCAGGCCCACCCAACCCTGCTGGGGACACCTGCTGCTTCCTTCCTTCGAGTTCTTGCCTCCCTTAAGGCACCCTTGAGTCCTGATGGCAGAGGTCCAGAGAGAGAAGCAGCCCCTGAGTCCCCCAACTAGCGGGGACGAGAGTAGGTCCAGCCCAAGGTCAGGCTAGGGCCCCCTACCCCAGCTCCCCTAGGAGGGGAAGGTCTCCTTCCCCAAACAATGCAAATTCACAAACCAGATTTTAAAAATACCACAGAAGGGATGCATCCCAGCAGCCTGAGGGTGCTTCTGGCCCAGCCCCTCCCCAGATACTCACTTCTGCATCTCCTGCTCGGCCCCTTGCTGTCTGACCTCCTCCTCCACCCTCCTGCCCCCTTCTCCTTCTGGCCTGGCCCATTTGTTACCACTCACTCCTTCCTAATCCCACTCTCCCAGGCCCTCCACACCGCCCTCCTCAGCCCCTCCCAAGCCTGGGCAGGCCCTTGAAGTTCTACAAGCCTGAGCATTCACTTGACAGGGCAACCAAGGCCCAGACTGGGCAGTGAGTCAAGAAGCCGCTGTGCTGCTTCCCCTTCTCTTTCTCACAGATTTCCCTCTCAGCACCGGAGTCCAACCCCATGCCTCCACCTCTCCTCTGCTGGCAGCAGGGTCCATCCTCTGTGCCTCCGAGGCCGAACCTTGTGCATTTGTGTGCTTGTTTTGTACACAGGCATGTATGTTTATGTGTGTTGTGTGCACGGTTCCTGTGTGTGTGTGTGTGGATGTGTTTGTGTAGGTACCTGGATGTGTGACCCACTGGTTAGCTGATGGGCTGTGTGTGTATGTGTGCCTGTTTGTGTACGGATATGTGAGTCTGGGCTGCACATGGATGTGCACCATTACACGTAAGCACTCTCCTACATTTTGGGGTACCTCCAGATCTAAGCTGTGGCCCCCTGGCAGGCCAGTACTGCAGCCTCACTTCCTTTCTCCCTCAAGCACCTGGACACCATCCCTTCCCCACACCCAGGCCTCCCCTGTGGAGAGAAGCAGGAAAAACCCCCTTCACAGCAGCCCAGACCCACCCCCAGGAGGCCCCCTCCTCAGGTAACCTGACAGGTCCCTGGTTTCAGGCCAAGCAGAAGTTCCCATTTCAGTTGTCTTAGGGACGGATGCCTCAGACAGCGCCCCGGGGCCTCCCCATTGGCTGGTCATAAGTCTTTCCTCCTGGCTTAGAGGACTGGGCAGGTGGGCGTGAAAGGGGAACTACCCATGGGAGCCAGCAGGAGCAAAACAGATGGCAAGGAACAGGCATGGCAGAGTCAGGGACAGTGGGACTTGGGTAGCTAAAAATGGGAGTGGCTTCCCAAAAAAAGTCAAGACCAGGGCACCGCAGCCAGGTGTGCTTGCTTGGTCCAGACACGTTTGCACAAAAAAATCTAAGCAGGGGCCAGCACTGGAGGCTTTATTGGTTTTGTCTAGTCATTTCTGTGGGGGAAGAGGGGGATGACAGCTTAAAATGGATTTTCAGCAATAAGGGACTCCCTTTCTTGGTTCCTGGCACCGAGCTGCAATGCAAAAGAAAGAGCATCACTTGGACCCTGGTGGGAGGGTGGGGAGAGAGGGGAGAGCCCAGAAGCCTCTTGATGGGAGTGTTGGGGGTCAGAGGGCCTCCTCCTGTTCCGCGCTGATGGACAGCTGGCTTTCTGCCGTGCCCATTCATCACCAGGAAGTGAGGGGTGCTGGAGAACCCTATTCTCTCACTCTTCCCTTGACAGAAGAGGGCTGGGCCCCAGGGCTGGGGATATCAGGCTCTCCCCTGAGCAGACTCTAGTGCAAGCATTTTTGATGTGGGAGAGGTCATCTACCCCCTGGGTAGGAGGCGTCCTAATGCTAGAATGGCCCTTCCCATTTTGATCCCAGCTCCCTGCCCTGGCCCTGGAGTGCTCGCCGTCCATGGTCCCCAGCCCTTCTCCAGCCCTGGCCTTGGCACCGCACTTCAGTCCACTGGAGCCTTCTTTCCAGCAGCCTTTATGAGGTCACTGAGGTGGAGACATCAGAGCCCTCCCCATGCCCTGCCTGGCCCCTCGTTCCGCTGTTCCCCACCCCCACCCCTGTGTGAGGATGGGGGAGGACCCACAGGTACTAGCACAGCCCCGTCTTCAGGGCTGCTGCTGGACAGGCCCTCACTTACTCTTTCCTGGCTCCCTGAGGGGGTAGAGCCAAGGTCGGTGGTTGGAGAAACTTGACTTCCCCTTCAATGGTGGCCCTCTTGATTCCCAGATTGTTGAAGCCCAGGCAAGCACCAGGGAAGCTCTTGTCTCCCTCATTCCAAACTTTTTGTGGTTCGCCGGCTTCAGCTGGTTTTTCTGATGGCTTCTCTGTTGGCACCTCTGCGGGCTTTTCCAGCTCCAGGTCCGCTCTGGTGGGCTGGGCAGCAGGGTCCTTGGCAGGCTCTGTAGAGGGCTCCACGGCCTTCTGGGAAGGAGCTTTGATCAAGTGCTCCAAATTGGGCAGGTCCTTGCTGCTGGAGGCCATGACCAGGGAAGATGCAAAATTGATTAGGTCAGCCAGGCCGATGGCTGCTGGGAGACTGGAGGAGGACAGGGAGGGGCTTGTCAGCAGCGTCTGGGAGCTTGTGGTTGAATAAGCTCCCTGGGCCCTGCAGCTCAGGGCGTCGTTGGGGACGTTCTCCTGGCCTGCGCGGCTGGAGGTCAGCATGTTTGTGACGTTTTTCCTGGGCTCCAGGCCTATTGCTGGTGTCGGGCTGTGTTCTGAAGCCTGGATGTTCTTGTCTGCCCAGAAGAGGTGATTGGAGGTCTGTGCGCAAATGGAGCGATAGCTGGTGGACATCTGCTCCTCCTGCACGGAGTTCAGGCTGCATGGGCTGAGGTTCCGCTCCTCGTCGGGGTAGAGGGGCTCTATACTCTGCTGCTCAGGGGCTTCGTCTATACTCTGCTGCTCAGGGGCTTCATCGAAGGACTTCAAGTTGGTCACCTTCAGCTCGGGCTCTGTTTCTAGCGCAGACTCAGGCTTGGGCAAGTTTACCTCTAGGTCTCCCTCCAGCTCTGGGTCCAGGTCCGGGTACGGGTCTAGGTCCATGTCTGGGCCCACTTTGGGGGATGGGGGCGACGGCTCGTATTCTAGCAGTTCTGCTTCTAGCTGAAAGGGTACATCTGAAAGCTGAAGAAACAAGAGCCAAAGGCCCCTGCCCCTGAGCTCCTCCCCACCCCACTGGTACTTCTCACTTCTTCCCCCACACTTGCCCCTTCGGCAGAGTTCTGCTTGGGGTAGGAGGCAGTGTGTGGGCAGGTGGGGGGTGTGTGAGTGTGCCCACATTGGCCTGATGCCAGGGTCCCAGAATTGTCAAGGGTAGGGGTTGGTCAGGATTTAGGGAAGATGGATCTCAAAAAACCCTGCCTCGGCCTACCACCTCCCCATGAGTGGTGACCCCATCCACTGTTACCTCTAGCTCATCTTCTTGTACGAATTGGGACTCAGACTGGTGTTGGGGTAAGTTACTCCTATGATAGAAGGAGACAGGGTGGGTAAAAGGGCTCTGTGGGGTGGGTGGGGTGACTTCAGTGGGACAGAGGTATCTGGGTCCCTCAAGGCCCTCTGCCTTGCACAGAGGCTGGCAAGATGTCCTTCACCTTATCTGTTCCCCTGGCTGCCCCGTCCCCACCAGGAATTCCAGAGTGGTATTCTCAAGCTTTAGTGAGTTTAGGGAGCTCCTGGAGAGCTTGCCTACTCATTCCCCTCCCTCAAAGGAGTGGAATGAGGGAATCTTCATTTTTATCAAGAATTACAGGTGGACCGATGCAAGGGGTTCTTTCAGCTCATGTTGAGAGCTAGTGCTCAGGAAGTCGGTACGTGAGGAATTTGACAGCAGTAGCAGGGGGTAATGTTGGAAGTTTTGGAGGGTGGGGAGATGAGGTCCTACAGTGATGGGGGCTGGTTCTTACTGTGTATCCATAATGTCTACTGACTCCTTGCCACAGCAGGAAAATCCATTGACACCTGGCAGGGAGAAGAAGGTGAGAATGGGGGAGCTGCAGGACGGGAAACAATCTGAGGGATCCTGGAGCCAGGGTTGGGTACTCCACCCTAAGCTTCCCCCCTTCTTCCTTGTCCCTTACCTCAGCCCATTTGCCATCCTCTCTCCCATCCTGCCCCTCCTCTCTTCTCTCCCTTGCCAGCATCACTAGCCCTATCCTCCATGTCTACTTGGCTCCACTTGCCACCTTTGCCTTTATTTCAACTTTCAACTTGGCCTGGCTGACCTGATCAATTTCGCGTCTTCCCTGGTCATGGCCTCCAGCAGCAAGGACCTGCCCAACTTGGAGCACTTGATCAAAGCTCCTTCCCAGAAGGCAGTGGAGCCCTCTACAGAGCCTGCCAAGGACCCTGCTGCCCAGCCCATCAGAGTGGAGCTGGAGCTGGAAAAGTCCACTGAGGTGCCATCAGATAAATCACTTGAAGCTGGTGAGCCACAACTTTCAAACTTTCTTTCTCCCTACTCCATCACTGTCTTCCATAAGGGCTAAGGCTAAAAAACAGTAATAGGTCCCATTTATTGAGCGCTTACGATAGGCCAGGCATTGCACTGAGCACTTTTTGTGTTTTTTCTTTCTAATTCAACACAAAAAATTAGAAGAGGTTCGTTTACCCAAAGTCCCACAGCTGATAATTGCTGAAGTCAGGACTTGAACTCAGGTCTGGCTACAGTAACTCTTAACTTCCCTGCTGGACGCTGAGAACCACCCATGTACCATGTGGAGCCTATATACTGTGTGGGGCCTCTATCACCACCCAAATCAATCTTCCCCATCTCCCTCCCTTCCTGCCCCTGTGTCCCCTTTTTCTACACTCTCTGACCAGGCCTCAGATCTCCTGCTCACCCCCCTTCTAGCCTCTCCTACTCTGAAGCCCTCTCTTCCCCAGGCTTTTCATTCAATTGCACACTTGGTGTCATCCATCCTGAACTCCGGGCCTGATCTGAGGTGATCGCCTATCTGGTGATTCATAAGCTCAGATCACCTTCTGCTAGGGACAGTGAGTGACTCCTTGGGGGAGGTTGCCCCATCCCAGTCCCCTCCTCAGAGAGAACTTTTATTGCAGAAGCTCCTCCTTCATCCCTTGAGGGCGAGAGACACCAGGCTGTCCCGTCCTCTGCTCCCCAGGGTAATGGATAGGGGTTGACTGTGGGGCCGTTATGGCACAACTCAGACCCAAGAGCCTGGGGTGTGGTAGGAAGCGACAGTCCTGGCTGGAAGAATTGCTCCCAGAAGATATGTTGTGGCCTCCGCACAGAGGCTGGGAGTTCCTGCATGGCTGGTCCTGGGATTGGGATTTGGGCACATCCACGCGTCAGCATTCAGTATACCAGGTTTGGGCCTGGAGGACCTTGGATCTGCTGGGTGGCTGGGCTGGGGCTGCACTACCATGCGTTGGCCCCCAGTGGCCAGCTCAGTGATATCGCTTCACCTCTACTTCCTTGACCACCATGCCCCCTTGGCTTCTTCTTCTTTGTCTCCTCCTCCGCCTGCCCTAAGTGTTGCTGTTCCTCAGGCATCTGAGTTAAGAGCCTTCCTTTGCCTGCTTTACAAAGTTTCCCTGGGCAATTTAATCAACACTCACAGCCTCAACCCTTCCATAAAGAGCAACTGGATGTAGGCAGGAGGAGAAATCATTGCAGTATGAACTCTGAGGCAGCACGGGTGATTGGAAGAAAGCACTTGAGGCTGACTCAGCTTGGGACCTCTGTGCCTGACCTGGGCAAATTCTATTAGAGATTTCAGTGATGTTCTGTAGTATTTGAGATAATTGCAATTTCCAATTGTTTGTTGCTCGTATATAGAAATATGTTGTTCTTTTATCCTGCAATCATGCTAACACGAGTTCTAGTAGCTTTTTTGTAGGTTCCATAGGATTTTCTACATAGATAATTGTGCAAATTAAAATAGTTTTACTTCTTCCTTTCCTATCTGGATGCCTCTTTTTTTTTTGGTCTTATTGCACTGGCAACCATCACCAGGGCAATGCTGAGTAGAAGTGGTGAGAGTGGACAGCCTTACTTTGTTTCTGTTTAGGGGAAAAAATTCATTCTTTCACCATCAAGTATGTTGTTAGCTGTAGCTTTTTCCATAGATGCGCTTTATCAGGTTGAGGAAGTTCCTTTCTATTCTTAGTTCGCGTAGAGTTTTTAATTAGGAATGGATGTTGGGTTTTGTCTAATGCTTTTCCTGCCTGTATTGAGACGCTCATATGGTTTTCTACTATCTTGTCAGCCTGGAGTGTCTTTGTGGGAAGATAGTATAATTACAAATTCAACATTACAAAATAGATATAGGACTCTTTAGACAATTTTTTCTTGAGTGAGTTTTTGGAGTTTGTATCTTTTAAGGAATTTATTTCATCTAAACTGTCGAATTTGTTGATATAAGTTGTTCCTAATATTCCCTTATTATCCTTGTCATATCTGTCAAGTGTGTCCACAGAAGACTTTTGAATCTCTATTTCTTACTCCTGTTCTCTCCTGAGCTCCAGATCCAAATACCAGTCACTGATTGCACATCGAGGGACCTCAGATTCACCTTGTCCAACACTACGCATCCCTTGCTGGGGCAGGAGCCTTCTCCCCTCTCTGGGATGCTCCTTGTCACCTATTGGTGATGCTGCTCAGGGCTCACCTCTTCCTGGAGACCTTCTGGACTCCACTTCATGGCCTTGGGTTAGAGGCTTCTCTTCCAGTAGCCCCTACCCTGACCCCACTGACCTCTATCTGGGCACACGGTGCCTTGCTGGCCACCAATTAGAGGTGGGCAGTGTGTATGGGTTGGTACCCAGCACAGAGTCTGGCCCCAGGTGGATGTGCAGCAAATGTCTACGCAAATAAATGAATTGGTTCTCTCTCACCCTGCCAAACCCTGCTGTTCCTCATCCGTTTTGTACCTCAAGTTCACTTCCTGCATGTCCAGATTCTAGCCTGGCCAACACAGTTCTGCATCTCACCCCTGCATTCCTTTGCACTCTCATGCCCCTCCTCCTCTCGCCCCAATTTATCCTTCATCCTATGACCCAAATTAGAAACCTGGGTCATCTATGACTCCCTGTTGCTGCTCCAGCTCCTGACCTCCTCCCTCTGATGCTCACCTTGTACACATGCATCCCCTTTTCCACTCTGACTGCCTCTCTCCTCTTTACCTCCCAATACCAGAGTCAACGCAGACCTAGGACTTACTACCTGCCAGCACCTGGTGCTCAGTGCTGTGCAGGCATTTAATCTTCACTGCCACCCTATACACAGGTGGCCTCAACGCTCCTCTCATGGAGGAGGAAACTTGAACAAAGTCACACAGCTATTCAGAGCAGAGCCACAGCCTAAATGCAGATCCGACAAGCTCCGAAGTCCTGATGCTAACCACTGTGCTGTCTTAAATCTCTTTGGGCCTCCATGGCAACATGTTCCCCTCTAACTTGATCTTCTCAGTGACCCCAGAGTGATTCTATATCACATCTGCCTCCAGTCATGTTCAGACTTCAGTGCAGCCTTGAAGGTCCTGCATGGTCTGACCCCGTCTGTCTCAGTTTTTGATAACCAGCTTCCTGCTCTTTGCCCCAAGTCCAAGCTACCCCAGAACATGGCAGTCCTTTTCATTCCTCAGGGCCTTTGCACATGCTATTTCCTATACCTGCAAAGCCCATCTTCTGGCAAGTCCTACTCGTGCCTGAGACTGCAAGTCTCCAGTGTCATTTCTGTGACAAACCCAACTGTCCAGCCTGTATTTTAATTGCTAAACCAACTCATCAGACTCAGGGCCTCAGGACCCAGCTCATGAGGAAGCCCTGAGAGGGGTGCAATAAATGTCACAGGAGTGATTTAAGGTGCCAGGAATAAGTCTGTTACCCCGTGAATTTGGTTTTGGGGAAAGCTGCTCTCTGGTTGTAGATCCTTGGCACATTTTTAACACTGGCCTATGTCTTCCCAAGAGAGAAGGTACCCAAGGAGAAAGCCCCCATTTCAATGCGGATCTGAGCCAGAGCTCTGAGGGGCAAATACCTTTGTTCATTGGTGATATCAGCACAGAACAATGCAAGGCACACAAAACCAAAACCCAAACCAAACCCATTGCTGCTAAGTCCATTCAGACTCTTAGCGACCCTACAGGACAGAGTAGAACTGCCCCATAGGGTTTCCAAGGAGTGGCTGGTGGACTCCAGCTGCCAAACTTTTAGTTAGCTGCAGCCGAGCTCTTAACCACTGAGTCACAGGAGGAGCTCAATAAATATTTGTTGAAGACTGCTCCTCCCTGCGGCAAAAGCACCAAGTATCAACCAGGGACAATGTGACATGATGTTTTTGGACGATCTGCAGTCTGGGATAATTCACCGGCTGTTTGCTGGGCACAAGCCATGCCATTTCCGTGGACCCAGGGCCCCTCAAGAAACCTGTTGCATCTTCACCTTTACCCCAGGATGTGCACCGGCACCCGTGTGCACACACGTATTTATGCACGCCGCAGGGGCGAAGGCTGGGTATGGAGGTGCGGACACCAGCTGCTCCCTTGCCTCGCGGGATGGCAGGAGTTTGTCTGCAGCACTTCCCTTCCGGCGCACGGAGCTTTGGGAGCACACGCAGCGTCCCGGCCGATTCTTTGCCACCCGCTCCGCGCCCCGCTCTGACTTTCACTTTTCCCGCCCCCCGGAGCCCACCCCCCCGCCCCGGCCCACTGTCCCTCGGCGCCCGCCCCACCAGGCCGAAAGCCTGCCCGCTCCGACCTGTCACCCCCATGCCGACTGAGGCTTTGTCAGGAAGCGGGGAGCGGGCTGGTGGATGCTGCCCTTCCGCCTCCAGTGCGCTCTTTGGCTGGGCGGTGTGGGGGGCAGTGGACATGCTGCAGGCGCCGGCGCCTGTGATGTCGCCGCCTCTGTGACGTCCCGCTGCTACCCCGAGGGCAAGGAATAGCGCCCCCGATTCCTGGGGGCGTGAGTGCAGTGCGGGGCTGCTGCCGGCAGTGGGTGGGGGCTGCAGGAAAGGCAGAGGGCACGGCGAATGGGTCGTATTCCTGGCGGGGGAGGAAGGCGGCCGTCGCGGGGAGTCGTACGGGGAAGGCTGCCCCACCCAGCCCCGCAACCACAGCCCTTTTTGGGAGACCTCGGGCTGCTCTGCTCACTACAACAGGCCCAGCCTATGAGGAGCGCAGCGACACAAAGCCTAGCGTCTGGGACTGCGCTTTGCAGCAGGTGGGGGGCACACTGGGTACAGGCTGCTGCCCCTCCACTGGCCAAAGACCGCTCCAAGAACCCCACGGTGTGGACGACTGTTGGAGTGCACACATATTTGTGCACATCTTCAGGGGTGTGAAGTGTTTAAAGAGGCACCTGTGTGGCCGGTGGCATTCATCCTCAGACAGGCCCTGAACCTGACCAAGGCACCCACTCCTGAAAGTCATCCTTGGTGGCATGCAGTCCTGCTTAGGAAGCAGCTGGGAGGGGTGGCACAGTCTGTTCTGGGTATGTGGTCAGTGCCCATCCCCTACTCCTCTCCTGTGGCCTGGCAGCGTTTGGCCAGGGACTTCCCCGCTGCCACTGGATGGGGTATCTTACCCAACTGGTCTGATTAGAAAGCCCAGAGGGGACAGGGATGGTGGGGAAGCAGGCCAACTCAAGGACTGAAAACAGTCCTTGCCCCAGACAAGGGGCCAGCTGGAAAAGACCCCTCCAAAAAGGCCAGAGAGGCAGTGGTTAGGATTAGGAGTTCAGCAAGCAGCAGGTAAGAGTGAGGACACCTATGGCCTACAGAACAATTGTCGTCCTCTGAAAATTTATTGCTTACAGTCTACAACCTAGACTCTGCAGTACCAAGGCTGCAGTTCTTCATGTGTTGGGGGTTGGGGGTCTCTCCTTGGGTAACAGTATGGCTCCATGTGAATGACTGGACAAACATCACCTTGGCAAGAGTCGGGACAAGCTTTCTGAAACTTGATAAGGTGCTATTCCCCAAGGAGGTGTTTCAAGGGACCCCCCATGACCCCAGAAGGCTGGGGCTAGCAGGCCCCTTAACCACAATGATTCACAGTTGATTAATGCTACATGCGTCCTGATCAACACCCCTGGGCTGGGACAGTGGGGAGGGGAGCTCATCTTAGAGAAATCTGGAAGAAGTTTTAC
This sequence comes from Loxodonta africana, assembly GCF_030014295.1. Taxonomy (NCBI): domain Eukaryota; kingdom Metazoa; phylum Chordata; class Mammalia; order Proboscidea; family Elephantidae; genus Loxodonta; species Loxodonta africana. The sequence continues at coordinate 31,619,763 of NC_087359.1, read as the reverse complement.
GAGTCACATGAGTGTAGACAGGTCAAGACTTGAGTCCCTTCACCCTGTCACCTGGCCCACTGGGGGCCACGTCATTACCTGTGCTCAAGCAGAGCCACTGACCTGCCCTCCTGGAGGGCGGCCATGAAAGTGCTTTGAGGTTATCAGAGTGCAAAGTGCAGCTGGCAGTGCCCCTGTGGGCAGGGGCAGGGCAGGGTCAGTGCGAGTGTGAGGCCCTGGCCACATCCTTGGGGAAGATGGCGTACTGGGTGTCAAAGCCGTGACCCCGGCAACAATGGTGCCACTGTCTGCTGCTTTCTTTTGCATCTATCATGCCCCATCCTCAGACCATTCCGGTCAAGTGGGTCTCGTGTCCACCCTTCATTTTTACAGATGAGGGAACTGTGTGCAGCTAGTCAGGGGCAGTGCTGGTCTGCCGTGGGGGCTCTGGATGCCAGAATGGTCTGTTGTTCTGGGCAAAGTGCTGGCCAGCAGCAAAGGGCACGTGCTTGGGGACCAAGAACCATCCACTTAAATACCTTCTTTGGTTCTTGGTTGAACCCAAGTTCAACAACTGGACCTGTGCTGCAACAACCTGAAGTGTGGTGGAAGCTCCCAGGAATTCCTTCCTTCCTGACTTCATCTGAACAGTTCTAGATCTAAGAGTGGGTTAGACGGCCAGGAAAGGCCAGGTGAAGGGACAGAGGCCCCCTCAACCATTAACCCAAGGGCCTGTACTGGACCTGGGTGTGGGATCTCAGACACTGACACCCTCACACCTGCCCGAAGGCTGAGGACAAAAGGGGCTCACCTACCCCCCGACCAAGGCCAGAAGCTACTCTCCCCTGACTGCCAGCAAGTGCTCACTGATCCAAACATGCCAGGCTAGCTTGTTAGGGCTGAGGGTAGAGAAGACCCTCTTTACTCCTGGAGTGAAGAGGCCTCATGCTTTCCTCCTCTTCCTCACGTGGGCAGTGTTCTCTTGGCAGGCTCAGGCAGGACTCAGGTGGGAAATCCTGGGTGGTGTTTGCTAGTCCTGCTTTGCTGCTGCCAGCCCCTGGTCCCACCGCTGACCCAGGGGACAGAAGGTCCCTGGGAGTAGGCTGAGCCTGTGTCTCAAGGGCAGTATCTAGCCACCATGAAGGAAGGCTGTTTCGGCAGAGCAGAGCTGGTGGTGGAAGGGCACGGCTAGGGCCTGTTCTCCAGTTGGCCGTGCTTGACTCTCCAGCTCCAGGTGAAGTTGCCATCAGGGGCCAGGGTGCACTGCAGATCGATGCCTGAGTCTGGCACTTCCATGTCATAGCGCACGGGCTGCCCATCCTTGGTCACCAAGCTGAAGGCTGTAGCCGGGATCTGGAGGTGGAGTAAACCACGGGGTCTGAGAAAGCTGGTATGGGGCTCAGAAGCCACCCAGAAGCATAAAGCTGATGGTCCCCTACCATGCTGGGAGGCATATCTCCCTCCAGCCAAGCAGGCAGCCCTGAGGGCATTACCTGCCTTTCATTCTAGAGTACTTGGAGAATTTGCCTGGCTCCAGAGAGGGTCCAGAGGACCCTCAGTCACCACTGCCAGTCGTGTCCTGAGCCCCCAGCCCTGGTGCACATCTGAGACCATGTCCAACTATTCCACAGGGTGCCATTTCTACTTACTCAAAAGCCTTCCTCCCAGAGGGCTGGGCCAGGCACACTGGCTTTGAGGCCTCTGCCCCTAAGCAGGTACCTGTCCCCTTACCTGACTGCTGATGCCAGTTGCGATGTCTCCCACCTTGACACGGTGGAACTCCCGGATATGCAGATGTTCGCCATTGAGGGACTGTATTTGGACTTTCACACCTAGAAGGCAAGATGATAGTCAGGAGATTGGCGCCCTGAGGAACCTTTTATTAAAAAATCCCTCTGTCCTACGTAGAGGGAAGCAGGTCTGGCTGAGATGAAGCTGCAGAGATGACATTTAGGTTGCAAGTGACCCTAACGTTATACACCTGCTAGCTCTTCCTCACGGTTTTCTGCCAACCCCTAGAATTTGGCCTGCACATGGCAAAAAGCTGAGGTTGGCTCTTATGCGGAAGTAATATTCCAAATTGGACATAAGTAAAAAAGGAACTGAAAACAGAAATTCTGAAATTAGATTGTGACAACTCAGACTGCAATGTTCTTTGAGCTAGAGTGGCTCTGGCCAGGCCACGGGGCTTCATGTCATGAGTCACACCAGCCCTGAGGTGGGCCAGGCAAACCCAGCCCTTGTTCTCTCAAAATCACACTATGATCTGTGCAGCCAAGCTTGAAACTAAGATACTATATGTTGTCTTTCTCATATGCTGACCTCAAATCCCAGAGGAGGATTCCAAGACATCTAACTTATGGCCTCAACAAACTTGTAGCTGAGTTCTTGACTGAACTACCCAGGGCCTCCTATCCTTCCCTTTCTCTTCAGAAGATGCTAGTTGGTCAGTTTCTTGACTCTAGGCCAGAAGAGACTTCTCTCCTTCCCAAGCCAGGGGGCCTCTGGGACTCCATCACCAGCCAATGAGGGGATTCTGGTTCTCCACTGCCCCACCAACAAAGGCTCTTGGGCAATCAGGGCCTTTGCTCTGAAGCCAAATGACTAGCCAGGCACCTCAAGATCTGGGTGCCACGGCCCCTCAAAGAGTTCCTAGTCCCAAGCAGATCAGCCGCTATGGGGGTTGCTGAGCAGATGATTGTGGGATCGTACCATTGAAATAGCTTGGTGTGTCTGTGGGCCGGCCCCGGGCCAGCACCATGTTCCAACTGGAGCTGCGAGCCTCTGCCTGGCTGCTCCACGAGTGCACGCCGGAACTCAGGGTGTCCCGTGAGCTCTGAGAGGCCTTTGATGGGTTCTGAAACAACAAGGGTGGACACAGACTCAGGCCTTGGAACCATCATTGGCCTTGGTCTCATTTAAGGCAAAGGAGCCCTCCCCTGGGGAGAGGAGCTGTTCATGTCCTAGGCTGGAACACAGCTCTGCTGGGCATTTTTGAGGCTAAGCAGAGGCTGAGCTCATGGGGGGCCCCTAAGCTGGAGATAGAAAAGAAGTATTTCTGTGGGGACCAAAGCCTACCTCCATGCTATCCCCAGTAGGTAAACCCATTTCCTAATCCCTCTTGAGAGATTACCTCATCCTGAATAACCATGGCCCTCCCTCCGCAGGACCCTTTCCAGAAGGAAGGCTCCCTCACCTTCCCTGTACCCACTTCTTGCACACTGTCCATTCACCAGCTGGACACAAAGCCACCTGCTCTGTGCCAGAACCAGGAGAACTATGCCCCTGGAGTGACAGCTCCTGGCCCATGCTGACTCACCTTCTCACTGTCCTCTGACAGGGAGAGGCTGTCGATGCTGAGGCACGACAGGATCTGTTCCTGCTCCTCCAGAGAGAATGGCTGGGACAGGCTGTTCAGAAATAATTCTGCAGGGAAAAGTGGAAGACAGCTATGAAGGCTGGGAAGGGCCTGACTTTACAGTCAGGGTTCTTTCTGGAAGAAAACCACGCTGGATATAGAGGAGGAAACACCGGCCTTGGTGGGAAGCCCAGGGCCAGTGCTCAGGGATGCAGGGGCCTGAGGGCCATGGCCGCCCATACCTATTTCCAGCTGCTGCAGTTCTTGCTCGGGGAAGGTTGCTCTGCGCTCCGGTGAGCTTGGGCTTTTGGCAGGGGCTGGGTCCAGGGAGGACAGAGGCAAAGGTTCCCATGTCCCAGACTCCTCCTTGCTCAAGTTCAGGGTTGGAGACTTGTTCCGCTCTGGGGGTTCTGGTGGTAAAGGAGGCTGGAGCTTAGGAGCCCCGTCTGCTGTGCTCTCAGCTGGCTGGGGTCCTGGGGTCCCTAGAGAGAGCTCCCTTGGCTGGGTGTGTAGGGCCTGGTGATAGTTTGCTTGGTTTGGTGGCAGATGTCTTGGTTCTTTATATTCTCCCCTCCAAGGGCTCTTCAGACCTCCCACTACAAAACAAGAGAACATAAGCGGAGAGGTAGAAGCATGTCAGGACACAGATGGCTTCAGCCATGTCAGGATACCTTTCTTGAGCAGAGGTGGGCCACACCTGAGCCACGTGAGAGGATTCTTGCTGGGCCTTGTCAGGGAGACCACTTAGGAGGGCAGTGGTAGTCTCCAGAGGGGGCCTCTTAGGTAAGATGGCCTCATAAAATGGGAACAGGACTGTATTTGTCTCTTATTCCATTTCCCTTCAGGTTTAACAGTAGCAAATTGAAAAACTACAGAACTGGCTCCAGAGAAGGACTTTGTTATAGCAAAGAGAAGATCCTCCATTGCCCTCACCACCCCCTCTCCAGGGTCTGTGCTTCCTGAGGGCACCATTTTTCTGGAGTCGGGACAGTGCTGAGGCCACCCTCATAATTATAACTACATCCATTTTAAGGGTGGGAGGCTGTGCAAGGCCTCTTCCTGTTTTGTTTCCTTTAAATTCCCAATGCCACTCTTTTCCCTGCCCATTCCCCAGGTGACGTTCTAGTATGTTTAACGTGTCACTTTATTATTATTACTATTATAATATTACTGCAAAACGTGTGTGGTTTTTATCAATCAATTTTTAACTTACAAACAAGGCACTGTGTTCTATGTCTCATTCTGTTTGGTTTCTCTCTGCATGCAGCACCGTGGTTATAGGCTCCATCCGTGCTGCTCTGTTAACATCTAATCTGTTGCTTTAACTGCTGCCTGGCGCTCCCTGTGCATCCCCACCTTTTACCTCTTCACTCTTCCAGTGAGGGAAGGGGGACTGCACCCAGCTCCCCTCCCACAGTGCAGGTCCTCAGACGTGTCCCCTGGTGGATCTGTGTGGGAAGTGCAACCAGGAGTGGAGGCCTGCAGATGTCTGCCTGAGCGCTGCGGGACGCCCTCGAGGGGGCTGTAGCTTTGTCCACAGCCTCAGCAGTGCTCAGGGTTCCATTCCCCACCAACGCATGGCTCTACCAACTTTCTGATTTTCCCAGGCAAAGGGCTGTAAAGTAGACACCTGGTTTTACTGTGCATTCTCTGGTTACTAGTGAGTTTGAGCCCTTCTTTATATGTGGTATGGGGAGCTGGTGACACAGTGGTTAATGCTGTTAATCGAAAAGGTCAGTGGTTCAAAACCACCAGCTGCTCTGTGGGAGAAAGATGTGGCAGTTTGGTAGATTTACAGCCTTGGAAACCCTATGGGGCAGTTGTACTCTGTCCTATAGGGTTGCTGTGAGTCGGAATCAACTCGACGGCAGTGGGTTGTATGTGGTAACCCTTTTCCTCCCATCTCTCGAGTCTTCCCTTTTACAACAAGGCACAGCATAAAGCAGTTTTACTCACATCACTTCAGTCTGTCTAACATTCCTGAGGTTGGTATCCTGCCCACACTCTAGATGGGTAACTCAGGCTCCCTGAGGTGAGCACCTCACTTGTGCCCACTACACTGCCTGCCTCTTTGCTTTGCCTGTGGCTCTCAGCCCCGCCAGGGGGAGCTGCAGCAGCGCAGGCTCTTACCTTGCTGCAGTGCCAGGCTGACCTTGACCCCCAGCTCCACCGCGGACGCTCTGTGGATGGGCTCCTTTCTCAGCCCCTCTTGGATGGCCTGGGCAGTGAGAGGTGCACAGGAAGGTGGGATCTCCCTCACAGGTGGGGGCTCACTGGCAATCTGAGGGTCAAAACACAACACAATGAGGCCTGTGACCCTCTTTTCCCAGCACCCAGCCTTTCTGTTCCTGCCCCACACTGTGCTGAATAGGCCTGTCATCAGGAATGGAGAGGCCTGGGGTAGAGTAAAGGCTGGGACTTCTCCTAGAAAAGGGAAAAAGGGTCAGGTAGGACCAGCCAGGGTTAGGGAGCAAGAGGCCCATGTCCTCCAGGCCCGGCCTATCAGGAGGCGGGTGACAGTGGCCCAGGATCCGGAGAGAGGAGAGCTCTGACTCGCCACGAACTCAGTGCGGCCCTCACCTGGGATATCTCCTTGTGCCCTCAGACCTGGGTAGCAAGCATTTTTGTCAGGACCTGTGTTTCTGCTGAGGCCTCCCCCTGTTCCCTGCTGACATCTGCCACTGAAGAGCAGTCAAAACGGGAGGCCACCTTGCACCCGCAGCCCCGGCCCATGGCCTACTGGCCTTCCCCAGTGCTGTCACTGACCTTGAGGCAGAGTGGCCCTCGGAAGTACTGAGTCCACGGGTGGCAGCCATTGAGCATGTGCAGCATCATGCAGCAGCTGCTCCAGACGTCCACCTTGGCGTCACAGGGCTTGCCTGTCACCACCTCTGGAGCCATGTGGGTCTCAGTGCCGGGGATGTAGTCCCCTGAGAAGGCAAGGGCAAGACAGAAAAGTCAATAGTGAATTCTGCTGGGCAAGAGCCTGGGCAGTGACTGCATCAATCAGTTCCTGGGAGACTGTGAATTTCCCTGGTAAAGTACTTCAGATGAAGAGACAAAGCCCCTGGGTCACTCTGGGGAGGAGCTCAGTCGGGGATTCTGCTGGGACCGCGACAAAGGACACATCATCTAGAACATGGGCCAAAGCCTTCAAGTGCCTTTTAAAAACGAGGAGGGGGCTGGAGATTAAAAATCAAGGAGAAGACTAACTAACGGCATGATGTTCCTGAAATATTAGAAGTAAGAGAAATCCAACTGTAGAAAACTTATATGCATAAAAGACTGGAAAGATCAGTACTGGCTATTAACAACAGTTTTTTTCTGGTGATAATGGATTTTTTATTTTTGCTTAGCTCTACTTTCTACAAGGAAAAGCTTTTATTTTTTAAGAAAAAACCCCACTGAAGTTATCTGAACATGGAGGTGAGGTGTCCATGGTCAATTTACAGCTTCGGAATTACCAACACAGTCCTTAAATGACAAAGAATCACAGTCACTCAAAAGGCTGTTTTTCCTCCGGTCAAAATGAAATCATTTTATGCTTAATGCTGTAAGTGAAAACGGGAGGGCACAAAATTGTATTATAGCGGCCTTAACTACACACAAAGGAAAAAAAAAAAAAAAAAACTTGGAAGGAATTATCCAGTATATTCACGATTAGAAATGGTAAGAATTCTTTTTTTTTCCCCCCTCTTCTTTTATACCACTTAACTCTGTACTTGCCAAATGTCTGGCGTTGAATTATTTTAATAATCAGAAAAATATAGTTAAAAATAGGTGCTTCCCCAGCTACAGAGCCCAGGCCCGTTGGTCCCACTGTGCTTCCAGTTAACTGTGTTCTCACACATGGAGAGCTAGGGTCGCAGCCCAGGAGCACAGCTCTACCAGAGAGGCCAGACAAGAGTGATAGAGTCATGGGGGCTCCAACGAAGGAGGCCTGGGACCTGAGGCAAGGCCCCCAGCCTTTCTGCTCCCTTCTCTGTATAATGGGAACATCAGAAATGAGCACTTGACACACGTTATTTAACAACAAAAGCCTTATAATGACCCAGGGTTGTTGTGGGACTTAGGTATATATCAGTGGATATAAAGTGCTCACATCTCTTATTCCCATTACAGAAAGCCCAGGGGAAGGCCCACAGCTAATGCTTAGTAAAGGCTACTGCTATTAGCATGGTGGGGAGGGGCAGTCTGGAGGCCTTACCTGTGAGCAAGGACTTCCCCAGGCCATCAGGTTGAAGGCACACAGCATGGCCAAAGTCGCAGAGGGCTGCGCGGCTCCCATCGCTGGACAGGAGCACATTGTCAGCTGCCAGCCCGCCCCGGGGAGGAAGAGGAACAGGTGAGTCATGTCGTATCCCAGCCCACCCTGGCTCGGCTTGGCCTGAACCTCCAGTGAGGTCATTTTCTGGCTGATCCTACAGGGCAGCTGCCGCGTCTGCTTAGTTTCATTAGTCATGGAAGATGGGAGGAGGGTATCAGCTTAGGCTAGAGGTAGGCAGCAGGCTGGATCTCTGAGGATGAGGGAACAGGAACAGAGTTCACTTCTGGGTCACTACCACTCAGCTCTGCTGCCCCCACCCTCTCCCAGTGGTCACCAGTACGTAGGGTCGTAGTCTTCAGTTCTCTGTGGGGACTACCACTTGAAACTACAGTGCCTGACTGAGGGCCTGGAGAACATCCTTATCCCTCCCACAACCTGTCAGCATGATTCAGGCCCTGCCACTGGAGATGACCAGGCAGGCCCAGAACTGGGAGGAAGTCAGAAGACAGGATGGGGTGAGGGGAGAGCCCACTTCAGACCAGGGCCACGGGGGCCTGGGCCTCACCTTTGACATCTCCATGCAGAATCCTTCGTGTGTGTAGGTATTCCAGCCCCTCTAAGGCCTGGCCCAGGTAGTACAGGGCCCGGTCCTCCGGCAGACATCCCTCCTGCTTTACGAGCTGGCCTAGAGAGCCACCTAGGAGACCAATGGCCAGTCTTTACAAGGGGTTTTCCCAGGCCTCCGAGCAAGCCAAGGGCAAGAGCAAAGGGCAGGTAGTAGAAAAGCAGGCCTTTCCTGCAGATGTCATAGGGTTGAGAGGTTAAAATGGATTGATTAAATGGGTAAAGATCGATACTGGGCAAAACTTGGGGGAAACCCTTGGCCCTAAATTTCGAGGGAGAAAGAAGTGGGACTTGGTGTCTTACCTTCCAGCAGTTCCATGAAGATGCTGACCCAAGGACCTTCCTTCACAGCACCATACAAAGGGACAATTCTGGGCGAGGTCAATCCTGCACATGCCACCAACTCCTCTGCCCGAAACACTTCAATTCGCACCTGAAAAGACCCAGAGGTGGCTGAGTAAGGGGTGAAGGAGACAGCCTGGTTCCTCTAGCATCCTGCCAGAATGGAATCTGGTAACTGCTATCCAGTCATCTCCGGGATCCACGTACAGACTGCTGATGTTCCCAGTGACGATTTGGAGGCCAGGCAGCCCCGGTAGGCCTGCAGAACCTTCAGGGACTGAACTATGCGCTGTGTGTCCTTGGTGTCACGTACAGCTTCTTGTATTTTACTGAAGTTCGGGAGTGCTGACCATGTATGAAATTGTTCATACAAAAACTAGTCATTGTCCAGGCTCTTGGCAGGCTGCGCACCCTCAAATCTGCCAAACAAGACATTTTTACTCCCAGCCCAATGTCTGGGAAATTTCTGGTACATGAGACCTTTTGTTTATCAACATCCATGTCTACTCTTCAGAATCTGGGTTTCTGACTTATCTGAAGCTAGAGCTGATGCTGCTAAGATTCTGTCTCAGGATCCTCTGGACGGAATCCTCAGCACCCTTCTCAGAATTTTTCTTAACTCATTTATAATTGTCTCTTTCTCAGAGGACTCAACTCTGCAGGCGGGGCAGTGTTGATGTTTGTTCTGTTTGCAGCTGTTTCCCCAGCATTTGGACACATAGGAGGCATCAGGGGAAGTGATGGCTGCAGAATGTAGGCCTGGAAAGGTCATTCACTCCTTTCTGGAGGGAGTGGCAGCTTGGCATGGTGGGAAGAACCAGCCTTGTTGTTGCTGTTGTTAGGTGCCGTCGAGTCGATTCCGACTCATAGCGACCCTATGCACAACAGAACAAAACACTGCCCGGTCCTGCGCCATCCTTACAATTGTTGTTATGCTTGAGCTCATTGTTGCAGCCACTGTGTCAATCCACCTCGTTGAGGGTCTTCCTCTTTTCCGCTGACTCTGTACTCTGCCAAGCATGATGTCCTTCTCCAGGGACTGATCCCTCCTGACAAGATGTCCAAAGTATGTAAGATGCAGTCTCGCCATCCTTGCTTCTAAGGAGCATTCTGGTTGTACTTCTTCTAGGACAGATTTGTTCGTTCTTTTGGCAGTCCACGGTATATTCAATATTCTTCACCAACACCACAATTCAAAGGCGTCAACTCTTCTTCAGTCCCCCTTATTCACTGTCCAGCTTTCACATGCATATGATGCGATTGAAAATAGCATGGCTTGGGTCAGGCGCACCTTAGTCTTCAGGGTGACATCTTTGCTCTTCAACACCTTGAAGAGGTCTTTTGTAGCAGCTTTACCCAATGCAATGCGTCTTCTGATTTCTTGACTGCTGCTTCCATGGCTGTTGATTGTGGATCCAAGTAAAATGAAACCCTTGACAACTTCAATCTTTTCTCCGTTTATCATGATGTTGCTCATTGGTCCAGTTGTGAGGATTTTTGTTTTCTTTACGTTGAGGTGTAATCCATACTGAAGGCTGTGGTCTTTGATCTTCATTAGTAAGAGATTCAAGTCCTCTTCACTTTCAGCAAGCAAGGTTGTGTCATCTGCACAATGCAGGTTGTTAACAAGTCTTCCTCCAATCTTGATGCCCCATTCTTCTTCATATAGTCTTCTCGTATTATTTGTTCGGCATACAGATTAAATAGGTATGGTGAAAGAATACAACCCTGGTGCACACCTTTCCTGACTTTAAACCAATCAGTATTCCCTTGTTCTGTCCGAACAACTGCCTCTTGATCTATGTAAAAGTTCCTCATGAGCACAATTAAGTGTTCTGCAATTCCCACTCTTCGCAGTGTTATCCATAGTTTGTTATGATCCACACAGTCAAATGCCTTTGCATAATCAATAAAACACAGGTAAACATCCTTCTGGTATTCTCTGCTTTCAGCCAGGATCCATCTGACATCAGCAACGATATCCCTGGTTCCACATCCTCTTCTGAAACCGCCCTGAATTTCTGGCAGTTCCCTGTCGATACACTGCTGCAGCCGTTTTTGAATGATCTTCAGCAGAATTCTGCTTGCATGTGATATTAATGATATTGTCCTATAATTTCCACATTTGGTTGGATCACCTTTCTTGGGAATAGGCATAAATATGGATCTCTTCCAATCAGTTGGCCAGGAAGCTGTCTTCCATATTTCTTGGCATAGATGAGTGAGTACCTCCAGTGCTGCATCTGTTTGTTGAAACATCTCAATTGATAGTCCATCAATTCCTGGAGCCTTGTTTTTCACCAATGCCTTCAGAGCAGCTTGGACTTCTTCCTTCAGTACCATCGGTTCCTGATCAAATGCCACCTCTTGAAATGGTTGAATATCAACTAGTTCTTTTTGGTATTATGACTCTGTGTATCCCTTCCATCTTCTTTTGATGCTTCCTGCATCATTTAATATTTTCCCCATGGAATCCTTCACTATTGCAACTTGAGGCTTGAATTTTTTCTTCAGTTCTTTCAGCTTGAGAAACGCCGAGCGTGTTCTTCCCTTTTGGTTTTCCATCTCCAGCTCTTTGCACATGTCATTAATATACTTTGTCTTCTCGAGAGGCCCTTTGAAATCTTCTGTTCAGTTCTTTTACTTCATGAATTCTCCCTTTTGCTTTAGCTGCTCGACGCTCAAGAGCAAGTTTCAGAGTCTCCTTTGACATCCACCTTGGTCTTTTCTTTCTTTCCTGTCTTTTCAGTGACCTCTTGCTTTCTTCATGGATGATGTCCTTGATGTCATTCCATTAACTCGTCTGGTCTTTGGTCACTAGCATTCAATGCGTCAAATCTATTCTTGAGATGTTCTCTAAATTCAGGTGGGATATAGTCAAGGTCATATTTTGGCTCTCGTGGACTTGCCCCGATTTTCTTCAGTTTCAGCTTGAACTTGCATATGAGCAATTTATGGTCTGTTCCACAGTCGGCCCCTGGCCTTGTTCTGACTGATGATATTGAGCTTTTCCATCGTCTCTTTCCACAGATGTAGTCAATTTGATTTCTGTGTGTTCCATCTGGCGAGGTCCATGTGTATAGTCGCCGTTTATGTGGGTGAAAGAAGGTATTTGCAATGAAGAAGTCGTTGGTCTTGCAAAATTCTATCATTTGATCTCCAGCATTGTTTCTATCACCAAAGCCATAGTTTCCAACTACTGATCCTTCTTCTTTGTTTCCAACTTTCGCATTCCAATCGCCAGTAATTATCAATGCATCTCGACTGCATGTTCAATCAATTTCAGACTGCAGCAGCTGATAAAAATCTTGTTTCTTCATACTTGGCCCTAGTGGTTGGTGTGTAAATTTGAATAATAGTTGTATTAACTGGTCTTCCTTGTAGGCGTATGGATATTATCCTATCACTGACAGCGTTGTACTTCAGCATAGATCTTGAAATGTTCTTTTTGACGATGAATGCAACACCATTCCTCTTCGAATTGTCACTCCCAGCACAGTAGACTATACGATTGTCCGATTCAACATGGCCAATACCAGTCCACTTCAGCTCACTAATGCCTAGGATATCGATTTATGTGTTCCATTTCATTTTTGACGATTTCCAATTTTCCTAGGTTCATACTTCGTACATTCCAGGTTCCGACTATTAATGGATGTTTGCAGCTGTTTCTTCTCATTTTGAGTCATGCCACATCAGCAAATGAAGGTCCCAAAAGCTTTACTCCATCCACGTCATTAAGGTTGACTCTACTTTGAGGAGGCAGTTCTTCCCCAGTCATCTTTTGAGTGCCTTCCAACCTGGGGGGCTCATCTTCTAGCACTATATCAGACAATGTTCCGCTGCTAAGGTTTTCACTGGCTAATGCTTTTCAGAAGTAGTCTGCCGGGTCCTTCTTCCTAGTCTGTCTTAGTTTGGAAGCTCAGCTGAAATGTGTCCTGCATGGGTGACCCTGCTGGTATCTGAATACCGGTGGCATAGCTTCCAGCATCATAGTCACACACAAACCCCCACAGTACGACAAACTGACAGACATGTGGGGGATATGAACAATCCTGGGCTGAGGTCCTGGCTCAGCCATATCCAAAGGCAGATCACTTCTCCTCAGCCGTGTGCGAACAGGGAGACGGTGGTATCTGCTGCTGGGTAACGTGAGGACTTGGAGGGATGATACCTGGTACCATACCTGGCAAACAGTGGGTGCTCAGGAAGCACTCGCTCCTCACTTCCTCCTTCTAACTTGAATAAGAGAAGCTTTTTAAGCACTTAGACTTCATAATAGAGAAAGGTCCTTCTTCCAGGCTGCTTGCTGAGGCTGGTTCTTGTGTAAACTTTGAGTAGTAGCACCAGGGGGCGCCAGGGGTACCAAAACCAGTCTGGGAGAAATCTGTCTGGGACTCAGCAGAGTTTTGTTTGGAGACCTGTGGACTTGGCAAACAGCTCTGCTGACATGGGGCTTTTGAACTTTTGCCTATCAGTGGTAAGTGTCTCTTTTCTGGTTACTTAAAGGATATTTGGTTTGGTTAATCAAGTCACATGAACTTTGACTCTTCACTGTCAGCGTTTCCAGCTCTTTAAAGGGCCTCTGAATCTGGGTTGGAACTAATTCACCAATAGGACTTGTATCAGCAAATGTGTGTTTTAACCCTACGGTCCCCAGATTGTGAGCTGAAACCCCAAGGGTACTGCAGGGAACTGAGGGGCTCACAGGATGTTTTACGTTTGAGGGAAACGTGATGCTTGGTATCAGTGGGCACTGTGTAAACTACTAGCTCAAATGAGCTCACAGTTTCAACATTAGATCACACTAAGTTCCTTTCGATGATATATTTTGTGAAGCTGGGTTTTTGTAGGTTGCTGTGATAAAAATCAAGTACTTTAGGAAAAAAAATGTGGAACAGGACACGGAGGTGGTGGTGTCCAATCTGATTTCAAGGCTTGAGGGGCTGAACAGTGCCCAGCCTTAGTAAGGAACTGTGGTTGTTTAGAGTGGAACACAACTTTTTCTTTCAATTTATGTGTATTTTTTAAATGGCTACTAAATTGTTTGGACAAATATGTTATTTGATCTAACTACTTGATAAATGGAGCTGTTAGGTGTTTCTTTTGGCCTGAGGCAACAGGAAAAAACTGCTGAGACATTATGGGCTGTGAACCAAACACGTTTGGCAACCTTTGCTTTAACCTTTAAAAGAAATCTGTACGTCTTCTACAGCGTACTAAACCTGTGGCTGTCGAGTGGATTCCACTCATAGCAACCCTACAGGACAGAGCAGATCTGCCCCATAACGTTTCCCAGGAGGGGCTGGTGGATTCCAACTGCCAACCATTTGGTAAGCAGCCATGGCTCTTAATCACTGCACCACGTTAAAAAACATCTCCAGTCACCCAGAGCAAAGTGGGGTGGGGCGAATACTTCAAAACACAAGGTGCTTCTTTAGAGGTCTGGGCCAGCCTCAGAGAGAGTGAGCTGAAAGGGCAGTCAGGTGGGGAGAAAGCTCCTGGCCTTCTAGTCCAGGTCCTACTGCCCGTCTAGCCCACCTCCCCTCTCTGGATTTTAATGTCCTCACCCATAAGGTGAGGGGCTGGACTGTGAAGAGGATGTTAATGAGAATATATCAATGCCTACTTAACATTGAGCATTCTAACTGTTCTAAGCACTTTACAAGCATTAGTTATTTATATTTTATAATAGCCTAGGAGGTGGTATTATCATTATCCTCATTTTACAGACGAGGAAGCTGAGACCTGGACAAGTAACCTGTCCCAGATCACTAGGTAAAAGAATCTGTGCTGGGGCTTTGGTTGGGGAAGCCTGACTCCTGAACCATCAGCCACGCTGCCTCCCTGAAGGCCTTTCCAGGTGCAGTTTCTCCATCTGGGCCCTTCAGGAGCAAGCACACCCAAGCAGAAATGCAGTCAGCAATCGTCTCCTTCCTAGCTGCCTTGCCCAGAAGCAGCTTCCTTCTACTGAATGGCCTTCTTGAAACTCTCCCCTCTTGTTTTCTTTAGTATTCTTATCCATTTTATTTCCTCTGTAAGAAGGAGGCTAATAACAAGTTTTTTTTTTTTTAAGACTCCAGCTTGCTCTGACCCTGTACAGCCTGACCTCTGATCCCTGGCCCACCTCCGAGGCTCTACCCCCTTAGCAGGGAACTATTTCTCATCTGGGCTTCCAGCTGAAAATCCTAAAGCACTGCCTGCCCTAGCACCCCGTTGAGAGAAAGAAGGGGCTGTGTGGGCTGCCAACAAGCCATCCCCACTGAGTGCCCTTGGATGGGAAAAAGGGAAAGTTCTGAGAGGGGCCAGCTCTGGTGCTGGGCAGTCTGCATGTTGTGGCTGGAGCTTTTCCGACTGCTTCGGGGAGGTGAGAAAAGTAGTATTTGTCCTCTTCTACTAAATTAGGGTTGTTTACCTTGTTGCCTGGGACTCCCAGAGCCTCATCAGGGGAACAGCTGGGAGGTGCAGTGACTAAGCTCCCCAGCACTGGGTGTTCATCTCCAGGACACTTCACACTCTCTCGCCCTCCTCCCGCCCGCCTCTCAGGAGAGGACAGCTGAGCCTTCTCCGGTAGCCTGGGGAGGGGAACTGCAGCTGAGGAGGTCAGGCCCGTGGCCTTGGCATCCAAGTGGAAGATGATGACCCATGATGGCAAGAACTCAGCACGTGTTTCTGTCAGTGGGGGGTAGTGAGGGGTGGAGCTAGCTTATTTGATACAATATGTTTAAAGTTTGGGGTAATACCTATGGATAGTCCCCTTTCTCACCCTATCACCAACTTGAACACCCTGGCCCGTGTACGCACCAGGGAAGCCAGGTCTATTCACATCGCAGTTGGTATCCTTACCACTTAAGCACCCACTGCAGTGGTGGTGGTGCTCATGCTGCATGGAGCCTGAGCATGCTGGGCCTGCCTGGTCTGGCTCCTGAAGGAATAGCCACTTGAAACATGGTCCAGAGTTTATTTTGTCCTGCTCAATGAGCCAAGGAAATGGCCCATGGAAATATTTCTGACTTCTGGCTTCTGAGGTCCTGGGTGCTAACTCTGAGGCTAAGAGTCTAGGCCAGGGACAAGATGGCTTCTGATCACGATGAACTGAGTGTCAGGGAGAGGAGAAAAGACAGCCGAGTGGGGAGCAGGGCTGACAACGTTGAGGTGTGTGGATCTGCTGCCACTGCTGCCAATTCTCGCCAGGCCTGGCTGGTCTGATTTTACAGAGGCAGGAGACTCAGTTCTAGGGCCCCCATGTGGCCTTGGACAAGTCCTGCTCCCCTTTCCAGTCCCCAGTTCTCACCAGTGAGATGTGGGCGTGGAAGAGACGTTCTGTTCCTCCTGCCACAAATCAAAATTCCAGGACCACGAGCCTGCCTCTCTCCCCACCTCTCCTGAAGAGTGGTTCAGAGCACAAACTGCAGAGTCAGACTAACCTGGGCCTGAATCAGCCACTAGACCAGTTACTTAATCTTGTGCTAAGTCTCATTTCCTCTTAATATCCGTCTCATATTGTGAGGTCTATTGTGAGGAACAAAGGACATATGTATTGATATGGCAAATAGTGTTTAGTGATTTGTAGCTAAAATCAGTGAAGTGTTTACCAGGTTCCAGGCACTGTGCTGAGCAGTTCACACCTCACATTCTCTCTTCCAGTCCTCTCATGAGCCCTGCTGCTCAGGGCTGCTATCCCCACTTTACAGACGAGGACACAGACACATGCCTGTCCAAGGTCCCACAGCCCAACTCAAACCAGATTGCTCTGACTCCCAAAGTATAAGGTCTCCTCCTGGGAGGCACCTGATAGGGGGAAGCTATTGCTCTCATTACCTTCTGGTCCAGGTGGGGGTGGCCCCACTGTGTGGTGTAGAGGTTTTAGCTCAACATGAATTCGATAATGATCCAACCATCTTCCAGGTTTTGATTTGTCCCTAATGGCCTGGCATTTATTTAGAGTGGCCCAGACTGTATTCAGTCTGCAGATGGCTGCATGTACCCTTTCATATGCCCTTGCACGTACACACATACCAAGTACAGCTTCCAGGCCAGGACATGTGACTGAGACCGCTCCTTCCAGTTCCAGCTAACCCAGGGCTAGCGATAGCCAAGCTCTGACAGACCCACCCTGCCCTGCTGGCTTCCCTCTTCAGCCCCGGCATGCTTTTTTTTCTTTTGGCGGGGGGGGGGGGGGGGGGCGGGGGCAGTGGTGGTGGTGGCGTGCATACCTTTTTGACGGCACACTGGAAGCCAGTCTGCTTGTCCTCCATCCTGTGTACTTCTCCAAAGGAGCCTCTGCCCAGGCGGGGCTGGTGTGTGGCCCAGTGGATCTCCTCTCGGTACTCATAATCCACTGGCTTGAGTTTCTGGGGTTGGCAAGAGACAGAGGTTAGTTTCAGTGGCCAAGGCAGCAGAGGGATGAAGAGCTACAGTGAGAAAGGCTCTCACAACCAAGGACACCACTGGGTCCGAGGCTGGGCTCTGAGAGGCAAAACCACAGGCGGGCTTATAGGACTAGAGCAAAGGCAGAGAAGAGCCTCATGGGCTGCCTGAGGTGGCTGACCCTCATGGTGAAGAAATGGTTTTTCCCCAGACTTGTGGTTGTGGGACAGAGATGGAATTGTAAGCAGCCTTGACAGTGTAAAACTGTAACTCAGGAGAAAGAAAGGGGAGAACAATGAAGATGGGCAGGGGTCAAGGGATAATGTTAAAATTGGATGGAATAAAAGTCAGAAATTTAAACTTGGTCAAATCATTTAAAGTCACAAAGTTAACCAGTAAGAGAACAAAAGGAAAAGGGGAAGAAGGTGGGCTAGTGAAGATGAACAAAATCTTCGTCTTTTATATCAGGGAGCCATTAGATCATATCTGAAGTGGAACAGATACACGGTTATAGCTGTTTCTCAATATTTGTATTATTCATATAATATGCATGTGCGCACGTGCACACACACGCACACACACACACTCTCTTTAGCAACAATAAGGTAACTAACCAGAATAACTAAAAGCAGAAATAGCTAAAAAGACTAACTGACAAGTGAGCTTGGAGGTGGGAGACTACTGCTTTTCATCAGTGACAATTTACTATTTGACTTGTTGCCAGGTATATCAGTGACTTTGATAAAGAAAAGCAAACTCCAAAGGGTGGGAACTTGAGACTGAGTCTGGCAGGTCTGGAGCGATGCCTCTTCACTAATAGTTGGTCCCACCCTGACTCCCAGCTGCTGCCCTTGGCCCCAGAGTTGGTGGTACCTGTGTGTGTGTGTGTGTGTGTGTGTGTGTGTGAGAGAGAGAGAGAGAGACTGGGGGAGCAGTTACCTCATTAAGCAGGACTCCCTCGCTGTCCTCAGTTTCGGGGCTGGGTCCCCGCAGCCTGGGGCCTGTTGCCGACCAGGTTTTGGCCAGGCTGGCCAGGCTGTGGGCCTGGCCTGAGCTCACACTGCCCTGGAGAGCATGCACCAGGTATTCCTCCACAGAGAACTTCTCACAGGGTCCACGTGATGGGCAGCTGGGCTCCCAGTGTGGGCCAGGTAGGGGCTTCTGACTGTCTATATGTGCCAGCTTGCCCAGGTGTGGGCCAGGCAGGGGGTGCTGGCTGTCTGCACATGCCAGTTTGCTCAGGAAGGACTCCAGGGGGTGAGGGTTCCAGGGCTGGAGAGGGTGGAATGGGAAGGGATGGGGCAGTCTGCTGTAGGGGAAGGGGTGAGTGGGCTGGGGCAGGGGGCCCACATCTTGGGGGTGGTGGAGTTTCCACACATGGTTCAGACATTGCAGGGGGCTGATCAGCTTGTGAAATTCTGTTCGAGGAAGTGCTGGCCGTAGGCCCTCCCCGAGTTTCTTAAAACATAGTTGACCAAGGCTGGGCTCCTGCAGAGGCTTGATGAACTGGTGTGTGTTTCTAACATATGAAGAGCCTAGCGGAGACTCATCCTCCTGTGAGGGAAAATACAGTGTTAGGAATAGGGCCAGGGCCAAGACAGGCTGCTCCTCAAAGGAGACACTCTGGAGGCCCATAAGCCCAGGGTCTCACCTGCACTGGGACTGTGCAGCTCTCCTGCTCGGGGGTCCTGGGGAGAGGTTTGGTTAAGGCCACTCCCGCCTGAGCCAGGCCCTTTGAGCTCTTCTTCTTCCGTTTCTTCCGGGCTTTGCCGCGACGCTTTCCCTTCCAACATACAGGGGCCATTTTGCCCTCAGTTGCATGGGCCACATTGTTGGGGATTTGATCAAGACTATCAGACTGGCTGCCAAAAAGGGAAAGATACTCATTTTAAGCACGAGGAGGCAGTAAGACATAACGGTTCAGGACACTGGCATCAGAATCATACAGACCTGTGGTCAAACCTCAGCTTTGTTATTACGTGTGCAAACATGGAAATGCTCCTGAACCCCCCAGGGACTTCAGTTTTCCCACTTATAAAATGAGCAGAGTATTTTCTGTCATGCAAGGTGGAGATGAGGTTTAAATGAAGTAGCTCATTTAAAAGGCCTACCTCGGTGCCTGGCCCCAATAAGTAGTAGCTATTGCCATCGTGATGAGGCATACGGTTAGCTCTTCTCGCAGAGAGGGTGGTGGTGGGAGACACACAGTTCTCTCACTGCTCACATGGGTGCTACCCTCCATGGCCTCATCTTCCGCCCCCACAGGAAACTCAAAGGCAGCGGACTGAGCCCAGGTCTGGGGACAGCTAGAAGCCTACAGGCCGCTGAAAGAAGTGGGTCTGTCAGAAACCCTTTACCCTAGGCCAAAAGGCATCTGAGGTAGCTTCAAGAATTCTATCAAACACTGAGCATTTCTTGGTTCAAGGAAGCAGCCATCATCACAACCTTTTCCTCCACAGCAGTTTCCTAATTCCAATGATAAAAAAGTCTGCCTGGTCGTAGAAGATAGAATTGCTTCTAGGTTCAGCTCTCGGTTATCAAAAATTATCTTTAGGGGAATGGGGAGACTGGGAACAGATGAACCTCTCCTCTGGCTTTTTTCTACAGGGCTACAGAGCTGCTCAAATTTACATTTCCACAACCCTCATCCCTACTTGGTGTGCCTCACAGGAGACTCCAGCAGGTTTTTCCCACAGAGGGCAGTTAAAGTGGCACCTCTGGGGCTTTCACTCATGGTCACGTACCAGTGAAAAAGCAGCTCCTATTCCCAGCACCCTCCCTACTGAAGGGGAGCGAGGGGTGCCTCAAGGACTCTGAGGAGAATAAAAATAAAATGTCAAGCTGATGTGACCCAGAGGCAGTCAGTCTACCAGCATCTACAAGCTGTGAAAAGCTTTTGAAAAGCTTATTTGGCTAAGAGACCAGCTCAGCCAGGAAAGCCTGGGCTGGTTCCAAGAGCTGAACCACAGGTGCTGAGGAGGCAGCCAGGGGTCACTTGGGAGCAGCCTGGGCAGGCAGCTGGGGGAGGGAGGACACTGCCCTCAATTCCCTGCCTTCCCCGTCAAAGCTTGCCTGCTTACCTGTACTGTTTCGACCCAGCGATGAAAATTCGTTCTGAAAAGGTGGGACTGAACTCTTGGCTATTCTCACCTTTTAAATAGGGGGAAAAGGGTTGGATAGAGAAGTAGAAGGGAGAAGAGAAAGAACAGAAATTCAGCACTTAGGAGAGATACATTTTACAGCCATGTTCTTGTGCCATTCTTCCCCCTACTGCCCAGGCCCGCCTCCCCCTGGTGGCTCACCTCCCTACCATCACCTTCTTCTCTCACCAACTATCCTCACCTCACTCCCCAGCCCAGCAGTCATGAGCAGAGGGCATGCCTGTAATATGGCGACCATAAGGGTGACCACCTCACTTCATTTACTGTGACACTCGAGTAAGATAATCTACATAAAACACTCAACACAGTGCCTGGCACACAGTAATAGCTCAATAAATACAAACTATTTTTTTTTATTGTATACGTACCTGTATGTTTTCTGGAGTCCCTGAGTGGTGCAAATGGTTAAGCCCTGGACTACTAACCTCCCCAACCCAAGAAGCGTAGTGGGGAGAGGGGAGGCACATGCCTCCAGGCACAAGTCCAAGGGGGTGCCAAATGAAGCTGGCCGGCGAACCCCCCATCCCCATAGACGGCCTGATGCGGGGGACAGGGTACAAATTTAGAGACTGTCCTGAGCACTCACTGCCCTCGCTAAGCCTCTGGCCAACCCCCTGCTGCTCAGAGGCACATCGGAAGTAAGCGTGGTGATCTGCTTCTGAAAGAGCGCAGCCTGAAAACCCCATGAAGGAGCAGCTCTAAAATCTGCACACATAGGGTCGCCATGAGTTGGAACTGACTCAACGGCAACCAACAACAACATAATTTTCACATTATCTCATTCACTCTTTTTTCAATTTTTATTTTCTCATCACTCTTCAAAAACCAACCAGAAGGAAAATGAGGGGAAGAATTTATATATGTGGGAAATATCTTCACAAACTCAGTCTCTCCAGGCTCCGCCAAGAAACTGCCCGAGTTGGAGGGTAGAGTGTTGGAGAAGAGGACGACTCCTGGCCCTACTCAGGACTCCTGAGAGTTTCTCTGTCTCCCAGGGGAAGCTGCCATTACTAGTCATTTTGAGGTATCCTGAGTGGATACAGAAGGGCCAGGCCTCACCCTGCAGTGGCTTGCTGCTCTAGACTGGCCCAACAGGACCAGAGCAGGTGTTCACTCTTTAGGGTGGGGCCATCTCTAGGTAGAAGGTGGTGAAGGGCCTACAGGCCCCAGAGGGGCTTTCCAAGAGGCCTGGCCTTTCCTGTCTGGGGCTTCTCAAGAGTCGCTCAGCTGCTCATGGTCAGAGCGGAAGCCTCATGCCCTGCTTGTGGAGCCTGCAAAGAGTGTTCAGGACCGTGAAGAGCGCCCAGGAGACCCAGGCATTCCTGCCTCCTAGCTCTCCTCCTCTGCTCTGGCCTCTATTTGCCACTTTGCCCTTCTTGTGCTGTTCCCAGGGCTTTCATAGCTCCCACTTTGTTACTGACTTAAGCCCCTGTGGCGTCTTATAAGAATCTTATATAGCAGTCACACTGACCTTCCTCTTCTACAGGGGGACCCTAAGTCCAGCCTCATCTGTGCCCAGCCACCTTTACACAAAGGACTGCGCTGAGCTGCAGGCCCACCTGCAGGCCTACCATATGCCCTTTCCGCCAAGAGCCCTGACCCAGTAGCTCTTACATTCAGCCTGGGCAATGATGGAAATGGCGGCCAGCCCTCCTTCGGAGCCTTCCTTGGCTGTGCCTTTGGTAATCACATCATTCAGGATATCCCATTTCCCGCAGAACACGGGGCTCTTCTCTGAGGCCTCAAGCTTGCACACGGAGCTTTGATTCTTCCCCAATGTCTGTGCCTTCTCCTTGGCTTTGGCGAGCTCCTTCTGCTGCCCAACTGCTGAGCCAGGGGTGCCTGGACAGGCCATTTCCATCACTGCCATCTCCCAGGCTCACGCTCACCCTGAGAGAGACAAAACATATAGCACGTCACCATAATCCCAGATCACGATGGGTCCAGATCAGGCTTGGGCTGGAGAAAAGCAGGGGGGAAAGGGCCTCTGCCTCTTTATACTACATGTATCTATTTTCCAACACCCCAAATGGTGAAGAAGTCAACCTCTCAGCATCTACACATGCACCATGTTGTGTGTGCCCTGGCCCTTCCAGCTCCTCAGCATAAATGTACTCTCATCCAACAGGATGATTTCAGATCTACTTCCTCTAGGACAGTGACAATACAAACATCCAGGTTGGCTCTTTCTTGCCTTTATAATGGCTAAATCTTTTCCTGTTGTTTGTTTTACAGCAAATATATGCACCCCTAGGAAAGGGTGGGAGATCCTATCCCCCAAAACCATCTGTAACCTCTTTGACTCCACAGGCCTTGCCTTCTTAGAGGACTTGTATATACCAGCCACAGTGGCTTTTCTCCAAGTGGAGAGAGAATCAAGTTTTTGTTTTTTCCCCCCAGCAGGAGGTATATATACATGCATACACACACACACACGTACATATATACACACACACATATGTACAAAGTCTCAGAAAGCCTAAAAATCAGCATGCAAATAGCAGAGCTCAGTACTTAGCTTCCTTTCTAAGATGCATCTGTTTGTGGCTCTCTAGAAGGAACCGACATGCTTTCTTCTATAATGTCCAAACTTATTTGCTGAAAACTTCTTCTAGGTACCATTTTTCTTTCAGGCAACATAGTAGTGGAATTTATATTAGAACCCCAACACTAACCTACAGCTCTAAAAATATGAGGACAAAGGACAAGAATTCACTTTTTCTGGGTTCTATCTCGGCCAGCCCTGCCTGTCACCAAGGAAGCGATAATCTGTGTGAACAGCATGGAGACAAGAACTGTCATGAAAGAGGTCTGAGACTGTCACCATTTGGAAACCTTTTTAATGATCTGGACTGTGGGCTCCCAAAGGACAATGCCCCTCTGGGGTGTGGCTTGCTTTAGACAAAGCCTGGGAAGAAACCAAATGCAGCCAGGTTTTTAATAACTGCCCTCTGATGAGAGTTTTAAAACAGTAACTAATGCTGTAGTCTTCCCTGCTGTGATGCCATTAAACCTAGGTCACTCCTTCTGTTTGCTCTTGGGGGCATAAGGGCAGATCATGTGAAGCCTAACCTCTAATGTCTCTGGCCCGTGGCCCATGAGACCGTGGAAAGCTGTGATATACTAGGTTCGAGCCTTCTTTCCATTGAATTTGCCTCGCTTGTCTTTCCCCACCATAAGGGCTACCAAAGGCTGAGCCAACTTGATTGACAGATGGGGTGAGGTGGGGTAGGGTTTACTGGTCACTATTAACTTGATTTTTTTTTTTAGCATCTCTGCCTTCAAGGGCTTCCTAATCCTCTGAACTCCAAGCAGCTCCCAGCTTCTAGCATGGGTACCTGGATTCTGTCCTGAAGGCCAGATGCTGAGGAGGCTGACTGGGCAGCCTCATGGTTATATGATGGTCTTCTGAAGTGTAAGGGGTATCCTGACTTCTAAATTAGGGGTCAGCTCTCCAAGGTAGGGTATTTTGCTTTTAACTATACTTTCATCTTACCCCACACCTCCCCAATTCCCTGCCCCTCCAAAAAAGAATTGATCTAGGGCCTAGAGTATATCCTAGGGCCTAAAGTATATCCTACCTTTCTCAGCCTCTTTACCAGGGGAAATAAGATCTTTAAAAAACAAACCCCAAAATCTCCAAACCTAACGGTATTAGAGGTGTGCTTATAGGGATCTTGGGATTACCTCAACCTCGTCAGTTTTACTTGAAAAAACTGAGGCCTAATGAAGTAAAGGCTTGCCCAAGCTCGCCCAGCCCATGCGTGGCACAGCAGGGCCAGGACCTGGAACCCCAGGCTCTTTAGGCTGTGTTGCCCATTCCCAAAGTTTCCTGGGTTATAGGAAACACAAGGACGGGAAACTCTTGGTTTTCCCTGGTCAGAACATTGTACACAGTGGTGCCCCCGGTATGTAGCATAGCAGGGCACAGATCAGACAATTGATGTTGGCTGAATGATGAAATCAAAGGATGCAGAGTGCTTTTCCATGCCTTTCAGAGAGAAGATGAGCCTGAGCATCAGGGATAAAGAGAGCCCACTTGACTGATGAGAAAGATGAGGCTGAGGAGAGTACAACTTGTTCCAAGGGCACCCAGCAGTCCAGTGATCTAGCTGCCCTTGAGCTCAGAGAGCCTCTCTGTCTGGTATGGCCTACTAAGTGTTCTGGATTGCTTATCCTGAGCTAGAGCTCCTCCAGAGAGGCTGTGGGGCACCCCGTTGCCCTTGGGAGCTGTACTTTCATCTTAGTGGTTAGGTAGGCATCTGGCCAGGGGCCCTGTTCCTCCCTCCATGAGCACACCAGGCTCCCCTATCCCCAGAGAAGAAGCCAAGGCTTAGGCTGAGGCAGCTGAGCTCAGAGCCTCCTTTGCAGTTCTCTGATGACTCATCCAACAGCCTGGCTGGCAGAGAGAGTAACAAAGACGCCGTTGAGAAGCTGACCCAGCAGATGGCAGCTGAACCTGTGAAGGCCACAGGGAAACGGACTGACCCTCACCTCCCAGGGGCACGAAATCACCGCCTGGGAGCTGTAAAGCTTCTCCTGTGGCTGCTTTCCTATGCCACATGACCATGACTCAGACCCTCACCAACCGCCTCCAAGTTCAAGAGACTATTCTCAGGACACACTGGCCTGACAGCAGCACTTCTATACACACACACACACACACACACACACACACACACACACACACACACATTCACTCACTTGTCCCTCTTCTCCAACTTCTGTAAAAGTTCTGCAGTAAGCCTGGGACGGCTGGCCAGGTAGCTTTCCCAGCCCTGGGCTCTGGACCCTAGCTCATTGCCCCAGCTCACAGCCCCACGTGTCTACCCCTTGTCACTCCTGCAGCTTATGAGGGAGGTGAGAACTAAGGGGGAGCTAGTTATGTTTCTGCCTTTGAAGGCCAGTCAAAATCCTGATCCATTACTAAGCCTGGACACTCTCTCCATTCCACTCAGGCGTCAAATGCATTTGACCCTGATGTCCTCTGTATCAGAGCTGTGGACAGGAACAGTGGCAACAGCCAAACCCACTCAGCCCACCCACAAGTTCATGAAAACAAAAGGGGAAAGGAGAAGTAGAATTCATTCAGTATTATTTTAGGACCTAATGCATGTATGATGCCTATTCTCTCTTCTGCGAAGTCCTGACGACCCTATGGAGAAGTCTGGGGGGTAGGAATGACTGATATGGTACCAGAATCGACCCTGGGTCCTAGCTGTGTGATGTGCCTGTTGTGAACAAGGGGCTCCTGAGCCCTGAGACTCAACGTGGCTCCCCACCAGCTAGTAAAGTTCTTCTGTCCAAGTTGAGAAGTTCTTAGTCTGGGTTCAAGGATGGCTTTAAGGAGATCTGAGTCCCCAGAAATGATGTGCCATGTGCATTTTTCCAAGAAAGAGGTACCATAGCCTTCATCATATTGTCAAAGACTCTGTATTCCCCAGAAGGCTGCTCTAGTCTCCTTAGAAGATAAGGGTGAGAGCTAAATGTCTGATTCTGGCTCTGTCCTTCCAATCCAACCTGACTGCAAGTTAGAATCATCACATGAGTTCTTAAAATCACTCACCCTAGATTACTGAAATCAGAACCACTGGGCATTAGGCCCAGGCCTGTACTTTTGACAAGTTCTCTGGATGATTCTGATACTGAGGGGCTAGGGACTACCATCTGACCCAGCTCTAAACTCTAAGGTTGCACGGTAGTCATTAGCCACATTTGATTATTTAAATTTATTAAAATTAAAAAAATAAAATAAAAAACCAGTTCCTCAGCTACACTAGCTACCATAGTGGATAGTGCAGATAGAGAACATTCCCACTGTTGCAGAAAGTTCTATTGGATAGCACGGCTCTAAGGTGACGGCCATGTTTTCTCTGACAGCAAAACTCCCGTTCCTTGGATTCTGGGACAGAAATGGGGTTTAGGCGAAATTAATTTTTTATTAACTGGAAGGCACAAAAATAATGTTTTAGATTTTGATCTTCAATGATGGTAACCTTTTTAAAATGTATCCTATTTTAGTTTCCTGCTTTAGTAAGTACAGTGCAATGAAATCACCAGACTAGGTGGTGATTAAAAGCAGTGGGACCATTTTTGTCAAATGAAATCATACCTCAAC
This sequence comes from Loxodonta africana, assembly GCF_030014295.1. NCBI lineage: Eukaryota > Metazoa > Chordata > Mammalia > Proboscidea > Elephantidae > Loxodonta > Loxodonta africana. The sequence continues at coordinate 31,593,544 of NC_087359.1, read as the reverse complement.
CCCCAATATATAAAAGACCTAGAAGCATGCAACTGGTATGTAACTCACATGACAAACAGCTGCTCTGGGTAAGAGAGGGTGGGAAGTGCCCCACGTGCTTAGCTTCCCTTTGTCCACCAAGGACCTCTGTGGAGTCCTGGTCTTTGAGGAAGATCATTTGAGAACCAAGTGGCCTAGCAGGTCTTTTGCGGTTCCTTCTAGTTCCAAAAACATAAAGACTTGTCAGGATTATTTTAGGGCCAGATGACTCCAACTCGAAACAATAATTATCACTGTTTGTTAAGCACCTACTGTTACTAATCTCATTTTCACATGTGAAAGCTGAGGCTTAGAGAAGTTAAACAGGCTGCTATAAAAGTTCCACAGTTACAAGCTGTGGAGATGGGGTTGAACCAGGCTGCTGCCTTCTGAGTCTGCAGGCTAAACCTGAGCAGGTAACTTCTCTAAGTTTCTGTTCTTTGTTCTTTAGAATTGTTTCGAGGACTCAATGGGCTAAAGTATATGCAATGCCAATCAGTTTGCCTGGCCAACAGAAGATGTTAAATGAATGTTCATTCCCTTGTCCTTACCAAGCTAGCAGATGCCATCACGAGACAAAGGGACTTCTCTGTTTTGGCATCATATAGTCAAAGCGCCTTGAGCCTTACCTAAGGCATTCAACATCTTGAGCCTTGGTTCTCCCACATATAAAAGGAAAATAAAAATCTTCATTTTATAGTGCCACAGTGACCATTTCTTCTCTTGAGAATGTCCACTGAGGGGCCAGGGCAGACCAGGGCAAACCCCTCTCATGATTATTTCATCTGGAAGTAGAAACTTGTCCTTCTCTGAATGCCCAGAGGGACAAACTGCAGAAGCGTAATGACTCAACTTCCTTAATAAGATATTGGTTGAAAACCAATCTCATCCTGATGCTTCCTCTTTTAAGCCTTCAGCTTGCCCGGCTACCAGGCCACAATGGGAAAGGCCAGCTTCTGCCAATCAAGAATGAGAGGCTGTGGCCAGGAAGGGGAACCACGGGCAAGTGGTCAGCAGAGCAAGCGGGCCTACAAAATAGCCATCTGGCCAGGCAGACACAGTGGTCCTTATCCACACTCAGCCTGGTTTACCTTCTGACCTGCCTGATCTCCCTGAGGCCCAGCCCCCAACCTCTGTTCTAGCCAGACTGTCCCCTCCACTTGCCCGAGCAGGGCTGCAGTGGACAGACGGGATTCTTTTTCTTTGCTCACCCTGTTCCTCCCATACAGAATGCTTTCCTCCTCTATTAATGTCTGCCCAGATCTTATCTATCATTTGAGACCTATCTCCTCCGTGTAGCCATTTATGACAGGCTTCTTCATTCATTCAGCAAGTGTTCCATGAGTGTCTCTGAAGTGCTAGGGGCTTTAATAACCACTACATTCATTAAATGCCTTCTGTGTGCTGGGCATTAAACGAGATGGTTTATCTATATTATTGAACTTCACAGTAACCCTGCAAGGTTGATAATTTCGTTCCCATTTTACAGGTGAAAAACCCACGGCACAGAGAGCTAAGTTATCTGCAGGAACAAATAAGGCGCAATTTATACAAGTAGGACATCTAACAAGGGTTTAGGGCTAAAGTCAAGACATTCCTGGCCCTTTCACCTGGGACTCAAGGATCCTCAGCTCCTTTCTAGAATAAAGGCTTGTTGGCAGAGATACCTGGAACATTCAGAAACTGAGCAGTGTTATTACCCCAGATGGATATTAAAAAAAAAAAAAAAGCCAAACCTGCTGCCGTCGAGTCGATTCCGACTCATAGCGACCCTACAGGTCAGAGCAGAACTGTCCCAAAGGGTTTCTAAAGCTGTAATCTTTACAGAAGCAGACTACATCTTTCTCCTGTGAAGCAGCTGGTGGGTTCAAACCGCCAATCTTTCACTTAGCAGCCGGGTGCTCAACCACTGTTTCTCACCAGGGCTCCTTAGATGAATATTACTACACCTATTTTACCCCTAGGATCTGCTCACTATTAGTAACAATTTCTTAGGTGATGTAGGCAGGAAGCCCAAGAACGAAAAATGAGGGGTCTCCTCAGTCAGGGCTGAATCAGCAGTAAATTTGTCAGACTTCTAGTTGAGTTATACCAGTACATGCTCCTGGGGTGTTAGAATTTTTAATGTGATTAGTTTTAACACGTCATTTCATTTTCTTAAAACAATCAAACCCACACACAACATATACATACGTAAACCAAAGTTCCAGCAGGATGGCACTTCCTTCACTGAAAGAACCACTGAAGGATGTGCTTTGGCAAGAAGAAATGTAAATCAGAGAGAAAAACAGGATGCAAGGAATAATGGTAGGCATAAGAATTGATATGCTGGTCAATTCAATTAACAATAGAATGTGAAAAAAAAATTTTTTTAAACTTAAAAAAAATTAAATTCTAGACAACAGTAAAAAGGAAGAAGGTGGAGCGGGTTGTTCAATGAATAAAAAGTGATATAATCATTGTTTTCTTGGGGAATTTGTATATATAAGATACTTATACTTCCTTAGAAAAAAATTACAGTTAAGTATGTTAAAATTTAAGGGTAACTACTACAAAAATAAAAATACAATTCATAGTTTCCAAATCAGAAGGATAAAGTAGGAAAATAACAAACTTTTATATCTCTAACAGGAGACAAGGAAAGGAGGAAAAAAGAAGAAAAAGGATAGTAAACATAAAATGAAAACACAAGATGGGAGAAGTAAGTCAAAATACTAATACATCATTAATCACCATATACATGAATGGATTAAGCCAACAGACAATTAGGCTGGATCTAAAAAGATTTAGCTAGATGCTGACTTACAGAGACAAAACAAAATTACACAGAAAGGTTGGAAATGAAGCGATGGAAAGAGATTGCCCAGCAAATACACCTACTCCTCACTTATCAACTATCTTGTTATCCAACATTTCACATTTACAACAATAGTGAAAAAAACTTACTATTTGGAGCGCTAACGATGTACATCTGGCAGTAATGAATGCTGAGGTGTGAAGCAAGAGTAACAATGGGTGTGACGGTTGTTATGTGTCAACTTGGCTGGGCCAAGATTCTCAGTGGTTTGGCAGTTACGTAATGATATAATTTGGCAGTTGCGTAATTATGCGGTCACCCTCCATTTTGTGCTCTGATGTGGTCATCCTCCATTTTTGCATAACACTGGTTTTTGCATAATTACCTGTTCTTTGGAACCTAACAATGTAGGTAAGTGAGGAGTGGGTGTACTAGTAACAAAAACAAACAAAAAACCAAAGTAGTATTAATACCAGACAAAAACACAAAACAAAACTTAAAAAGATACAACAATCACTTATACGCCCCCAATGATAAAGCATCAAAATCCAATGACTGGTGGCAGCTGGAGGCTTTGTAGATGAGTAGGGCCTTGGCTTCAGAGTGTTCTGTCAAACTGCAGAGAACTACAGGATCTTAGAACACAGAACTCCATGAGCTCATTTTGGGTCTGCTGCATGTTGGGCCCTGTGCTGAGTGCTGGGAGTATGCTGAGGAAGACGCAGTCCCTTGAGGACCTGTCTACTGGGGGAAACAGACAAGTAGTCAGACAATTAAAACACAATAGAGTAATGCAGTGACAGAGACAGACACGCAGCAGATGCAGTGGGAGCACAAAGAGAGACCCTTAGTCCAGTGTGGGTGGTGTCATAGAGAGGCCTCTAGTTCTGTGTGAGGGGTGTCATGGAGAGGCACCTCGTCTAGCGTGGGGGGTATCAATAGAAAGGTACCTTGTCTAGCGTCGGGGGAGTGTCATAAAGAGGCACCTAGTCCAGCATGGAAAGTGTCATAGAGAGGTACCTAGTCCACCATGGAAGGTGACATAGGGAGGCACTTAGTTCAGCCTGGCGGGTGTCATAGAGAGGCCCTAGTCCAGGGTAAGGGGCGTCACAGAGAAGCACCTAGCCCAATATGGGGGTGTCATAAAGAGGCACTTAGTTCAGCGTAGGAGTGTCAGGAAAGGCTTCCTAAAAGATGATGCCTGGTCTGAGTCTCAAAGGGTGAGCAAGAATTGCCCAAGAGAAAGGAGAGGGTATTCCAGGTAGGGAGGACATCAACAGTTAAGGTTCAGAGGTGAGTCTATTTGGGAATTATGAACTGCTTGAAGTTGCTAGTGGGTAAAGCTTAAGTCAGAAAGCCATAGGAGATGAGGAGATGAAGCTGGAGACTAAGTTCACATACCAGATATACCCCCAGGATTTAAACTGTCAAAAGAGCAAGAAGGTATTAGTCTACATTCTCTCAAACTCTTAGGGGTAGAGAGTTACAGACAGAGAAGCAGATAGGACAGGGGCAGTCAGTGGATGCTGGGCATTAAGTGAAAATCCTGCCATTGGTACTGAACCCCCTCAGCCCGAGGCTGACAATAGTACAAGTTAAAGGCCTCTGGAAGGCTTACTTAATTCTCTCAGAGAGACAGATGGGCATAAGATCACTGGGACCTAAAAACAACCATGTGAGGAAGGAGAAACCGGGATCGCTGAGGCCCACACGCAGGCACTCCGAATAAAAACTAAGCTGGTGGAATCTCAAAACCTGCCTCACTTGCCAGCTTGAAGCCTGCTTCCCAGGTGAGCAATTTCTGTATAAGCATTTCCCATTAAGGAGGCTATGAAATGTCAATGTACATTAATCACTAAAATCTTACAGATCAATTATAAGAAAGAAATCTGACATGCCCACAAAACTCAGTCTCACCACCAATTCTGTAGGTTTAATTGCAGGGTACCCTGGTGGCATAGCTGCTAACCAAAAGGTCCGCAGTTTGAATCCACCAGGCGCTCCTTGGAAACCCTACGGGGCAGTTCTACTCTGTCTCATAAGGTCGCTATGACTTGGTATCGACTCGACTGCAACAAGTTTGGTTTTTTAACTGCAGAGTAAATAAAATTTATACAGTAAAGTTTATGACTGTCCTATAATTCCTGCCACAACCCAGCCAATGCTGGCTAGCTCCAGGCATACAAAAACACTGTCTTCAAGGCCCCTTAGCATAGGTCTTACCACCTCCAGCTTTTCCCTGACCCTCTCCCACCCCCCAGTGATGCTAAGGTAATCTTTAAACATCATCTTCCAACTTCGAGCTCGAAGACAACTGATGGCTCTCCACTGCTTATGGCCCTAGTCCTAATTCTGTGGTCCATAATCTGTCTTACTACTGTTTCTCTAAACATGGGTTTGGCTTTGGCCATCTGATCTCTCCACAAACCCATACTCAACCCTACAGGTCTCTGTGTGTGTCATGTCCTTTCATGACCGCCTGCACAGCCTGTCTGTCCTTCACTGGCGAAGCTCTGGCTTCCACCTCCCAGAAGCCCCTTCCAACAGCTCCATGGCCCCAATAGCTTCTTTTTCTGCCTGCCTTCAGCATTTGATCTCCTCACTTTCCTCACCATTATTCTGGCATTTATTCACAGATTCCTCTTTCACTCATCAAATGCAATATGTAGGTGAAAGGGCTCAGGAAATGATAAAGCGTTATATAAAGAAAGCCATTTTTTGTGTGCACAACTCATAAAATTGCAATCTAAGTATGGTAATACCAAAAAGATGTATAATCAGATTTCTGGGGTATTTTTATAATAGTAAAAAACTGGATCAAAAGATGTCTAATTACAGGAGAAGTAAAAATTTTAAACAAATCATCTTACATCTATTAAAATGTTTACAAATAATTTTTAACAGTACAGGGAAATGCCTATGGAATACAATGTTAACAGAAAACTGAGAATTACAGGCCGTCCCTGGGTTACAAAGGTCCTGACTTAGGAACAACTTGTACTTGCCCTTCAACGTTAAACTGATCTTGTTTGTAACCCCGGGGCTGCCTATATAGCTGAAGTGAAATCAGTGAGAGTTTTTCCAGGTCTCACAACTTTCCCACTTTTGACAGGGTGCAGTCTTACACTTTTCTATCGCTTGTTTTGGTGGAAAAAATTTGAGTTTTCCTTCTCTGACAGGTTTCTGCTTTACACAGATTCTGGCTTTCACAGGTTTTACTGTATCAACATTTATAAACACACAGACATATACAGCAATGGTTCTCTTTTGGTGGTGAACTTACGGATGTTTTAATATTCTTGGTGCTTTTCTAATTCTTCCACATTTTTTTTTGGTCTGGTGAGCCTGTATTACTTTTCTCAGTTTTTAAAAATTTTTAATAGATATTTCCAAATGGTAAAAAAAAAAAAAAAAAATACAGAAAAGATATACAGTAAAGAGTGTAACTCCTTCCCACCCTTCCCCACTCCAGAGGTGATACCATTAAATTTCTTGTCTACCCCTCCAGAGCTGCTCTCTGTAAAGTATTACTTCCATAGCGAGAAAAAGCTATAACTAACAATGGGTCTCTTCACTTGATGAGCTGCTGCCCCCCAACATCTCCCCCCAGGCCCAAAAAGCTCCTCACCAGAACCTCTGTGGCTGGTCAGTGATTCTGGCAGCAGGGCCACTAAAACAGAAGGATATCCAACAGGCCCACTGGGCTGGAAACAGGCAAGCTCACTCCTCCAGGTTTTGGTTTTCATTTCACTCTCTTTTTTGTTCTCCCTTGGGGACTGAGCTTTATCAGTTGTGACTCAAGAAGTAGGAAGGTGCTCAGGGATGGCTCTGTCAGCTACCCTCAACTTCTATGGCCACTGCTTCCCCGCCCTTATTTATAATCATCCGATGACAAACATGCAGTGGTTACAGGCCTGCACTAGAAATGCTTGTGGGCATGAGTGGCCCCATGGACAGTGGGAAACATAGCAGAACTGAGAGGAAACTGCCAGCCCCTCCTTCACTGCTTATGTAAAAGGGTGGAATCTGAGGGCTGGCCCCAATCCAGGAAACCCAACGGAGGGCAGGGTTTTTGGCTAGCCTCTCCTACCTTCCTTATATAGTATCTGACCCTTTTTTTTTAATCTTTATTTTTTTCAAATACAAAAATAATACTTGTCCATTGTAAACATTTAAACAATACAAAAGTGTACAGAGAGGGAAAATATTCCCGTACCTCTTCCCCCTCCCTGCAGCATAAGAAACAAAGTTTGGTGTAAATTCTTCTAGCTCTATTACCACACATACACAAACATATAGTTTGGGACTATTTTAAAAAAACAAATGTGGGGTTATATACATACCTAGTATTCTACAAGTTGCTTCTTTCATTTAACAGTATATTGTGGACACTGTTCTCCTTCAGCGTATGCAGATCTATTGCATTCTTTTTAACAGCTCTGTAAGATTCCATGGTATCATCATTTTTTCATCTATTCCTCTATGAATGGACTTTCCGATTGCTTCAATTTTTTACTCTTGTAAGCAGTACTGCAAAAAACACCTTTATTCACATCTTTGTGCACTTGTACTAGTAACCCTAGGTGTGGTGAACCCCTGAAATTGGAATTTCTGGGTGAAATTCTTGGTGGGATCTCTCTCTTCTCCTTTTTTCTTTGTCAGGGAATTAGGCAAGATCTATCACTCAAGGACACGTGGTTACCAAACATTATATTAATCATGGTACTTATAATCTAGTTGGGGAGAATGGATGGATGGATAAATGACAAAGGAATCACAAAATGATCTTGGGATCGGAAGGGCCCTTAGAAGTCATTTATTCCAACATATCACTTAATCCGGAGGAACAGCCATCTAGCCTATACAACAGGATAGGATGGCCCTGGCATCAAAAGATCTGAGTTCCAACCTTAGTCTCTCAGCTCTCCGGTATGTGACCGCGGGCAGATCACTTAATACGAGACTCAGGTGTCTCATATGTAAAATAGGGATTCTCAAACCTACGTAACAGGGTTTTGCAGGATGATGAATTGTTTCAATGCCCAATATGGTGCCTGGCACACAGTGGGTGCTCTGTAAATGTCAATGGCACCACCAGTAATACGGATGCTATTAAAAGATGAACAGTTCTTTTCGTGATTGGAAGTCCAAATTGTTTGAAAGTCCTTGCCTGTGCAGAGCTGAAACCCACGTCCCATATCTTCTAGCCAGCAGTCCTAGTGTGAAATGGAAGATCTGGAACAGAGTCACTGTCAAAGGAGGAGGAGGAGAACCCGAGTGCAGAAGGTCAGGAGTGGTCAGCAAGAAAAGGCCAACCCACGTGGGAGGATATTCTTCACTGAGCATTCTGCACAGCTCACCCAGTGCCTCTCTGCGGGTGGAGGCTCAGCGCTGAACGGCCTGAGGAACGAACCGCTGCTGCATGATGGGCAGGGACCCAGAATTCCTTGGCAGCTACAGCTGAAATCAGTTGTCCCATGGACATCTTTGGGTGTTTTCAATAACCTGCTGCTATGTGTATATACATAATTACACGCTGGATGTCAGTAATAACTAATTTAATAATGGCAACTATCACTTATTGTTCACCATGTATTAGGATGTATTGGGTGGTGTTTACATTATTTCTGGAATCTTCTCAATGATCCTGTGAGCAAGGCACTGATATAATTCCCTTTATATAGAGGAAGAAACTGAGGGTCGGCAAGCCCTCAAGGAAGTGACAGCAACAGGATTTGCACCCGGGATTCTTTTATGTTGAAGCCCATACTCTTAACCACTACATTGTCTGCACTTTCATACGATCTAAGCTTTAAAAACTGGGATCTCAAATGCAGAAGTTGCCAGAAGCCAAAGGTTTGTTATTTAGAAACCCAGGTACTGACCCAGGAGGAAGCACCTCAGTTAGGAAGCATGAACACAGCCTGCCTATGTTCTGGAAAAAACAGCTTTAAAATGGCGATGGGGACCAAGACTGTGGCAGACCTGCGTTCCTGAGCCCACCCATGCACAGCAGGGCCCAGGCCAGGGACTAATTCTGTTACAAAGATCCAATTTACCACTCATTTTGTAAAGCCCGGCTCCTAGCTTCTTGAGCTTATTTACTGTTCTTTTATAATAAAGCCTTGAACATCAGCTGCTAGCCTCATAAATATGGTCAGTACTTTGTCCCCAAGCCCGATGTAAGGCATTATATAAACTTTAAAAGAAAAGTATTATGATGCATTTTCATTCCAACTTTCCAGTTTTTGTACGAGGAGAGCCAGAGTAAACAGAAAAGAAGCCACAGGAGCCATCTCTGATCTACAGAAAGCAACATGGAGTTGGTATGGAGGAGAACATGGGGAAAAGGCAGTATCACGGGTACGGGGGGAGTGGGGGAATGGGGGGGAATCAACCACATGTGCACTTCGTTTTCCACAATAAGCAGCAAGGGATTTTTAAAATGTATGTTACATAAGAAAAGTTTCAAGTGTCCCACTCTGAAATCTGCAGGTTGGGGTATTTGGCTTAACTGAATATTCTCTTTATGTGGCAGCTACAGTGTATACCATTCAACAGTTAGCAATTCCAAAGACTGCAGTGCCGTCAACTGCCCTCAACTCTACAATCACGCTGTACACAACCAGCTTTCTTTGATGAGTCAAAATTCACTTCTGGATCTTGCCAAGCCTTGAGGTCATCATTACAAGCTACGTTTTGGTTGTGAAAAAAACTCTCCTTGTTAACCTTTCAGATTGGATTCTGAGCAAAGAGCACTTCCTTAGGCTATGTTCAATGCCCCTGAAATAGAGCCGCCCCCTCCTGTCTTGGTTTATAAATCAGGCTTTCCCAGGTGGGACTGGCTTCAAGCAGGGTCTACCAGTATTAAGAGAAGACGAAGAAAGACAGGCTTAGCCTCCCTTAAGGGAGGAGGCTTCAAGTTAATTGTAGTCACTGGTGACTGGTTCTGAAATTGAGGAACTAGTTTGAGGAACTTCAGAATAAACAAGAAACCCAAACAACTCGGCTTTCCACAGAAGACTTCCAATGCATGAGGGTAAATGGAAGGAAGCACATGGCTGGTTTGGCTCCACCCTTTGGCGGTGGAACCCTGACCATGGCCTCATTTCAGATGCTGCCTTACATATACACTCTTTGACAAACTGGCTCAAGTGACCAGCTTGAGGACATGAGCAGTAGGGATACATTTGACATGGCCCTTTACAATGAAGGGTTCACATTCCTGCCCACCCCCAGGAGGAGAGCACAGGGCCGAGTGGCATCGATGTCAGTATTCTCAGAGGATCTCAGGTGGATTCCTTGGTGAGGGATGGGTAACCCATGAAACAGCTTGTGGTTCTTTTACCCTCTCTCAGGCCAACAGGGTAGAGAAAGGAGGAGTCTGGATTCTAGTTTTGTATTTTCAATCAATGACAAATATTTATCCAGTGCTACCATTCTCCTGGCACTGTGCTGGCCAGTGGGAATACAACGGCAACCAAGACAGACAAGACCCTTGCCCTCACGGAGCTCCTTCCCCCAAGTGCTGAAGTTTCGAGGTTGCTATAAAGCACCTATTTCAAACTGAAGAGTAGTACAAGGTCCCAAGATGAGAGGAATGCCAAGGGTGTTCCCACCCAGATACCTGCAGAATGGGGAGGTGAGGTTCCTCCCCTCCGAGGGTCTGAGCAGCTTTGTATGTGACATTAGGACTGGATCAAGCTGGAAAAGGAGGGCCCTGGGCAATGGTGCCTTCCTTGCTCCTCTTCAGCACCCACAGACATGGTTTATGATTTAGCACCTGGGTTGAACTGTAATGAGCCTGCTTTTGTGCCCATCTTTCCCTTGCCCTAAGAGCAACTCTAGGGCAGTGACTCAATCATCCATATTTTATATCCTAGCACCTAGCTGAGCCTGGCACATTTGGCATGCTTGGCAAGTGTCCACTGACTGAAAAAAATGACTGACACACTCCTGAGGAATAAATAAGTGTCCCAGGTTCTGAGTGCCTGGTTGGCCTGGGATAGGAATATCCAGACTGTCTAACCACCTGGCAAGCTGGAGGGGAGGGGCGTCACAGTATGGTGGCTGGTTATCTGACTGCACCCCAGCAAGAAGGTGTCACATAAACTGGCCGCTGAGCCATTCCTAGGGTCCCCTTTCCTAAAGGTTGACCTGTTGTTAGTCGCTGTCAAGTTGGTCCCAACTCATGGCAACCTAATGTATAACAGAACGAAATGCTGCCCATTCCTGGCTGTGCCATCTTCACCATCACTGGTATGTCTAAGTCGATTGTTATGGCTACTGTGTCAATAATGTTATGTAAAGAGACCCAATAATTTCCAATTTCTTGAGAAAGTTACCCTTCTGAATTGGAAAACATCCATTTGGGCTCAGATTTACATCTGTGTGCTAGACGGTAGGGAGTGCATGACTCTATTCTTACATTTGTCTTGGTAAAGCTATTCCTCTCTCTCAAAGTATAGCATCCACCAGTTGAGACTGCTGGGCATAGGCTCAAGTGACCCGGTTCATCCAATTAACTCCTGGGGCAAAGGGCTCCATTTCTAATCTTAATTGGTAATAGCATCCACATTTGAGGCTAGCTAGGTCCCTGTTTCCTCCTAAATCTGCCAGCCATTCCTAGTATCAACCAGAAGATCGATTCTGGTCCAATAAAAGAAAACTTCAATGCCAGCAGAAGGGTGGGTGGAGTGGGTGGTGGATCTCAGATACAACAGCTCTTTGCACTTACAGGGGGCCACCATCCAGATATGACATCGTATTTGCCCACAAGGAAGAGCCTCTCCACTGAGAGGTGCAGGACTGATCCAGCTGGGATGATGCCTGACTATTCAGCTCTTTTAGCCAACTGCATGCCACGGGCAACATAACATGCCCCTTCTTCACAGATAAAGATACAGAAGCTTCTTGGTGCTCAAGTAGGTTTGTACCCTCACAATCAATCGTTAATATTTACTGAGCCCACACTTTGGGTAAGCTACTCTTTGGCAAGGTAGGTAAGTGCTCTAAAGGTGTAGGCAACCTCTGAGACGTCTAAGTAATCCTGCCCAGAATTGTATTTTCTTTTCAACCTTGACCTCCTTTTGGTTATATAAACTTCGTGGTGCAAGACGGCATCAAACAAACAGCTTTCTGTTTACTTTTTCTTAGACCCAGAGCAGCTGCTGCTCAGGCTCCACCCTGCCCAGGCCTGGTAGAGCTTGGCTTGGAGAAAGGCTGAGAGTAAGGGGTTCAGGGTAGGGGAATAAAAGGAGGAGCTAGTTAAGAAATAAAATTCCTACACCAGGAGTAGTTCCTTTGTGCAGCGGCAGCAAAACACAGAGAAAGAAGCCTGGGTTTTAGATCAGGCTCTGCCATTAACTAGCTGTGTGGCCTTCAACAACTCACTCAGCTCCCTTAGGCCACCAGTTGCTATTTTGTAAAATAAGGGAGCGTACAAACACTAATGATCATTTCCAATACGTACTTTTTTTTTTTTTAACAGCATGATGTTATTTACATAAGTTTAAAAGTATGCAAAACAATACCACATGCGTTTATGGATATATACAAAAAACAAAACAAAACAAAACAAAAAACACCAAACCCGTTGCCGTCAAGTCAATTCCGACCTTACAGGACAGAGTAGAACTGTCCCATTGGGTTTCCAAGGAGCGGCTGGTAGATTTGAACCGCCAACCTTTTGGTTAGCAGCCAAGCTCTTAACCACTGTGCCGCTAGGGCTCTTAAAAAAATATGGATACATAAACAAAAAACCCGTTGCTGCCGAGTTGATTCCAACTCATACTGACCCTATAGGACACAGCAGAACTCCCCCATAGGGTTTCCAAGGCTGTAATTTTTTTTTTTTAATTGTGCTTTAAGTGAAAGTTTACAGCTCAAGTTAATTTCTCATTCAAAAATTTATACACATATTATTTTGTGACACTGGTTGCAATCCCCACAATGTGACATCAATCTGCACTTCTAATAGTTCTTTCCTGACAAAGCAGTTAAGGTCTCAGGTCATTTAGCCATGTCAGCCTGAAGCCACTGGATGGCTAATCCAAAGTGATGGGGTGTGGATATTGGGGGTGGAGGGAGTGTGTGGCTGATATGGGAAACAAGATCACTTGCAAGGTCTTAATAGTTCCTCCCCTGCACCTTCAATAAAGTCAAGCTCATGTGGGTGATCCGCGGCGTTGCTTATAGATGTTCTTGTCTATCAACCCTCCAGCCCAACCCAAACCATACTGGTCTAGAGCAGTCTCTAAACAAGATTCCTGCCTTGAAGGATACTTGAGGAGGCTTTAGTGGTCACAGGGTCAGCAGAAGGCCTTAGTAACCAGAAATTGGGAGGAAGAAATGGCCCATGAGTTCCCCCTGCTGCTTCCTTCTGAGTCCACTTCCGGTCCTAGAAGTGTAGACAACTGAGGTGGTGGCAGGCTTGGAATTACAGAGCTTCCTGAAACCCAGGGTTTAATCTAGCCTTCAGATTTAATGCAGTCTTCAGAGGCTCCAACTCAGGTGGGCAAAGAGAAGGCGGGTAGAAAAGGGTTCCCCAACCCAACCGGTCTTTCATACCAAAGTACGGCTTATATCTCTCTGCTCTCTGCCAAGGGATTTCCCAGCTCCCCGAGGCCAAAGCTCCCCTCTGCTTCTTTGCTGACTGTCACTGGAAGTGGGCCATTTTCCACAGTCAAGGTGGCTGGACTCAGGAGTGCAATGTCTGCTGATCTGGGCTCTGTGCCCTAGCCACACTACCCCCACCAGGCGGTCCATCTCTCCGTCAGTCAGCCAGCCCTGGAGACCTCTCAGTTGCTTCCTTATCCCTGTCTCTCAAGCTCTTGGCCTGGAGTGAGACTGATCCTTGGTGGAGAGTTTTTCAACACAGTCTGCTTAGAACTTCCTCTACAACTGTGCTGGCAACTAAATGTGCCTGTCATCTACACCCCTGCATGGGTGACTCACCTTCCAGAGAAAATGTTCTGCTCACCTAAGCAAAGCTGCCTGGAAAATGACTATGGTACCTACCAAATGTGTCTGGGGAACCGACTAGTTACTGAGCTGGGTCCAAACGCACTCTGCCTGTCACCTCCTGCCTGAAGTCAAGGGCGAGCTGCCACTCAGGCTGGCAGGTTTCATTTTCATCTGTACTGAGCTCCACAGGAGGCTTGACATCCGGTGATCTATTTTTTCTAAAAACTAGGTTCACTTTAGAAATGACTCCTCGACCATCAAGACAGCTTCCCCAAGAGAAAACAAAATGTTATTTAAAGGGAACGTCAGCCTGGTGGGGTCCTATATTTTTGTTTTGTATTAAGAAAGGGAAAAAAGAATCCAAAACCTAATATGAAACTGGTTTTTTTTCTTGTACAATTTCAAGGGAAATCTGCAAGTTCCTGACTGCAGATCCAGAGCCCCCAAACACGGTACTAGAGAGAAGCTGACAAAGATATATTTGTAAGACAGAAAGGGCATGAGCTGGGGGTGCTATGTGTTGGTGGGAACCTTCCCCCCTAATCGCCCAAAGAAGAATAAGTCCTTGCAGACTTACATTCTACACAGTATTTTCCCTTTTTTTCACCCGCAGAGTGGGACCTACTTCACCACACGTGGGCATAAGGCAGCCTCTAGAAAGGCCCACTGTGACTTCTGGCTCAGAGTTTTGGGAGGTCCTAAGGGGTGCCCCTAGTTTAGGATCACAACACTGACCAGGCGGAGCCCAGGCCTTTTTAGGCTTATTTGGAGTGTAGTGAGGGCAGTATCCAAGTGTAGTTAGTGTTAAGACAAGGAGTGCCCAATGCCAAGACCTCTAGACTGGAGAAATGCCCTCCTGGAAGAAAGGTCCTCAGAAAATGACTCTTAGACCTCTCAGGTAGTCTGACCCTTCCTGACATTATCTCACAGAAAACAGAGGTCTAGTCAATGTGGTAATTGGTAACTACAGTACTACTACTGCTACTAGGACTACTAACAACAACAACAACATTAACGGCCATCATGTTCTGAGGCTTATCCTATGCCATGCACTGAGCTCACCACTTTATTCTCTCATTTTCTACTCCAAACAATCCCATGAAGTATTTCTGACCCCATTGACAGATGAGGCACCCAATGCTTAGAGAGGGGAATCATTTGCCTGAGGTCGCAAAGCCAGATAGTTGCAGAGCCTGGACTTGACCTGGGTCTGTCTGACCTGACAGCCTAAACCACCACATTTGATATGAGGACACCATAGACTTGCTCTACTGCTCTGGGCAAAGCACTTGGCCTCTCTGCCTCAGTTCCTACATCTCTAAAATGGGGATAAGCAGACCTGTCCACCCTGCTTATGTTAAAAATATCATGAGATATACTATTCATCTTTCATCTCTACTCATTAATAAAAGCAACTACCCTGGTATAGTTACGTTCAAAATTGACATGTTCGGGGGCAATAAAAAAAAAGCTCTATCCTTCCTGTCCTTTCATGGATAAGTTAGTAGAAAAAGCAGTGAACTAGGTGTCAAGACTAGAAAAGGACATCATGTTTGGTAAAGTAGAAGGTCAGCGAAAATGAGGGAAACTCTCAATGACATAGACTGACACAAAAGCCACAAGAATGAACTCAAGCATACCAATCATCATGAAGATGGCATAGGATCATGCAACGTTTTGTTATACATAAGGTCACCATGAGTTGGAGTTGACTCAATGGCAACTAGTAACAACAAAAACAGCAGCAACAGATGTCAACAAAAGTGGGTTCAAATTACGGGCATGACACTGATTTTCTGAGTAATCTGGTCCACTTTATCTTTTTCAGGCTTCACTTTTCCAATCTTTGTTCCTGCCTTTCTTTATACGAGTATTGTGAGAAAATACAAAAATAGCTCCCAAATACTATTACTCTTGATGCCATATAATTTCAGAGGATTTATATCAGGAGGATAATTAAAGGGTATAAAATAGCAAGAAAGAAGAGGACTCTTTAAACTTGAATACAAAGAAAGCACAGGCCACTAAAGAAAAATTACTTTTCTTGGCATTGTCACTCTCAGGTGATAAGACAAGCCCAGAACTTAAGACCCCATATCTAACAGACTTCAATGTCCCACCAGCTCAACTGAAATGATCTCCTACACAACTTGCCCTATGTCTGGCCTTCCATTTCTCATCTACTGCTTTCGACATTTCAGTCAGCAGCACCAAGTACATGCAAAGCCTTCACACGTGCATCATTTTACGTGTTCACGCTACCCCTTGGAGCTGCTCAGCTGCACTCCTTTCCCTTACTAGGGACCTTGGTGTTCCAAGGCCAGAGGGGCTGGCTTATCCTTACAATTCCCAATAATCCACTGACACAGATTTTCCCCCCATGTCAATTTCATGCTGGTGCCGTCAAAAGTGCCCATAATGCTCCGATGTCTCCAGTTTAACTGAAACACTAAAATGGGGCAAACAGGAAGCATCAGACACAACTGCGGTAGTGACTTATTAATCATGAAAGCAGAATTTTAGTTGCATTTTAACCTTTTGCCAGGAAAAAAAAAAAAAACAGCTTTGAGATGATGGAAGCCTTGGTAGAAATATGCTGCCTGATTGTGTATGAAGCTTATACTTGTTCTTTAGCAATGAATTAGGTTTTAAGATTTTTTAACGTTTCCCCAAGCAAGTACATCTGTCAAGTCAACCAATGTGAATCTGTCAGCTCTTCATCAAGGTGGCTAGGCCTGTCAGGAAAGCCCATGTGGTATCCATTGAAACAGGAAAAAAATAGGAAACTAAAAGTGACTTCATAGGCCAAAGGGACAGAACACTCTTAAGAGGGTGCCAACAAGGAAGAAAACAGCCCTAGATGAAGCTTCACCTCTCACATTTCTACAGATCTCTCACTAGACTCAGGTCATGGATGGACTGTTATCACTCACCAAAAAAAAATCACAACAGTTGCCTAGGGTTGGACAGCCAATCAGGGCAAGTCCACTTCTCAGCATGAAATGATACACAAACACTCCAAGCAGATCACAAAGGAGGCAATGTTCAACAGGAGAATCAAAATGAGGAACCAAATCTCCATCTGTTGAGGCGAAACAGCCTGGCCAGACATTTTTGTTTAATAGATGAAGGCTCATCTGGCAGGGTCTCTGTCAATGGTGCCACTCCCACAAACTCTAACAGACAATACCAGGGGCAAAAAACCCCTTTAGAACTCCTCCTTATCATCTGAAAACACTCAGGAGACAGCCTAAAACTTAGCGGCTTACTGCTGTCTGATTTCACAAAAGTGCTGAAACATATACCTGGGTTCTTATTTCTAAAATTAAAGTCAGAGACTACAACTTTTATTTTGAGACCTTCTGAGAAGTTCACCACACCCTTCAAAATAAATGAGGATGTCCTAAAGGTGTCTGAACATCTTAGAGGTCTGCTATCACTGAACCAAAGAAACTAACTTTGACATTACTTTAAAAAACCAAGAGTAAATCTGAATGCATCTTAAGCAAGATGAGCACCTTCTAAGTGTCTTCTCACATTAAGAGCATAAATACCACACCAAACACTGCTCCCTCTTTCCTACATCTGAGTCCCATAATGTGGTTCTGGTCCAGGGGAAGGAGTGCAGAAATGACTTGAGCGACCCAGGCTCAAGTCCCCCACTATCAATGTACGAGGCATCAGGCAATATACGTAATTCCCACCACCACCTCCCTCAGGTACTTCACTTATAAAACAGGACAATACTATCTATCTTAGCACAGAGACGTCTGAAGCGAAAAAGGGGTTACAGGTATCAAGATACTTAGATACTTAAGTAAAGTAAAAAATACATCACAAATGTTAAGATACTAATCTCCCTCTAATCTTTCATAAAGACCATGCTTCTAGTCAAGGGGTTTTCAACCTTTTTCCAGGAATAAACTTCAGACTGCTAGTTTGTGTCATGGTCCAATCTTATCATTTAATTTCATTTGCTTTTAGAGTTCTTAGTCCTTAAACATCACTACTGTTCTTTGGCTCCAAGTAACAAAAATAATTTTACCATTTTTACTGCTGATTTCTGTACCTTTTCTGCATTCGTCCTTTTTGAGAGCCAAGAGCAACATGTTAAACTCAGCTAGGAAGTAAACACTTTTCTGAAGTTTACCGAGAACCAGGGAGGTTCCTAGGCAGGTGGGAACCTCTGCACTGTACAAGTGTCCTCTTTCTGTCTCGTGCCCGGTCGCTTCAAGTTGCCAGGGCCACGATGGGCTTCCAAGTGGTAATATTATATCTTAGCCGGCAGATAAGAATGTCCTCAGTGGAAAGGGCTGAAGAATTAAAGAGCAGGGCTGGGGCCAGAGGAAAGAGGGAAGATGCTCCGGCGGCCAGCACTGCCCCGCTGGATGCCAAGGGCAGGCTCTGCTCCTTCTCCCCGCCTCGGAGCGTGACCCACGAACTTCCCGGGGACGGGCACGAGAGTTTCACTGGCCAGGGCAGGTGGCAAGGCGCACGGGCCGGGCGCACATCAGCATAAGACACCTTGCTCCCGGAGCGAAGAGAGCCCCGATCCTGGAGGGCACCCGGGGGGTGCGGGGAGGGCGCGGCCTAGCGGTGGGGGCATCTGAGCGCAGTGGAAGAGGGGGTGTTGGGGAAGGGGAAGCAGCGCGCCCCTGCGGGCGATTGGGGCGAGCGTGTGGCCTGGGGGGGGGTGCGCGGCCTGGAGGCCTGGAGCGAGCAAAGCGTGCGACTGTAGCCCCGGCAGCGCGTGTGAGCTAGGGCAGGCGACCGGCCGCGAGTGCCGACAGCCCGTGCGCGGGTGGGTCGGACCAGGAGGGCCGGGCCGCGCGGGACCGGACGGCCGGCTCCCCCGCTTAAGGGGCGGCGGCAGGCCAGGCCGTGGCCAGGCCATGGGCTGAGGAGCAAGCTGTCCCCGCCGCCCCCTCAGCGCCCCACGACGGGCCCTGGGGTCCGGCTCAGTCACCTACCGGCCGAGCGCCGATTTCTCCAGCCAGCGAGTGTCGCGCTCCTTTCTCCCACGATCTCCCGCCGCCGGTCACCGACCGCTGAGCTCCCAGCCCACGGTCGCCCCGCCCCACGGACGCCCAGCCCCGACCGCGGGCCCCGCCCCCTCATCGCCTTCCCGGCCGCCCCCGGGGCCACGCCTCCCCCGGCGGCTGCAACTTTGCCTCTCTTCGCGCCTGCTTTCTCTGGCCGCGTCTCGACCTTTGGCCCCTCCCACTCCTCCAAGATAACCAATGAGACGGGCCCAATACTAGCCCAGGCTCTCCCCGTTGTCCCGCCCCTCTAGCGGCGATTGGTTAACGAGGCCTCGTTTCCAGAAATGGGCACTATTTCCGGACAGTGTTTATAGAGAAGAGATTGCTGGGCGGACAGATTGACAGAAAGCGGAGGCGGCCGAAGTGATTGGTGTAACCACACATGCGCGCTCGGCTGCTGGCAGTCTTTTTACCGGTTGCGTTTTTCTTGAGGTTACGGGAAGGAAAGGAGAGTGTGCGCATGCGTGGGCACTCCCAGCCTCTGATTTCGGTTACCTTGGAGACGGCGAGGCGCACCCCCTCCCGGGTGTCGTTCCACTTCCCTTTTGCTGCCAGGCGGAGGCTGCTGAGGTCGGGGGTGATGGGATTAGAAATACTTTTGTTGAGCACTTACTGTATGCCTGACTCTGTAGAGTCCTTGAGGACGAGTAAGACAAGTTACGGTGCCTGCCGTCGAAAAGCTTAGGGAGCCAAGGGCCTACACAGGTCACAGGTCGGATAAAAACGTGTGTTCAAATCAGAGCCCAGTGAGAGCGTGCGGCTGACGTGATGCAAGGCCTCCCCTGCCGGAGAAACAACGTGGTGCTAACCCTGGGCGAAGCATCTCCTCGCTGGGTATGCAGGTTACCAAACCAAAAACCAAAGCCATTGCGGTTGAGGCTACTCCGACTCATAGGGACCATAAAGGTTACAAAACCAGAAAGATTAAAGCCTTGCATATGCAAAGAAAGGACTTGAGTTTAAATACCACCGAGGTGTCAACAGTGCTTCTGTCTGAATGGGGAGGAGGGATTGGGGAGAGGGAGTAGAGATAGAAGGTATGGATATTTTTTATTTTCTAAGTTACCTATCTTTTTTTTCCAGTGTTTCTACAGTGAGCCAGTACTTCATAGTAAAAAAAAAAAATCAAAAATTATTTTTAAAAGTTTGCAAAATAAAAGATGTGCCCCTTCCATGGTAACCCCCCCCCCCCATCAGGGACTCACACAAGTTGTGACCGGCTCTAATGGTAACGGTGAGGAGGCCCCATCAAAGGCAGCTGCCTTGAGCAGTCTCTAAAAGGGTTTGAACAAAGGCCAGGCCACTCTGCTGGAATCACACTTTTCAGACAGTCTTTGGTAGCTCAAAGCCTCTTTCTGAAGATCGGCACCCAACAAACACCTTCTCTTGGGTAAGGTGTTTGTTGGGTAAGGTGTTAGGGAAGACTATTCATTTAGGCATGGAGCCCTGTGGTGAGGTGGTCAAGATCTCAGGCTGCTAACTGTAATGTTGGCAGTCCAAATCCACCAGCTGCTCCTTGGAAACTCTATGGGCAGTTCTACTGTGTCCTATAGGGTCGCTATGAGTTGGAATTGACTTGAGGGCATACAACAACATTCATTTAGGCAGGGGTCACAAACTCACAACCTGCGGGCCTCACCCACTTTCCCAGGCCAGAGACATGTTTTGTTTGGCTGGCCCAGTGGTTTTTATTTGTTTGTTTTTTAATTTAATACCTTAGCAGCGCCTGCAGTTCTTTACAGCCTCCACCCCTGTTGTCTTGTGTGCAACCACTTAACCTTATGCCACCTGTCTGCCCCTGAAGCATTTGAGGTTGTGGCCCCATAAAGCCTGTGCTTTGGAGCCAGATATCTGATGCAAATCCTGGCTCTGCCACTGACTAGCAGGGAGATGGTGGGTAAGAATGAAGCTGGACTGTTGGCTCCTAAAGCTCCCTCCAACCCCAGGGTTCTGTGTTTCAGTGACTCAGGGAGAGGTGGAGCTTGCCAGATGGTAGGTTACAGGTTAGTGTCCGTGGGCTTGGATTCCTGGGCTTGGATTCATGTCTTGCCTCTCCTCTCACCTGTTTCCTCTGGGCACACCACTTCTCAGGAAGGACGTGGGCACAGACCCAGATTCTGCAGATGCTCCCTGGCTCAGCCTTGCCTTCCCTCTCTTTCATCATTCCTTCTCTAGTACACAGTGCCCACGTACCTTCTCCAGGCTCCCTTGGCACTTCTGTAATCTTGGGCCCCCTGCATGCCCAACTCACCCCACTAAGGTTATCTGCCCTGAGAAGCTGGAATATATGAAGAAGAACAGGACGTCAGGATTGGTGGAAGACCCTTTAACAACTGTGATATGCAGATGTCAAAACCTTGCTGAAAGTGAAGACAACTTGAAACACTGATGGAGATCAAAGACTACAGCCTTCAGTATGGATTACACCTCAACATAAAACAAAAATCCTCACGACTGGACCAATGAGCAACATCACAGTAAACAGAGAAAAGATTGAAGTTGTCAAGGATTTCATTTTACTCGGATCCACAATCAACAGCCATGGAAGCAGCAGTCAAGAAGTCAGAAGACACATTGCATTGGGCAAATCTGCTGGAAAAGCAAAGATGTCACTTTTAAGGCTGAGGTGCTCCTGAGCCAAGCCATGGTGTTTTCAGTCGCCTCATATGCATGCAAAAGCTGGACAATAAATAAGGAAGATCGAAGAAGAACTGATGCCTTTGAATTATGGTGTCGGTGAAGAATATTGAATAAACTATGGACTGCCAGAAGAATGAACAAATCTGTCTTGGAAGAAGTACAGCCAGAATGTTCCTTAGAAATGAGGATGGTGAGACTTTGTCTCACATACATTGGACATGTTATCAGGAGGGACCAGTTCCTGGAGAAGGACATCATGCTTGGTAAAGTAGAGGGTCAACAAAAAAGAGGAAGACCCTCAATGAGATGGATTGACGCAGTGGCTACAACCAGGGGCTCGAACATAGCAACGATGATGAGGATGGTGCAGGACTGGGCAGTGTTTCATTCTATTGTACATAGGGACGTTATGAGTAGAAACTGACTCAATGGCATGTAACAACAATGACAACACTAATGTGATTAACGGGAGAGATTGAACTCTTTGGCCCAAAGCTGTGGCTCTGGAGAAGGAATTTCATGTTAGGTTGCAGGGAAGGAACCAGGGAAAGAACTGGTTGGAACTCCTGCTGAGAATTTGCCTTTCTGTCCCAGATATGGAAACCTTGGTGGCATGGTGGTTAAGTGGTATGGCTGCTAACCAAAGGGTCAGCAGTTCGAATCCGCCAGGGGCTCCTTGGAAACTCTATGGTGCAGTTCTATTCTGTTCTATACGGTCGCTATGAGTCAGAATCGACTCGATGGCACTGGGTTTGGCTTTTTTTTTTTTGGTCCCAGATATACTGAATCAGAATCTACAGCTAAACAAGATCCCCAGGTGAATCTTATAGATGATAATTGTTGATAACCACTGCTCTACTGGTGGTTCTCAGAATTGGTCCCTAACTAGCAGCATAGCATCACCTGGGAACTTACCAAAAATGCAAATTTGCAGCAGGAGTTCAAACCAGAACAAATCAGTTCAAAGTCCTGGAAGGAACAAACCACCCAGTGAGGAAGATATCTGGAGACAAGCAGGGTTTTGGCTGCTTTTCTCGGTCTTTCTAAGCCCCTTCAAGTGAGCCCCTTGGAGTCTCTGAGTCTTGAAACGCTTCATTTTGCACCCCCTGGAAGGAGAGCTTCAGGGCAAAATCACTTCCTCCACGCCAGGCTAGTTAGGTCACCACAGCCTGGGATGGCTCCTAGTCCTGAGTCACTGGTATGGCCTCAGTTCTGCTTTCAATAAAAGAAATTGACATTTACAGAGTGATTCACACCTGGAGCAGTGAGCAAGTTTCTCAGCGCTCAAGGGTTTCCACATTCCACCCCAAAGGCTTGGATCTGGAAATAGAAAGGTTAGACCATGATCTTCCACAAAGAAAAATCTCAGAATAACAGCTCCTATTTTTTGAGTGTTTACTAGTTGCCAGACACTGGTAAGTACTTGCTTCTTGGGCATGATCTCACCAAATCTTCACCTCTAATCCAGGGTTTCTCAACCCTGACACTATTGACATTTTGGGTTGGATAATTTTTTGTTGTAAGGGGCTATCCTGTGCACTGTAGGATGTTTAATAGCATTCCCGGCCTCTACCCACTAGATGCCAGTAGTCCCTCCCAGCCGGAGTTGTGACAACAAACAGTGTCTCCAGACATTGCTAAATTCCCATGAGGGCAAAATCACCCCCAGTTGAGAACTCCTGCAGTTTAACTACATAGAGTCCAAAAAACCAAACCCATTGCTGTTGAGTCTCTTCTGACTTACAGCAACCCTATAGGACAGAGTAAAACTGCCCCCTAAGGCTTCCAAGGCTGTAAATCCTTATGGAAGCAGCTTGCCACATTTTTCTGCTATGGAGCGGCTGGTGGGTTTGAACTGCCAACCTTTTGGTTAGCAGCCAAGACCTTAACCACTGTACCATGAGGGCTCCTTTCTACAAGGAGTAAGTACTGCTGTTATCATACCCATTTCATAGATAAAAAAAACAAAAACAACTGAGGCTCAGAGAGAAGTAACTGACCCATGGTCACTTTGCTGTAACAGAAGATCAGGGATTCAAACCAAGTGTGACTCCAGAGCTCCTGCCCCCCTGTTTGCAGGGCTCTTCAAAGAGACAGGTCTTCCAGGAGCCAATTGCCAATTGGTTTTGTGGAAGACTGATGAAGAATGGGTAAATCTTTTAAAGAATTTTTATTGTGCTTTAAGTGAAAGTTTACAAATCAGTCTCATACAAAAATTTATATACACCTTGTTTTTTTTTATATACTCCTAGCTGCTCTCCCCCTAATGAGACAGCATACTCCTTCCCTCTACCCTGTATTCCTGTGTCCATTCAGCCAGCTTCTGTTCCCTTCTGCCTTCTCATGTCCCCTCCAGGCAGGAGCTGCCCACTTAGTCTCATGTGTCTACTTGAGCCAAGAAGCTCACTCCTCACCAGTATCATTTTCTATCTTATAGTCCAGTCCAATCCCTGTCTGAAGAATTGGATCTGGGAATGGTTCCAGTCTTGGGCTAACAGAAGGCCTGGGGACCATGATGTCCGCGGTCCTTCTAGTCTAAGTCAGACCGTCAAGTCTGGTCTTTTTACAAGAATTTGAGGTCTGCATCCCACTGCTCTTCTGCTCCATCAGGGTTTCTCTGTCAGGGTATTTATCAGTTGTAGCTGGGCACCATCTAGTTCTGGTCTCAGGCTGATGGAGTCTCTGGTTTATGTGGCCCTTTCTGTCTCTAGAGCTCATATTTTCCTTGTGTCTTTGATGTTCTTTATTGTCTTTTGCTCCAGGTGGGTTGGGACCGATTAATGCATCTTAGATGGCTGTTTGCTAGTGTTTAAGACCAAGAATGGGTAAATCTTGTGCATCAGTGAGAGAATGCTTTCCTTGGATCATTTTTTCTTTTCTGTTTACCTTGGAAAAGAGGAAAGTATATTTTGGTTTTACTGCCTTAGTCAGTACAGTTTAGGGTGTCCAGCCAGTGAGAAAGTGCTTGGTGAATCATCTGTCTATGGATCTCAGGCCCCCAATTTCTGTGAGATCCTGAAGTTACGCTTGAGAACTGAGATGCGAGGCTGAGAAAGTGATAGCTATGGGGTAGGGGGTGTACCTGGAGGAGAGACAGTTTTGCTTGCCTTGCCCTAGGCATCCCTCTCCCCATCAAGGATCTTTTTGAGGCTATAGCTGAGGTGCTGCTGCCGCCCTCTCAGGCTTGGACCTGCCCCATTGCTGCCACCCAGTCCAGAGGTCTATGAAGGGGTAAGGGAAGCAGGAGAGGAGGTGAGGTGAGTAACCTCACACTGGAAGCTTAACATCAGCGATGGTGGGAATATTTACACCATGGAAATCAGCAAACAGTACAAATCAAGGCTCCCTCTCCTCTGCTGGTTGTTAATCATTTACCAGCACGTCACTACATGCAGGCCTGGCCTTGACCTGCCCCCCACCCATCCAGCCCCACATGGGGAGATGGAAGGGGATACCACAAACTATGGAGCTACTGGACAAGAGGAGGAAATGTGGCAATGTGGACAAAGGGGAGAAAAGCTGCCAATCTTGGCAAAGGATTAAGCTGCCTGGGTCGGGGCGGGGGTCTCTGTGCTGCACTGGGCAAAGAGGAACCGAAAAAGAGCAGATCCCCCATCTACCTTCCTGAGACACCCCCTCCCAACTTTGGAGCCTTCTTAGAGAGTCCTGAGTTAAGGCCTGATTTAATTCTTCTCACTTCCTTATTGGTTATCCCCTCCCAATTTATCTCCTACCTCCAGTCTCTCCATCCCATCCTCAACCCTTCTGGTGGGTTCAATTCTCCTAAGAGACCACCTAGGTCATGTTGTTCCACCCCAATGTCCCAGCATCTTCTATCCTTCAACTCCTCCCTCCTTTAGTTTCTTCCTTTCAATTTACAAATGTGATCTAATCTCTCTTCCCCTCCCACTTTCCTCTACACTGTCAGCCCAGTCTTCTTTCCCCTTTAACTCCCAAATTACTTGATGCTCCTAGTTTCTCTTCATCTCCCACTTAGGTGTATCCCTTGTAGTCTGATTTCTGCTCAACACCCCTCTCTTCAAAAACACCCCTCAGTCGCCTTCTAGTCAGATGACCTTTCCTCAGTTCTCCTCTGCAGCCAACCGCAGATATGCACCGAGCATCTAATGCCTCTGACCCTGGGGAGTGCCTACTGTCCAGACCTATCCCTGCCTTTAGGGAGCTTCCAGTCTAGTGAGTGCGCAGACCTTGAACAAGTAAGTAACTGCAGATGAGGACTTAAGTTGTTCCAAGTGTGGTGATGTATCAGGCAGTGTACAAGCAGGGAAGCTGAACCCACTGAGTTTTTAACATAGAATTTAATGCAGGGAACTCGTTGTGTAGGTGATGGAAGAGCTGAGAAGCCCAACAGGAGATTGTGAGGAAACCAGGAATTTACTACCTTCCCTGGTTTAGAGGGACTGGGGAGGAGGCAGTGTAATCAGAGACTAGGGCCAGGGTCACTTGGAAGAAATTGGAACCACAGAGAAGACGCAAATTACTTCCATAGACACCACTTAGGACCAAGAAGGAGGGGAAATACCCTGTTTTCTCCCTTTACTTTAGTCTCCCATTAGAATGTCTCATTGCCCCAGGAGCATTCAGGAGTTGGTTACCGGAAGTACAGAGCAGGCAGGGAAGGTGAGGACCAGATGGGAGGGCAAACGGCTCAGGACCAGCACAGGTACTGGTTGGGAGAGGATAAGAGGGGACTCACTTGGTGGCAGAGTCAGAGAAAGCTTCCCTGAAATCTGAAAGATGGGGGGGACTTAGAGAGGGAAGATTATTCCTAGCAATCACCGGCATTTTTGGCCAGTGCTCTTCCTGGAGTTGCCAAGATTCTGTGCTTTCCATCTCTGTTTTCTTCTCCTGTTTTTGAAATTCAAATCACTCCCCAAGGCTCAGTCCTAAGCCCTTCCACTTCTTTACACTCTCTCTCTTAGAGTTCTCATTCACTCCTGGCTTCATCTGACCATTCAGCAAAAATGAATTGATCACCTACTATGTGCCAAGGAACCCTGTAGGCGCAGTCATTAAGACGCTCAGCTGCTAACTGGAAGATTGCTGGTTGAAACCCAACTAACAGGTCTGTGGGAAAGAGATCTGCTGATCTGCTCCCATAAAGATTACAGCCTAGAAAACCCTATGGGGTAGTTTCACTCTGTCACATGGGGTCCCTGTGAGTTGGAATCAACTCAACAGCACACAGCAGCAGCAGCAACAACTATGTGCCAGGCACTGAGCTAGGCCCTGGTGACCGAGAGAGAGGAATGAGTCAGGAGGCCTGCCCTTGAGGAGGAGATGGACAAGTGAACTAAGGTAGCAATACAATGTGGAGGGTAGAAGGAATCCCTGGGTAAGGTAAGAACACATGGAAGAGCTCGAAGGAGGTTTCCTGGAGGAAGTGGTGCCAGAGCTGATTGCTGCCAGGTACACTAGCAGTAAGCCAGGTGAATGAGTTGGGGAAGGGTGTTCTGGCAGAAGGAATTGGATGTGTAAAGGCATGGAGACAAGGGATAGATTGAGGCATGTTTGGGCAACTGGGTGTGGGATGCAGTTGGCCCTGTAGGCTGTGGCCTAGACTGTGGAGGGTCTCGTAGGCCCTACTTAGTAGGCCAGTCAGTAACATTGCTAGAATGGGGTTTTAGAAAGATTGCTCTGTCAGCAGCGTGAAAGTGTGGAGGTGCAGACTGCAGACCTGTAGATCACCTGGGGGACTTTGCAGTGAACAAGATGAGAAGTGACAGGCACCTCGGCTGAGGCAGTGGCAGGGGGAATGGGAAGCTGGAACAGATTAGCAAAATATGGAGAAATTCAGTATTGAGAAAATAAATAGGATAGGAGGGTATGGTTGTGAATGAGGAGGGTGAGTCTGGGATGCTGCTCCTGAGCTTGAGAGCCATAGGAGGAGAGGATTGTGGGAAGCAGAAGAAGAGTGTCTGTTTTGGACATAGTGTATCTGAGGTGCCTCTGGCTACCTCAGTTGTCCTCTCTCAGCTGTTGACTCCCAGACTGACACCTCCAGGTGTGACCTCGATCCTGAGCTCCAAACTGGAATTTCCAGGGGCCCATGGAAAATTTCCACCTCCTAGCCGCCTGGTACCTCCAGCTCTACATTGTCCCCCAAACCTGTTTCTCACCCAGCTTTCTATGTTAATAATATCGCCATCAGCCCCAGAAGCCTCCATTTTCTCCTCTTGCTGTCTCACCCCAAGCCATGTTGATTCTTGTTTCTATAATATCCTTCATGTCTGTGACCTCTCTTTGTCTCTTTATGCCAATGCCCTCATGATGACTCATCTTTTCCTCTTGCTTCCTGTCTTTACCATCTCGAATCTTCTTGCACTCTGCTCTGTCTTTCAATGGCTCAAGAACTTGCTCAGGAACTTTGAATGGCTCTCCACTTCCTACTGATAAAGTACAAGCTCATTATCTGGCCTTCAAGGCACATGCAGTCTAGACCCAACTCCCTTTTTTGGTTGTATTTTTTACAACTTCCCTGTGGGCGCCTTTCTGTACTACTTGCCATTGCCCAAGCCACCCTGTGTGTCCTGTACCCAGACCTCAGGCTGCCCTCCAGACTGAGATGCATCCCTCTACCGCTGCCTATCAGATCACACCTGTCTTTCAAATGCCTGATAAAATGCCTCCTTCTTTAAGCATCGCATTTCCAGTTATTTACCTGCATGTCTTGTCTCTCATAACAGATGGTAAGCACCTTGATGGCAGCTTACCGTCATCATATGATGAGTTGGTATTCATTAAATGTGTGTTGACCTGAATTGGCTCAAAAACCATTTCTCAGATCAAGAGCCTGCTGTGGCTCCTATTGCCAACCACTTCAGAAGCCTAGTGGCTTCTCAGCTTCCGTCTTAGGTATTTAACCTTATTTCTTCACTGTCCCCCCAGACATGTCCATGTTCAATTTCGACCCTATGCCAGAGGTGTGAAAGATATAAAATTAATAAAACATACCTTTCCTGCCTCTAAGCGTGTCATCTACCAGGGTGGATAAGCTATGCCTACTAATAGCTGATATGTTAGTTTAAAATAATGTCTTCTGCACTCAGTCCAATCTTCTTTAAGATCAGAACTCTAATTTGGTTCAGAGTGGCGATGTGTTCAGGCTCCTTTGCAGCTTGGGTGACCATGTGACACAATTCTGGCCAGTGAGGTGTACACAGAAGCTTCTGGGTGGGGTTCTGAGAAAGCTTGCTAACAGGGGCAGACCTAGCTGGTACATAGCCTTTGTCTTTTGCCCTTTGCCCTATCTCCCCAGTGCCAGGAAGTGTAGCAGCCAGTGTCTGAGGATAAGAATGAAAACCTTATGCTGATGATGGTAGACCAGAAAGCTAGATGGACTCTGAGTTCCTGATGGCCTTATGGAACTGTCATGCCACCAAGGACTCCAACCTTCCAGGGACTGCCCACCTCTGGCTTCTGGCTACATGATTAAGGCACCGTAGTTGCATGCAACTCTGACTGATAGAGTGAGATTGGTGAACTTTAGCCAGATTGAGAATTTCCAGCCGGGAAAACTAGTCCCAGGATGAAGTCACACTGTGGCAAAAACCTTAATATCTATTAAAGTCTGTTGTATATGCTTATTAGGGATTGCATAACATATGGAAACATACAGAAAAACAGGTCAATAGCCTGGGTCAGTTGAGAGCACCACCCTTGTTTTCTGAGAAAGGGAACCTTGCCTGGGAAAACTGTGGAAGGAGGGGAGTGACTTAAGGGAATGGAGAGGCTGCCAGAAATGTCAGACAAGGATGTGCCTCAACTCCTCCAGCAGATCAGGACCAAGATATGTTTTACTCAGTGAAGATGAGGGATGCTCAGATTAGGCGGAGGGAAAGCCCAGGTGTTAAGATTCAGATATTATGAGCAGAAGTCAATCTGCAGGGACAGAAGCCCTCTGCTGTAAATCACGTTTTCCCAAAGTAGGGCATGTGGTTCCCCAGTGGAGCCCTAGACTATGTGTCAGTGGCTCACAGTTGTAACTCCTGGATCTCATGCTGAGAAAGTTTTTCCCTTCTCAATTCTCTTTTAAATTTGTCTATTGCTTGAAAAGAGGATGTGCACCCCAAAGGGTATACCTCTCTTATCTCTGGCCCCAGATCCTCCCTTTGATCTTACTAGTTTCTTATGCATCTTTTTAGAGATCTTTTATGCATTTACAAACATGTAAATTCATATAGCTGCTTTTAAAACATGAACGGGAATATGATGTACACATTTGCTCTGTTCCTTGCTTATTTCACGTAACGTATCAGTGAGCACCATACAGTGTATCTAGAGCTGCCTCATTCTCTATAAAGACTGCATAGTAGTCTATTGTATGGCCCATCCGCAATTTATCTCATCCCCTATTGATGGAGGTTTTTACCTTGTTACCATTTCCTGTTATAGGAATTGTTATAGTAAACATCCTTGCACCTATTTAATTTTGAATATAAATAATTCATGCATTCAGTAAATATTTATTCAGCACCTACTATGCACCAGGTCAGCTCTAGGCACCAGGGATAGAGCAGGCATCTTTGTTATCTAGTGCTGCTGTCACAGAATTATCACAAGTAGGTGGCTTTAACAAACTGAAATTTATTTTCTCACAGTTTAGGAGGCTAGAAGTTCGAATTCAGGATGCTGGCTCTAGGGGAAGTCTCGCTCTCTCTGTCAACTCTGGAGGAAGGTCCTTGTCTCTTCTGAGCTTCTGAGCCTGGGCAATCTTTATGTGGCTTGACATCTCTTGTCTTCCATCTCTGCTTCTTCGGCTTGCTTGTCTAATCTCTTTTATATCTTGAAACACACCCTACACTAATCCCATCTCATTAACATAACAAGGACAACCCATTCCCAAATGAGATTACAACCACAGAAATAGAGGTTAGGATTTACAACACAATTTGGGGGGGACACAATTCAATCCATAACAGCAGTGAACACAACAAACTAAGTCTTTGCCTCATGGGGATGCCATTCCGCAGTGGAGAAGAGCCACAGAATAAGTCTCTAGAAGTGGGTCACCCTTTCTTTCAATCCTTCTGATTAACTCAAGAAAGAAAGTCTCATGTCGATGCTAATATGTCTTTGACACCTCTGCATCATTTGCTATTCTTTTTAAAACAGAGTGTTGGCTCCACTTTAAGAGTCATTGTCAGGCCATAGAGTTTAGCTAGAGTTTAATAACAATGTTTGGATTTATTTTTACATAGGGAATGGTACCAGTTTTCTATCTACAGTCAAAATATGAAGGTCCCTTTCAAAGTAATTTAAATTAAAAAGAGATGAGTTAATTTAGAAAAGAAAATTAAATAATAACATCGGTGGAATTCAGATGCGGAAAAAAACAGGTGATATTCAAGTTACATCTTTGACGTAAACAAAGCAAAGGGAAGAGGCTAGGCTCTTTACATGGTATTTGATGTTTATTTTTGTATTCTCACTCATCTTTGACATTGAAATGGTCTCGCCTGCATGTTTCTTTCAGGGCAGCTTAAAAAAAGAAAAAAAAATTTTTTTTTTAATTTGCTTATCATTTTTTTTTTTAATCATTTATTATCATTTATTTTTGGTTTAGTAAGTCTTATGTTCAGATTTCACTGTGCTTCCGGTCACCAAAAGTTGTTGTTTCTTTTTTTTTAAATAAACTGTTAATAATTTGCATTCTCTCAGGAAACCTTTTTCACTTGAATTCCCCAGATGCCCCAGGCCTCTTTGTCATTGCTGGCTTTGGAGATGCTTGGATATGTTCCTGCCAGGGGTGTTTATGCAGCACCTTTAGTCAGATATTCATAATCTGGCTGAGGCTTGCCCAGTAATTCTCTTAAAGTATAATATGATGAAACAACCATCTGAAGTAGGCCTTTGAGGTGATCTCAAAGCCAGAAACTTCGGAACAAATTCCCACAACAACCAGTGGTAATCAGCCACAGCTTGTTAGCTAAAGACAAACAATTAGCCTGATGGTTGGAAATGTAAACAGGGGCATTTCACCAATGTGGTTTTAAGAGTCTCTAGCAGTGCTTGTTAGCCCTTCCTGGGGCATACTGTCAGAGGGTGGATCTTGCCTGAAGGACCAGGGGTAGAGAAACTTTGTGGTAAAAGACAAGAGGGGTTAAGGTTGCATGGACAATCTCTTACAAACAGTGGGGCAAACAGTTAATATACTTGGGTGCTAACTGAAATGTCGGCAGTACAAGTCCACCTAAAGTCCACCTAGAGGCACCTTGGAAGAAAGACCTAGTGATCTACTTCTGAAAAATCAATCATTAAAAATCCTATTAAAAAAAAAAAACAAACCCTGTGGAGCATAGTTTCCCTCTGACACACATGGGATCTCCATGAGTCAGAATCTACTTGAAGGCGACTGGACAGAGGGTTGAATGGAGGAGTGAGGTTGGGTCGTAGGGTGAGGAGAAAGCAGGGCTCCAAGGCAATGGGAGGTACATCTGAGCACTTGGAAAATGAGAAATAACAAAAAGTAATGCCATCCATTAGAGGTTAAGTCTTTGAGTTTTGAAATATGGTAAAGATTAATGGCTGGCACTTAATTACTGAGGGAGGATCTACCATGTACCAAAGGTCCCTGGGTAGCTCAGATGGTTTGCACTCGACTACTAACTGAAAGTTTGGAGGTTTGAACCCACCCAATGGCGCCTTGGAAAAAAGACCTGGCAATCTGTTTCTGTGAAGATTAAAGCCAAGAGAACTCTATAGAGCAATTCTCTGTAATAACATGGGGTCACCCTGAATCGGAAGCAACTTGACAGCAATGGTTTGGGTTTTTTTGGACCATGTACCAGGCACTCATTTAAGTATTTTATATGTACTAACTCACTGGTTCTCAAACTTTTTGGCCTTGTTATTAAAAAACTTTGAAGACCCCAAAGAACTTGGCTTATGTGGATTATAGCTAATGGTGTGATGGTAAATATTTATATTTAACAACTTGTTCAGAATCAACTCGATCGCAACGGGTTTTTCTCTGGGATTAAAATCCCTGAATTACAGAACTTGCCAATTTCCATGGTGTAAAAACTCTTGCCAAGGCTGGTTTTAAGATACCAACCCGATGTCATTGAATGTGGAGTGGCAAGAAATGTGTACAAACTCTCCCAAGCTAGCGTGAGCTGACTCCAGCACACTGCTGGAATAGTTCTCAATGTTTAAGGTATTAAAAATTAAAACTAAAAATTAAAAAAATTCATATAAAATACTAATAATAAACACAATAACATAATATAATATTATAAACATAATAACAAATAACATTTTATGAAAATAATCATTTTCAAAAAAAAATTAGAAGAATACAAAGAGTGAAGAAGAATTGATGGCTTTGAATTATGATATTGGTGAAGAATATTAAATATACAATGGACTGCCAGAAGAACGAACAAATCTGTCTTGGAAGAAGTACAGCCGGAATGTTCCTTAGAAGGGAGGATGGCGAGACTTTGTCTCACACACTTTGGAGATGTTATCATGAAGGACCAGTCCCTGGAGAAGGACATCATGCTTGGTAAAGTAGAGGGTCAGTGAAAAAGAGGAAGACCCTCAATGAGATGGATTGACCCAGTGGCTGCAATAATAGGCTCAAGCATAACAACAATTGTGATGATGGTGCAGGACAAGACAGTGTTTCATTCTGTTGAATGTGGGGTCAGTATGAGTCAGAACCAACTCGATGGCACCTAACGACAGCAACAAATTCCCTGAAGCAATTTGGATTACCCCCTTTTTGCCTGCAGTCACTTCTACTCAATCTTCCCGTCACTTGGCCCTCAGATTAGCAGCTCCTCCAGATGCTTCTTCATCCTTCTAGAAAATTCTGCATCTCCTGTGCTACTGGGATTGGGATAGGGAAACTCTCTGCCTTTCCCTTCATACCATTTGCTATGTGTGTTATCAGCACCCCCCCCCCACCCTTTTCTAGGACAATTAAACCTTTTTATTACATCACCTATAGAACGGGTCAGGGGCTGCAAGAGTGAAGTCATTCTTGTTACAGTGCCTGCACCACTTGTTATACTTCTGGAGGCTGGGCACTCTGGGGAAAGGCAGCCTGGCAGGTGGGAACGGTTAGAGGGAGGCCACCACCCTGGGCTGGAGCCTCCCAGCTTCCTCTTTTGCTATCTATACGGTCCTTTCCAGCAGTGACCTTCGAGGATTCTCAGAAGCCCCATGGAGGGAGAAGTGTAATTGTGGGGGAGGGAGGGAAGCAGTGCAGAGACAATTGGCCAGGATTCTGCCTGGAAGGTCACGGGGCTGAGCTCTGGCACCAAAGACCTTTAAGGAGAAGCAAAAAAGGAACTGAGAAAACAACCAGGAGTCTGCTCAGCCCAGAGTTCCTGGCATTCTGCCTTTTGTGTGAGCTTCCCGAGGCAGCCAAGGCCCCTTCTGACTAACAGGAGATGAGAATGGGAAGCGAAGAGGGTGGGTGGAGCAGTGGTTTAGCCTGACAGCTCTCCTGGCACTGCCAGCTCCACAGACTGGCTCCAGGTTTCCTCCAGGAGCCTATCTGGGGCTCCTAAGAACCTCACCCATGCAGGTGGTGGTTGGCTGCCTGCCACACAGGGGCTGGGGCAAGTCTGACAACCAGGTTCTCTTCCTGCCAGGGTCAAGTTCTAGGCCCACCTGGTCTGGGATAGGCCATCAAACCAAGGTCATCATCTCTGTCAGGAAGGCCACCTTTAAAACAGAATCTTTACCCAGGAAGGAACGCCTGACTCCACAGCCATTTTTATGATTAGGTAGTTGCTTTATCCTGGAAGGCACAGTGAGCCCGGCCTGGACACGATGGGTTTCAGAAAGAGGCGGGAGCGGGAGCGGGAGCGGGAGCAGGAGTGGGGTGGGGTTCTTAGGGAATAGTTATGATTGGGATCGGGGTCTTTCCTGAGGTTGTGGCAGACAAGTCCAGGAGTTCTTTTTCCTCCCTCTACACACAACCGTTGTTGTTAGCTGCCGTTGAATTGGCCCCAGACTTACAACAACTCCATGCACAGTGGAATTAAATGCTGCCCAGTCCTGTGCCATTCCCGTGATAATCCATAGGGTTTTCACCGGTAGACTTTTGGAAGTAGATCATCAGGCCTTTCTTCCTAGTCCATCTTAGTCTGGAAGCTCCTCCGAAACCTGTTCAGCATCACAGCAACATGCAAACCTTCATTGACAGATGGGTGGTGCCTACACATGAAGTGCATTGGCCAGGGGTCAAACTTGGGTCTCCTGCATGAGTGCAAGTGAAATCTTGCTAAAGTGTTTTCAGGATCAACACCTGTGAAAGGAGGGGCCGGGCAAGACTGGGCAGTGGGAGAAGTTGAGCTATGAGGCAGGCAGTCTGAGCCAAGGCCTCAGCCAACCTCATAGGAAGCTCAGAGCTGAGATGGCCTTTCAGCATTGTCTCCAGTTGAGGTGAGGGGCTTGCCTTTATACCATCATGTGGGTCCATCATTGGATACTGGCTGCCTCTGGAAGGAGGTGTGACCTTGGGTGAGCCTGTTTTCGGCAGGTGAAGCAATCCCCAAAGAAGGCTGACAGCTTAAGGCATCTTCCGGTAGCCTCCTCAACAACTGGGGCTTTGGGTGGTGCCTCACAGCATCCACCACAGGTGTGTTATTGAAAATCAGGCCCAGACAGTAAGTGTAAACCAGCACTGTATTGGGTACCCAAAGCAGGATGCCTGGCTGGGTGTTTCAGCTGGGATCCTATGCAAATGCAGGGTGGCACAAAGCTCCTGGGCGAAAGGAATGAATTTAGGGCTTGCTCAATCCACAACCATTCATCGCTGTCCCTCCTCCTTTCCTTCACCTGTTCCCTTTGCTTTTTAGGACCATTCAATGTTTTTGCATGCATTATATCATTTCACATGCATTATATCATTTAATTTGCTGGGAGGTGTGTGTAATTATTCTCACCCCCCATATCCAAACTATCAGCAAGTCTTTTCACTGTTACCTCCAAAATAGAGCCCCAAACCATTCACTTTCTCCATCTTCGTAATCTCCTCCCTAGTCCAAAACAGTACCGTCTATCTATTGACTGCTGAAGTTGCTTTGATTCTGAACAAGGGTGGCCAACAGCATGGAGCTGCTGAAAAGACAGATGACAATGTAAACAACAGCAACAAAAATAACAAGACCACTTAAGGAGCCCTAAGTAGAGCACATACACTAACAAAAGCCAAAAACATGATATTGGAACTGAAAAATCAGCACGCGAGCTGAAAGTTGAGAATAAAATTCAGAGGCAGGAGAGCACAGTGGTCAATGGCATGGCCTCTGAGACCCATTGCCTGGGTTTTTCTGGTCTTGGAACAGCCTCTTATTTCTCTATGACTCGGTTTCCTTGTCTGTAAAATGGGAGTGATGATAATAAAATTATAGTCATGCATCGCTTAACATTATGATACGTTCTGTGAAATAGAACACTATGTGATTTGGATGTGTGTGAACACCATATTGTATACAGCCTCCAGGTTATGAACACTCAACTTACGTACAACTTATAGTTATGAACCAATCCCTGTAAAGCTTGTTATCTTAAAAATTCGAGGTACAATCATTTGTAATAACAAACAGGCATTACTTTGTGACACGTGTGAAAACATTATTATTATTATTAGTGTATTATTACTCTGATCAGGATTTCTAAACTCTGTTATAACCTTATGGGACCATGGACGAATATGCAGTTGAACATTGCCTGAGTGGACGTTATGCTGCACACGACTGTATTACACAGGGGTTGTTATGAGAAGTAATGAATCACCACGTATAAGACATTTAGAACAGTGCTTAGGGCACACAGGAAGTACTCTATGAGGCTGTCATCTTGGTCCCCATACAGCATGGCAGACTTGGCTGTTGACAGTCCTTCTTGTTTCCATTCCTCCTTTACTCCTGTCTCTAACACTTCCTACTCCACATGGAGTCATTTATTCATTCAACAAATATTTCTTGGACGTCTACCCATGTTTTGTTGTTGTTGTTGCTGGGTGCTGTCCAGTGGATTCTGACTCCTAGAGACCCCATGTGACAAACTAGAACTGCCCCATAGAGTTTTCACGGCTATAAATGTACCAGGCACTAAATTCTTGTTCTATATCCCATGGTAGAACACAAGTCCTTGAGCTTGTGAGCAGGCATCCCCAGACTTGCTCTCACTGGGGTGGGAGGCTCCCTCCCCTGCCATCTCTTGTCCGTGCTCAAGGTCACCCAGGTGAAAAGACAGGTTCTGTGTGGTACAGCCACCTCTTGTTCTCCCTTTTGGACCTTTAGCTCCTGGATCAACATCTTTGGGCTGAGAGTCGGCATCAGGACCTCATGAACTCTGCTTCTCGGACCCAAAGAACACTCAGTGGGAAAGGAGGCCAACCATTTTCTTAGGGCCTTCTACAGCCTTGGAACCCTGTTCTCTCACATAGGTACCTTCTCCATGTGGATTGTACCTTGGCTGTGACATTGTGTAATCCTGGTTTAGACGTCAGCTCCTCATCTCAGGAAAGGCCCTGGAAGGGATGTGGGAAGGTTAAACCTGAGGGAGCAGGAGGCTAAGTGGGTAGAAGAATGGAGTGGAAATCAAGTCAGGCAACAGGGTCTGAGAGGGAAGAGGAGTGAGAGATGCTGATGAAGATGCTTGGCATGAATTAATTTATTAACTCATTAATCCTCATAACGTCCCTACGAAGTCATCCATTTTACGGAGGAGGAGACTGAAGCAAAGACGGGTTATGAAACTCGCCCAAAGTTACACAGCTCGTAAGTGGCAGAGCTGTTATTTGAACTCCACCTCCTGGAAAGGAAAGGTCCAGAAGACCCAAAAGGGCATCCTGAGGTGGGCATGTACCTAGTATAGAGCAGGCACTCGATGAGCAATGTTGAATGAATAGTGGCATAGGGACTTTGGGAATGAGGGCTAGGGGCTGGCTCTTCACATAAATGCCTAGTGGCTGTTGGATCCAGCTAGTGAAGCATCTTTTTTTTGTTGTTGAGAAAATACACACCAAAACATACCCTGATTCAACTGTTTCTACATGTACTATCCAGTGACATCAGTTACATTCTTTGAGTTGTGTTACAACTAGTAAAGCATCTTATCTTTCCCACCTAGCAACTCCTCAGACACTTTGGTCAGGGTCCCCCTACCCACCAGCCAGAGGGAAACCTGGATTTACCAGGTTCAATTCCAGCCATACAGGAAGGAAGGTGGCTGGGTGCGGGGCACAGGCTTAATAGTGGTCATTTCCTACCTTTGTGACATTCAGGCCAGGTATTTAACTTTTCACTGAGCCTCACTTTCCTCGGTTGCAAAATAGGAATAGTAAGTCCTTCCTCATAGGGTCATTGTGCAGATGAAATTCTGTAGGTGAAGAGCCCAGCACAGGGTAGAGATTCAATAAACGATGCGTTTATTCCTGCCGTGGCTCCTGGTCACAAACCTCACCCCTTACCTTGTGCTTATGTCTGGTGGAGTTTTTACTGTTGACAGAGCCTTTCTTGATCCCATCTTGTTTTGTTTTTAATTGTGGTAAAAATACATGTAACAGAACATTTGCCATCTCCACATTTTTTACATGCACAGTTTTAGTGATATTATTTATCTTGTGTGACCGTCACCACTGTTTCCAATTTTTTCCATCACCTAACATGAACTCAGTCCCCCCTAAGTCCCATCTGAGTTTGACTTGGATCCTCTTAGCAGGTGACAGGCCCTGCAGGACCCCCGTTTCTGTTTCACGGATAAGCAAATTAAAGCCTAGGAGGTAGGGGAGGACGCCAAAGCTTCCTGGGGGTCTATGGGGTTCTGCGGGTGAGCCAGGAAGAAAGGGCCCTTCCAGGAGGTGGCAGGGGGGCCAAGGAGCCCATTGAGGACTGCCTGCTGTCCCCTCCTCCCTCAGCTGCCTAACCCATCAGTGTGGCTGCGATCTGTTGGCCCACAACTGGTTCCCATGTTCCCTTTCCAGCAACAGCCTGACCTCGTCTGCTTGGAGAAAAACAGGAAGCTGGGCTCTGCCAGGCTCTGCCAGGAATCGAAACACACCCTTCCTTGGCTCTGGCCTGTGAGGACACTTGGATGGTGGGGGACTCTGAGCGAAGGACACAGGACGGTGTGTGGGGTGGGGTCTTCACAGGGCTAAGCCAGGGTGGACTGGGCCTCACCAAGGGGTTTGGTTCAATCAGCTGGGCTTGCTCTGGCCTGGCCTTGCTGGGCCACCCTGGGGGCCAAGAGAAAGGGTGAGGTGGAGAGTGGGGGAAAAGGGCTCCTAGCCTTCCTTTCCAGTTTGGGGGCAGAACATGGTGGGGGCGGGGTAGGGCCACATTAGCACTTTCGCTTCTGTGGGCCCCTTACTCCATAAAAAAAAAAAAAAAAATATATATATATTTAAAAATTTATTTTATGACTGTGTTGGTATAAAGATGAACATAATCCAAGTTGGAATTATAATATATTCATTATTATTAAATCCATGTTATCTTCTGATTTTAAAATAAATTAAAATGTAAACATTTTGATGGGCCCCTAAAGGTATTCTTGGTCTGAGGCACTATGCCTCTTGTGCCTAATGGTTAAGTGGGCCCTGTAGGGGAAGCTTCCAGCTCTTTCCCATTCTGCAGAAGAAGGGATTAGTGCTCAGATCTTAGAGGTGAACGTTTGGCTCGGCCTAGTGCAGAACCTCCTTGGGGCTCAGTTTCCTCTTCTGTAGAATGGGGGAAGGAGAGCCCCTCACTCCTGACGCTGTTCTGAGATGTTCCTGTGAAGAGTTTGGCTCAGGGCCTGACCTGAGTGAGCTCCCATTGTTTGCACAAGCTTATATGAGCCTCCAAGGCTGGTGGCGCAGTTGTTAGGCACTTGGCTGCTAACTGAAAGGTCGGTGGTTTGAACCTACTAGCCGCTCCACAGGAGAAAGATGTGGCTGTCTGTTTCCACGAAGATTACAGCCTTGGGAACTCTCTGGGGCAGTTCTACTCTGTCCTATAGGGTCGCTATGAGTCGGAATCGATGCAACGGCAATGGGTATGTGAGTGAACCTCAGGGTCCTAGGGTGGTGCAAACAATTAACATGTGGCTGCTAGGGTCGGAACTTTAGAGTCCATCCAGAGATACCTCAGAAGAAGGCCTGACAAGCTTCTTCCAAAAAATCAGCCACTGAAAACCCTATGGCACACAGCTCTACTCTGGTGCACGTTCGGTTGCCCTGAGTCAGAATTGACTTGGCGGCAGCTGTTTTTGTGTGTGTGTGTGTTTTGTATGTGAGCCTCAGACTCCAGAAGGGACCAAGGCAGTTGCAAGGTACCCGGCTTGGGGGTTTGGGCACATTCCCAGGGTTCCTGTACCTTTTCCTTCTCCCTCCTTTCTTGTCTTTCCCTCTTGGATCCCTGCTTCAGAGTCAGATCCAAGGCAGTAACAAATGTAATGATTCATGTTAGTCCAGTTTACAAATTTTTTTTACTCAACGATCTCATAGTCCTCACAACTGCCCCATGTTGCTGGAGGGGATACTAACCTTCAGAGAGGCTAGGTACCTTCTCCAAAGTCACACGGCTGGGAGGGACAGAGCAGGACAAGAGCTTGGATCTGTCAATCCTGACCTCAGTTGGCTCTGTCAAATCTGAACCCCAAGGAGTTCATGCCAATCAGCGTGAGTGTGTGTGTGTTGGCTCTTGCGACAGGATGAGTGACTGATTAGACTGACCCTGGAGGGGTACAGAAAGGGCTCAGGACCTTGCTGGGGTGTGCTGATAGATGGCCCGGAGATATAACAGGTCTTCCTGCTGGGCTCTACTGCAGTCCCTGAGGATCCAGCCTTTTGTCTGTCCTGCTCTGGACCCAGGGCAGGACCTGCTGGTTGGTCCCTTGGTTCTGCTGCTCCCCCTGATCCTGAGCTCCTGCTCCTCTTTACTAGCTGTTTCCTTACTGGCAATGTAGATTAGGCACCTACTGGGTGCAGAACCCAGGGAGGAAAGCTCTCTGAGAGAATGGCTGCCATTTTATATTAGAATTCTAGGGTCAGCTTTACTTTTTTTTTAATAGACTTTATTTTATAGAGCAGTTTTAGGTTTACAGAAAAATTGTACAGAAAGTACAGAGAGTTTCCACGTACCCCCTCTGCCCTCTGCACATGGGTTCTCCTATTATTAATATCTTGTATCAGTGTGGTCCATTTGTTATAACTGATAAACCAAAATAGATACATTATAAACTCAAGTTCATAGCTTACATTAGGGTTTGCTTTTGTGTTGCACCAAAAAAAAAAAAAAAAAAAATCAATCCCACTGCTGTCGGGTTGATAGTCCTACGGTTTTGACAAGTGCTAATGTCATAGGTCTACCACACAGCATCATACAAAAGAGTTTCACTGCCCTAAAAGTGCCCTATATTCTACCTATTCATCCCTCCCCTCTCCCCCTTCTCTCCGGCAACCACATCTTAAATTTTTATCTTTTTATTGGAAAGCAATTTATTTACTATCTTCGAATATACACAATTTCACAAACAAAAATACAATGCAAAGCTGGTATTCATATTAGATTTCAGTAAACAAGATTTAGCCCCAGGATGAAGAAGAATTCACAGGCTGAGAATGCTGTTGAAACATGAAAACTGATTAGTGTGTAGGGTATGGAGAACCTCTTTCAAAGAGCTTGAAGGAGAGAATGAATTTCCATGTGGCTTGATGTTTCGGGTTAAAGTTTTCATTTCTGTGCCGTTCATGATTAAAACCTTCCAGCTCCTCTGGCTGAGTGAAGCTACTTTTGTCTCTTGTTATTTTGGATTTCCTAAGAATCTGAGCTGGGGCTTGATGACAAATGTGGTCCTGAGCCCAGTCACTCATGGACAATGTGGGCCGACGGCCTGAGATGCCACGATCCAAACCTCCTTTGCCAGATGAGGATGGGGGTGGGGATGGGGGACCAGTCACCCAGATGGTAGGTGCAGAGCCTGAGAGCAAATCCACAGCTGCTAATGGTCTCTTTATGACCCCAATTCCATCCTGTCTCTGCTTGGAACCCTTCAGGGGCCTCCTATGGCTCTCCCTCTTCCTGCCACTTTGGCTGAAGCAGTCCCTGCTGTTACTCCTTGTCCCAGCCTCCTGTTGTCTTCCTCATAGCCCTGGGCATCTGCAAATGATCCATTTATGTGTGTGGGTCTCCGAGTGGAGTCGTCTCCTCTGCTGGGCTGTAAGCTTCCTGGAGGCTGAGACTTGTCCTGTCCTGCTCACCACCCTATACTCAGCGCCCAGCTTAGTGCCAGTGCACAAGAGCACCCAATAAATATTTGCTGAATCCATGATCGGTCAAGAGGACAGATGTAAACATTACATAGACCTGGGTTCAGATCCCAGCTCACCTAGTGGCTCAACCCCTCTGAGTCTCTCAGGTTTGTCTTCAATGGGGAGAAGGGGTAATAATGGCGGCTGGCTCACTGGGCAGCTGCAGGGAAAAACGAGCAATGCACATAAAGCCCTTTGCAGAATGCCTGGAGAACATGAATACATGCTCAACACTGTGAGCTGCTATGATGAGGAATCCCCCTGGTGACAGCGAGGGGTGAGGATGAGGGCCCAGGACCCGCTGTGCAGGCTGATGCAGGTCAGCAGAGCAGAAATGAGGGGTCAGATGTGCCTTGGGATGACAGGAAAGGATAAATTTATTCTGTGGACTCTGGCCAGATCATGTCAAATGGGCCGGAGAATATAACCCATGTGGTTGCCTGTGGAAGTCAGCAAGGGAGTGGTATGGGTCAGCTTAGGAAGTGGGAGAGGAGAAGAGGGGGCATCAGCTAGGCCTGCCAGGTCCTGCTCCTGCAGATACACTGATAGCTACCCATGTACTTATCCCTCAGCTGCTGCTAGAAATCGGCCTCCAGCCAGAGCCAGGGCAGGGAACAAGCATGGTGGTTCAGTGTCATGAATTCAAATCCTAGCTGGGTGACCAGTGACCCTGTTTCCATCAGAAGCTGTAGAGTGGAGCAGTTAGGAGCATAGGCTCCAGGGCTGGACCTCAGGGTTCAAATACCCTACTATGCCACTTTCTATGGGATTTTGGACAAGGCACTGAAACTTTGAGCCCCAGTTTACCCATCTGTGAAATGGAGAAGGACATGATAGTTCCCCTCTCATTGGAATGCTGTGAGAGTTAAATGAGTTAATAGACATGAAGCTCTTAAAACAGTATGACATGTGGTGTCATATTACTGTATGTCTTAGTCATCTAGTGCTGCTGTAACAGAAATTCCACAAGTGGATGGCTTTAACAAAGAGAAATTTATTCTCTCACGATCTAGTAGGCTGCAAGTCCAAATTCAGGGTGTCAGTTCCGGGGGAACGCTTTCTCTCTCTGTTGGCTCTGGAGGAAGGTCCTTGTCATCAATTTTCCCCTGGTTGAGGAGCTTCTCAGTGCAGAGACCCCAGGTCCGAAGGATGCACTATTCTCCTGGCTCTTCTTTCTTGGTGGTATGATGTCCCCAACTCTCTGCTCACTCTCCTTTCCTTTTACCTCTTTTAAGATAAAAGGTGATGCAGGGCATCCCCCACAGAAACTCCCTTTACATTGTATCAGGGATGTGATCTGAGTAAGGGTGTTACATCCCACCCTAATCCTCTTTAACATAATCTAATCTTGCCTCGTTAACCACAGACAGAGATTAGGGTTTACAACACGTAGGAAAATTACATCAATCACAAAATGGAGGACAACCACATAATTCTGGAAATCATAAACTCACCAAGTTGACACATATTTTTAGGGGGCACAATTCAATCCATGACATTGTATATCACCAAATATAAGATACCATCAATTATAATTACTTTATAATTAATCACTTTTAATTTCTTTATTTTTTTATTTTTTATTATTGTACGTTAGATGAAGGTTTACATAAGAAGCTAGCTTTTCGTTAAACAGTTAGTGCACATATTGTTTTGTGACATTGGTTACCAACCCCATGACATGTCAACACACTCCTTTCTCGACCTTGGGTTCCCTATTTTCAGCTTTCCTGTCCCCTCCTGCCTTCTAGTCCCTGCCCCAGGGTTGGTGTGTACCTTTAGTCTCATTTTGTTTTTATGGGCCTGTCTAATCTTTGACTAAAGAGTGAACCTCAGGAGTGAGTGACTTCATTACTGAGGTTAAAGGATGTCTGGGGGCCATACTCTTGGGGTTTCTCCAGTCTCTGTCAGATGAGTAAGTCTGGTCTTTTTTGTGAGTTAGAATTTTGTTCTACATTTTTCTCCAGCTCTGTCCAGGATGCTCTATTTTGATGCCTGTCAGAGCAGTCCGTGGTGGTAGCTGGGCATCATCTAGTTGTGCTAGACTCAGTTTGGTGAAGGCTGTGGTAGTTGTGGTCCATTAGTCCTTTGGTCTAATCTGCCCCTTGTGTCTTTGGTTTTCCTCATTCTCCCTTGCTCCTGACAAGGTGAAACCAGGGGAGTATCTTAGATGGCGGCTTGTAAGATGCATCTCACTTTTAAATGTTATAATGTGAAAAATGTGCAACTCTAGAATTGAGGAAATATAGTGTGATTATTAGATGTTTCATAGAAAAGATTACAAACTCTAAAGTAATAGAAAAATGGTAATACCTAAAAGTTACTGAATGTTTTCTATCTGCCAGGCATTGTGCCAAGGTCTTACAAGTATAATTTTTTTCCATCGAATCCTTATAATAACCCTAAGAGGTAGGTTCTAAATTATCTTCATTTTATAGACAAAGAAATGGAGGATCCCTGAAAGTTAAGTGACTTGCCCAAGATCGTACAGCTTTGTCTACATAAATGGTGGATATTCATAACCACAACCACAATCTTTCCTACATTGGTTTCATCTGATTTAGAATGGTCTTACTCCTGTGGTTCCTGAACCTGGCTGCCTGATGGAATCACTGAAGAGCTTTAAAAAATAGTAATGCCTAGGTTCCACCCCCAGAGATTCTGATGGACTTGGCCTGGGGTGTGGCCTGGGCATCTGGATTTTAAAAATGATCCCAGGGTTCTAACATAGCCAAGGGCGAGAATTGCTGCCTTACTTCACAGGTGACTTCAGGGGTCTCCTGACTTCTCACCAGTTTCTTCCCATCCAAATAAAATTCATTTGACACAGC
The DNA here is from genome assembly GCF_030014295.1 of Loxodonta africana. Classification (NCBI taxonomy): domain Eukaryota; kingdom Metazoa; phylum Chordata; class Mammalia; order Proboscidea; family Elephantidae; genus Loxodonta; species Loxodonta africana. The sequence goes on along the minus strand of NC_087359.1, from coordinate 31,548,970 downwards.
AGAAAGACTTTCGCAGCACAACAAAAATGAACGACTTAAAATGCAGAGGGCGGGTTGAGGAAGGACAACGGCTGAATCTCATTCCTACTCATGTTCCATCAGGCAGCTGTCAGAATCTTTTCTGCCTTCCTAGCAGGGAGGAGATTAAACCAGAGGAGCTGGGCCTGGCAGTAGGAAGGGAAAGAGAAATAGGGTCGGATGTCTAGAGACCCAGTCCTAAGCCCAGCTTCGTCACTATGTAAATATGGGCCAATCCCTATCACCCACCCATCCTGGGTCTCCGCTGTGAAATGACAGATTCCTTTGAGAGCCAGCATCCTAGAGCTAGGGCTGACTCCACAGTCCCTGAGAACCAGCCTTCTAGCAATCCTAATGCCTGTGCATCTGTGCGGTTTCCCTGGACTCTAGCTCGCTCTGTTTTCTGAAGTTTATTTGTTTAACGCAATCAAGTTATTCGTAAAGCTTAATTCCCAAAAGTCATAACTGTACTTTTGAAGTTATGAAGCAACTCAAAGTAAACTTATGATGTGTTGACAAGTAGAGGTCGTGGGGGACCAGCTTTTGATTGCATAGAAGAGAACCTTCTATAATCAGATGGAGGCTTATCTGCAGTTAGATGTTGCCTAAGAGAGAGAAAACATTTCCTCTCTTGAGTAGGTCAACATGGAGCCATTGTAGTAATTTTTTATACAAGTTATTTAAAGGGAACCCACTTCTTGTCGCCAATTCTTAATTGGTGTGGCTTTATAGTTGTTGGAATAAAGAAGAAGTGGACATTCCAAGGAAGAGACAGGAGACCTATAAAACACTTTTAATGAGATACAGGAGTGAGTAGGATTGGAATGGGAAAATATCCTGGATCCAGCCTGAAGGGTGGGCCCAGGAAGCTATCCCTGAGCAACTCCTCTTGGCTTTCAGATTTTTTTCCAAGGTCAGGGCCAACGGCTTCTGGCTCTGGAGCTCAATCAGAGTGCAATGATTGCACAAATCACAAACATCTAGCGCCAACACAATCAAGTCCAAACCCAGCTTTTCTGAGTCTTAGAACTTATATATTTGAGGTCAAGCTCTGCTGGACATGGAGAAAAGGGGTGTTTGGGAAAGGGTAGGCTTTTTCCAGAAACTGTCTGGCAACCAGCTCCCTATAACTCAGATTTGAGAGCATATCCAAAGTAAGGCGACATCACGAAGGACTGCTCAGATACCCTGGGAATTTTTCTAGATGAAATCCATCTGATCGCCTAAACATATGTACTGACTGAGACTTTCCTGGGCCTAGCATGGGCTAGATGTTCAAGTAGGAGTTGGGAAGTAAGTAAACTTGGCATCAGCCTTGTGCTCTATGGGGAGTTAAATAATCCTGTGTGTCAGACACTGTGCCTGGTATTGGGTTGGAGGTACTGAGGTAAGGGAGACCTGCCCTGCTGTGGAGGGGTTCACAGCGCATGGGGGAGACAGACAACAGGCCCAGCCTGACTACCCTGCTGCCCCAAGGTCCCCTGGACCCAGGAATCCTCCCTGGACAAACTCTGGCTCTTAATCCCACTCACAGTGATTATTAAACCTTCCCACACTACTATGGCCCTCCTTTAACCCGCCATCTGGTTGACCCAGACTCTAAACAATTACCCTGATTACTGAGTTTTTTGGCACCTCCTTGAATTTTGCTCCCGAGGCAAATGCTTAACTCATCTTACCCTAATCAAGGCCCTAGTAGACCTCTGACAGACGGTGACACATATACAAGCAGCTGCAGCCCACAGGGAGGAGTGCTTAGACCAAAGCTCCATGAAAGTCTGGAGGGACGTTTGAGTAATTCTGGTGGTTCCCAAAGTGCGCTCTGTGGAACATCAATCCTGTGAGGTAATCCTCCAAAATTAAAAGATTTTGTGGACAAATACATTTTTGTAACAGTGTATATCCTAGTTCCCCCTTAGAGGTTCATAATGGACATAAGAACACTAAAGAAGAAACAATACTTTTGTAGCTCATCTTCCCCAGCTACTTGGCTGGATCATCTTGGGCGAATCTCTATCAATGTTTCTTAAAGTGAAATTAGAGGGCACTCACTTCAGAATCTCTTGGTGGTACTTGTTAGAAATATAGGTTCCCCATACATTCTGAGTAAGAATCTCTGGGGCCCAAGACGCAGAAATCTGTTTTAAACAAGCTTCCAGTTGATTCTGACACGTGCTCAAGTTGAGAATCCCAGATAAACCTTCCCAGGCTTTGGCTTTTTCTAGTGGTGGTGTAAAGATCAAGAGACGGTTAGTCAAAAAGGAAACTTGACATTTCCCAACTCATCCTATGAGGCCAATATGACCCTGATATCAAAACCAGACAAACGCATCACAAGAAAAGAAAACCACAGACCAATATAGCTTATGAATGTACGTGCAAAATCCTAGCAAACTGAATTCAGTAACATATAAAAAGGATTATACATTCCTGAGCTTTACTCCAGGGATGCAAGGTTAGTTTGACATCTAAACATCAATTAGTAATACACCATATCAACAGAATAAAAGACAAAAGCCATATGATCATCTTCATACATACAGAAAAAGCATTTGACCAAGTCCAATACCACTTCATGTTAAAAGTACTCAAACTAGGAATAGAAGTGAACTTCCTCAATCTAATAAAGGGCATCTAAAAAAAAAAAAAAAACCCACAGCTAACATCATACTAGGAGCCCTGGTGGCACAGTGGTTAAACTGCTAGGCTGGTAATTGAAAGGTCGGTGGTCCGAACCCACCAGCCACTCCTTGGAAACCTTATGGGGCAGTTCTACTCTATCTTATAGGGCTACTATGAGTCAGAATTGGATTGACGGCAGTGGGCTTACCATCATACTTAATAGTGAAAGATTGAATACTTTCCCCCTAAGATCAGAAACAAAACAAGGATGTCCAGTTTTGTCACTTCTATTCAACATTGTATTGGAGATTATACTCAGGGAAATTAGGCAAGAAAATAAAATAAAATAATCCAATTGTAAAGGAAGAAGTAAAATGATCTCCATTTGCAGATGCCATGATCTTGTATATAGAAATCTTAAGGAACCCACGCCCCCCTCAAAAAAAACTATTAAAACTTTTAAACAAGTTCAACAAAGTTGCAGGATACAAGGTGAATATACAAAAGTAAATTTAAATTAATGATTTGAAAATAAAATTAAGAATCTGGGGTCTTAAAAGCCTGTGTGTGGCCATCTAAGATACTCCACTGGTCTTACCCCTTCAGGAGCAAGGGAGAATGAAGAAAACTGAAGACACAAGGCAAAGATTAGTCCAAAAGACTAATAGACCACAACTACCACAGCATCCACCAGACTGAGTCCAGTACAATGAGATGGTGCCTGGCTACCACCACTGACTCTTCCGACAGGGATCACAATAGAGGATCCCAGATAGAGATGGAGAAAAATGTAGAACAAAACTCTAACTCTCTCTCACACACACATGCACACACAAAAGACCAGACTTACTGGCCTGACAGAGACTGGAGAAACCCTGAGAGTATGGCCCCTGGACACATTTTTAGCTCAGTAATGGAGTCACTCCTGAGTATGACCCTCCAGCCAAAGATTAGACAGGCCCATAAAACAAAATTAGACTAATGGAGCACAACAGCCCAGGGGCAAGGACTAGAAGATAGGAGGGGCAGGAAAGCTGTAATAGGGAACCCAAGGTCAAGAAGAGAGAGTGTTGATATGTCATGGGGTTGTTAAACAATGTCATAAAACGGTATGTGTACTAACTGTTTAATGAAAAGCTAGTTTGTTCTATAAACCTTCACCTAAAGTACAATAAAAAACAAAAAAGATAAAATTAAGAAAACAATTCCATTTATAATAGCATCAAAATGAATAAAATATTTAGGAAAAAATTTAACAAAAGAAGTGAAAGTCTGATATTCTGAAAACTATGAACATTGTTGAAAGGAATTAAAGAGGATCTAAATAAATGGAAAACATCTTATGTTCATGGGTCAGAAGACTTAATATTGTTAAGATGGCAATATTTCTAAATTGATCTATAGATGCAATGCAGTCTCTCTCAAAATCTCAGCTAACTTCTTTGTAGAAATTGACAAGCTGATTCTAAATGGAAATTGAAGGGACCCAGAATAGCCAAAACAATCTTAAGAAGGAATAAAGTTGGAGGGCTTACACTTTCTTATCTCAAAGCTTACTATAAAGCTGCAGTAAACAAGACAGTGTGGTACTGGCATAAGGATAGACATATACATTAATTGGAAAGAATTGAGAGTACAGAAATAAACCCGCACATTTACAGTCAGTTGATTGTTGGAAAGGGTGCCAAAACAATTCAATGGGGAAAGAATTTCAACAAACGGTGCTGGGACAATTGGGTATCTTCATGAAAAAGAATGAAGTTGGATCCCTACCTCACACCATATACAAAATTAACTCAAAATCGACCAAAGACCTAATATAAGGACTAAAACTATAAAATTCTTTGAAGAAAATCTAAGGCTAAATCTTTGTGACCTTGGCTTAGGCAACAATTTCTTAGATATGACACCAAAAGCACAAACAAAGAAAGAAAGAAGAGATAAACTAAAAAAAAAATTAAAACTTGTGTGCATCAAAGGACACTACCAAGGAAGTGAAAACAAAACTCACGGAATGGGAGAAAATATTTGCAAATCATATATCTGATAAGGGTTTAGAATGGAGGATTTATAAAGAACTCTTACAACTTGACCATAAAAAATAAATAACTGAATTGAAAAATAGGCAAAGGATTTGAATAGATATTTCTCTGAGGAAGATACACAAATGGTCAGTAAACACATGAAAAAATGCTCAACGCATTAGGGAGAAAAGATTACACATTTGGGAGATGCAAATCAAAACCACAATATGATACCATGTTTTTCCCACTAAGATGGCGATAATAAAAAATTCAGACAATAACAAGTGTTGCTGAGGATGTGGAGGAGTGGAACTCTCATACATTGTTGTTGGGAATGTAAAATGGGGTGGCTGGTGTGGAAAACACTTTGGCAGTTCCTCAAAGTTAAACACAAAGTTACCGTATGACCCAGCAATTCCATTCCTAGATGTACAATCAAGAGAATTAAAAACATACATCCACATATAAACTTGTGTAAGAACATTCATAGCAGCTTTATAAAAGCCAAAAAGCAGAAACAACTCAAATGTCCATTAACTGATGAATGGATAAACAAAATGTGGTCTATACATACAATGGGATATTGTTTAGCAATAAAAAAGAACACATTACTGAATCACTGATACGTACTACAACATGGACAAACTTTGAAAACATTATGCTAAGTAAAAAAAAGCCAGGCAAAAAGGTCACATATTGTATGATTCCATTTATATGAAATGTTCAGAATAAGCAAATTTGTAGAGACAGAAAGTAAGTTAGTGGTTTCCTAGGGCTTGGGGGTGTATGGGACCGGGGTGGCACTGCTGAAGAGTACGGGGCTTCTCTTGGGGGTGATAACAGATGAACAGTGACTTCTCTCAGTAAAAGTAAGTGAACAGGGGTGAGGGGAATGATGGGAGAGTTTCAAGGGTCTCTTAGAAGAAGAAAAGCAAATGGTCCAGGCTGACCATTTGTTGAAGATGGTGGGGTTTTGTTTGTTTATTTTGTCTTTTTTCCAAAATATTTTAGTATGAAAAACTCCAAACATATAAATAGGTTGAAAGAACAGTGAACACCCGTATACTTATCATCTAGATTCTGCAGTTAACAATTTGTTCTATTTGCTTTATCGTGTACTTATACACCCATCCACCCGCCCGCCCGCCCGCCCGTCCGTCCGTCCGTCCGTCCGTCCTTTTTTTTTTTTTTTAAATCTACCTCAAAGTAAGTTGCAGACATCAGTATGTTTTACACTTAAACACTTCAGGATGCATATAATTATAACTAGAGTTCAATATTTCTTGTCTTTTTTTTTAAAGAAAATTTATATAAATACAGGAAGCACACGGATCTTAGAAATACATTACATGAGTTTTGACTAATGCACATACCTGTATAACTCAAACCTCTATCAAAGTATAGAATATTACCACCACCCCTAGAAAGTCCTCTCATACTCCTTCCCGGTCCATCCCTTCCTCCTACCCACCCGGGAAACTGCTTTTCTGATTTTTTTTCCACCATAGATTAGTTTTGCATGGTCTAAGACTTCATATAATTCAAATCATATAATACGTACTCTTCTGTGTCTAGTTTCTTTCATTCACCCTGAGAAGTCCACGTTCCGGCTTGGTTGGTAGTTCATTCCCCTCCACGACAGAGCAATATTACATTATATGCTTATACCACAGCTTCTGTTGATAGTCACTGGGGCTGTTTCCAGTTTTTAGTGATTATGAATAAAGCTATGAACATTCTTGTGTGAGTCTTTTTGTGGACATATGCTTTCATTTCTCCTGGGTAAGTACCTAGAAGTGGAATTGCTTGATCATAGATACGTTTAGTTTTATAAGAAACTGCCAGATCTTTATGTAAAATACTTGTACCGTTTTACACTCTGACCAGCAATGTATAAGAGTTCCAAGTGCTCTACACTCTTGCAAGCGTTTGATGTTCTCAGTCTTTTAATTTTAGCCATTCTGTTGGGTGTATATTGGTACCTCGTGGTTTTATTTTGCATTTCCCTAATGACTAATGATGTTGAACACTTTTTCATGTGCTTCTTGACCATCTATGTATCTTCCTTTGTGAAGTTTTGATTAAAATTTTTTGCCCATTTGAAAAATTTGGTTATTAGTCTTTTGATTATTGGGTTGTGGGAATTCTTTATACATTCTGGGTACAAGTCCTTGGTCAGATACACATTTTGCACATATTTTTTCCTGGTCTGAGGCCTGCCTATCGTTTTCTTAATAATGTCTTTTGATGAGCAGAATTTTTTATTTTGATGAAGTCTGATTTATCAATCTTTTATAGTAATTGCTTTCTGTGATCTGTATTAAAAAACATTTGCCTACTCCTAAATCTCAAAGTGTAGCCTTGGTGGCGTAGTGGTTAAGAGCTCGGCTGCTAACCAAAATGTCAGCAGTTCAAATCCACCAGCTGCTACTTGGAAACCCTACGGGGCAGTTCTACTCTGCCCTAAAGGGCTGCTATGAGTCGGAATCAACTCAACTGCACCCCACAACAACAAATCTCCAAGGTATTTTCCCGTGTTTTCTTTCAGGAGTTTTATGGTTTTAGCTTATAATTGAGGTCTATGGTCCGTCTAAAATTAATTTTTGTGTGTGGTGTGACAGAAGGATTAAGGTTTATTGATCTTCCATATGGCTATTCAGTTTTTACCCAGTTGTTCTAGTACCATATGTTGAAAGACTTTCCTTTTTTTATTGGATTACTTTGGTGACTTTATCAAAATCAAATGACTGTGAATCTATTTCTGGGCTCTCTATTCGGATCCATTGATCTATGTTTATTCTTATGATAGTACCACAATGTCTTTTTTACAGAATATAAACTTTATTTTAATTATTAGATTAACATATATAACATTACTATTTCAAATTGCTATAAAAATTTCTAAATGCTTACTCTCAATCTGTATATTCATCTTATTGGTAACAAACAGTTCACGCTCCAGTTCTGGTCCACAGACTTCATGTATTTTTTCTAAATTTTATTAATTTTGTTGTTGTTGAGAATATACACAGCAAAACATACACCAATTCAACAGTTCCTACATGTACAATTTAGTGACATTGATTATATTCTTCAAGCTGTGCATTTTCACTCCCCTTTTCTGAGTTATTCCTCCCTCATTAACATAAACTCACGGCCCTCCTAAGGTTCCTATTGGTTCCTATCTAATTTTTCGAATTGTTGTCAGTTTGATTCCATATAGATCTTAAAAGAGCATAATGATCAAGGCAGACCTTTTTTTTTACTAGTGAAGCTAAACTATTGCTCAGTTTTAAGATGACTTCAGGGGATATTTTTGGTTTAAGGGTTAAAGGTTATCTCAGGGCAATAGTTTCAGGGGTTCACCACAATGTCTCAAGTACTGTAGCTTTATAATATGTCATGAAGTCAGAAAGGGTAACTTCTCCAATTTTGTTTTTCTTTTTGAGATGCTTTGGATATTCTGGGTCCTTTGCATTTCCATGTAAATTTTAGAATCAACATGTCAATTTCTTTTAGAAAGTATGCTGGAATTAGAGTTGAAATTGGGTTGATTCAGATCATTTTAGGGAGAACTGACATCCCAACAATATTGAGTCTTTCAGTCCATAAAAGTATCTCTCCATTTATTTAGGTCTCCTTTTTTTTTTCATTTCTTTCAGTAATATTTTGTAGTCTTCAGCGTAAATGTCTTCCACATTTTTTCTTAAATTAATTCCTAAGTATTTCATGTTTTTTGATGATATTTTAAACGGGATTTAAAAAACTTTCTTTTCTATTGCTAGCAGATATGAACACCAGAAGAGTGACAGAAAAGACAGCCCTTCAGGAAATACTAGGTGTCTTAGTTATGTAGTGCTGCTATAACAGAAATACCACGAGTCGATGGTTCTAATAAAGAGAAATTTATTCTCTCACAGTCTAGGAGCCTAGAAGTCCGAATTCAGGGTGCTAGCTCCAGGGGAAGGCTTTCTCTCTCTGTTGGCTCTGGGGAAGTGTCCTTGTCATCAATCTTCCTCTGGTCTAGGAACTTCTCAGCGCAGGGACCCCAGTCCAAAGGACATACTCCCCTCCTGGCTCTTCATTCTTGGCGGCATGTCCCTTTCTTCTTTGCTCGCTTCTCTCTTTTATAGCTCAAAAGAGATTGACTCAAGATACAACCTAATCCTGTAGATTGAGTCCTGCCTCATTAACATAATTGCCTCTAACCTTGCCTCGTTAACATCATAGGGGTTAGGATTTACAACACACAGGATAATCACATCAGATCACAAAATGGTGGACAACCACTCAATATAGAGAATCATGGCCTAGCCAAGTTGACATACATTTTTGGGAGACACAATTCAATCCATAACACTAGGTATGGGGAAGCGGGGGTAGAGGGGCTTCCAGTTATTTGGGGGCAGTTGTAGGGGGGCTGAGTGAGTCCAAAAAGATGCAGCGATGTGATGGGAGGGAGCTTAGATGCATAACACAGGGTGGCTGACTAATTTCCTTTCTCTACTCCATTCCTATAAAGGAACATCCTTCCCCAACATTATCCCTGGAGAAGGCAGGCCTCCACCTCTGGCCCAAGGCAATGGGACCTTGGGACAGTGTTTCTGTCCTCCTTTTGCCCAGCCTCCTGAACTGCATCATTCAGCCAGTTCTCTGGAAGGGGCTGCTGCTGTCATGGCCTGGAATGAGCACCGGCCTCAACACAGGTAAGGAGGTCTATTCTGCCCTCTCTGGGAGAAGCTACCGTGGCCTCCAGTCCTTAACTGGCCCAGCCTTCAAGGAGGGGATGGAAACTGAAACTCCTGGGCTTTGTTGTTGTTGGCTGCTATCAAGTTGACCTCTCGTTCATGGCGACCCCATGCACAATGGGAACGGACTGTTGTACTCCATAGAGTTTTCACTGGCTGATTTTCAGAAGATTGACAGTTCTTTCTTCCTAGTCTTAGTCTGGAAGCTCCACTGAAACTTGTTCAGCATCACAGCAACACGCAAGCCTCCACTGACAGATTGTGCTTGAGATGCACTGGCAGAGGCTTAAAGCCACGTCTCCTATGTGGAAGGCAAGAATCCTACTACTGAACTACCGCTGCCCTCACTTGGGCTTTACTCTGCTCAGAATAGCACATCTACACTCCTGTGCTGGCTTTCAGCTGTTCGCCACTTACTGCTGCCCTCACACTCTTTCTCCAGCTGCTCCACCCAGTTATAAAGTAAGCTTCCTGCACATCTCAGAAAGGCCAAAAATTCCAACTCATGCTCTGAGGAAGAATTCTCAAGAAGCAGAAAACTAGACAAGCCAAAACCCCACCCATCCTGGGTCCTGTCATTGTCCGTAGTGAAGGATGTTTGTAAGGAGAAGGCAGGACAGCTGCTATGTTGTTAGGTGAAAGGGCTGTGGTGGGCAGAGGCAGTGCAAGGGGAAGAGGGACCTTCACCCTTCTGTGCCCCCTATAGTACTTCAAAACCCCTTCAAAGAAAGGTATACAGCAATGCTCGCTGCTGTAACAAGTAAATCCCTCCAAAGAAACTGTGTATTTCTCATTCATGTATCAGTTCATAGCAGGTGTTCCTGGCTTGCAGGTGGCCTTCCCGCATGCACTGACTTAGAGACCAGGCTTTCTTCATCTTGAGGCTCTGTCATCCCCTGGTCATCTTCTACATCCATCTAGTAGAAAGAAAAAGGCATAAACACTTCTCAAAAGCTGTGGCCAGGTGACACCCACTACTTTTGCTCACAGTCCATTGGCAAGAGCCTGTTATGGGGCCACACTTAGATGCAAGGGAGCCTGAGAAATGTGGTTCTGGTTCAGCAGCTGCTCCCCACTGGAAAGGAGAGCCCAGGTTTTGCTGTCCCTGTCACTGAGGTCCTGCCGTGTTTCTAACCAGCTTTGTGACGGTTCTTTGTAAACTGTAGAGGGCTGTCTGGATGTGAGCGGCTGTCCCCCACCCCATCTCCAACAAGAGTATCTCACTGTCTCCTCTGTCTCTGAAGTTGCTCGGTGTCATGGATTGAATTGTGTCCCCCCAAAATATCAACTTGGCCTGGCCATGATTCCCAGCATTTTGTGATTGTCCACCATTTTGTCATCTGATGTGATTTATCTATGTGTTGTGGATCCTACCTCTATAATGTTAATGAGTCAGGATTAGAGGCAGTTATGTTAATGAGACAGGACTCAATCTATAAGATTAAGTTGTGTCTTAAGTCAATCTCTTTTGAGATACAAAAGACAGAAGTGAGCAGAGAGACATGGGACCTTATACTACCAAGAAATAAGAGCCAGGAGAATAGCGTGTCCTTTGGACCTGGGGTCCCTGCACTGAGAGGGTTCTCAACCAGGGGAAGGTTGATGACAAGGACTTTCCTCCAGAGCTGACAAAGATAGAAAGCCTTGCCCTGGAGCTGACACTCTGAATCTGGACTTGTGACCTACAAGACTGTGCAAAAATAAATTTCTCTATGTTAAAACCATCCACTTGTGGTATTCCTGTTACAGCAGCACTAGATGACTAAGACATTCGGGTCATTCTCCGTCCTTCCCCTTGTAGACACTTGCCTAAACCATTCTCCTCCTTGTAGACACTTGCCTAAACCTGACCTCCTCCAAGAAGCCTTCCAGGGATCTTAATATCCACACTGAAGACTTCCATTGTCTGGGCCCTGGTTGCCATAAATATGAGCAGGAGCAATGTTTGGGGTGCAGATCTCTCCCTCTATTACCTGCTTGCTAATGTCTGGAGTTCCTTCAACTAAGGACCAAGAATTTCTCCCCACAATCAGCATTAAGGCTTCAGACACACATGGTGTGGGGGTTGGGGTGGGGGAGGAGGGTCAGATACTCTCACATAAGGAAGAGTGGCTGGGTCATAGCAGGCGCTTCTAGAGGTGAGGGAGGAGGAACAAGGGGACCTGGGCAGGAGTAAAAAAGGTAGTCAGCTATAGAAAGCAGGCCACAGGCCTAATACAAGCTCTGCTGATATTTCAGCTATGTTTTTCAATCGTATGATGTCTCAGCTCTGTTTTTCAACTTTTTCTAAATAAACTGGGGCTAATCAAATAGTTGGAAATCCTGGTGCTGTAGTGGTTAAGAGCTATAGCTGCTAACCAAAAGGTCGACAGTTTGAATCCACCAGGTGCTCCTTGGAAACCGTATGGGGCGGTTCTACTCTGTCCTCTAGGGTCACTATGAGTCAGAATTGACTTGACGGCAATGGTTAACATTTTTTTTTTTAATCAAATAGTGTTCATGTACTAGATGTTTACCATGTGTCAGGCATTGCTAATCTGATCTATATTCCCAACAGTCTAATGAGGTAAGGATTTTTATTTTTATCCCCATTTTACAGAAGAGGAAAGAGGCTCAGAGAAATTAAATAACTTTCATATGAAACCAAAACCAGTTGCTGTTGACTCAATTCCAACTCATGGAGACCCATGTGTCAGAACAGAACTGTGCTCCATAGGGTTTTCCGTGGCTAATTTTTCAGATTGGCAGGCATTTTTTTTTTTTTTTTGAGGCACCTCAAACTTCTTACCTTTGACTTAGCAGCCAAGCGTAGTAACTGTTTGCACCACCCAGGGACTCCAACTTTCACATAGATAGTAAATAGAAGAACTTGGGTTTAAACCTAGATATCCAGCCTCAAAGTCTGCTATTTTCTTTGTGCCTGTTTCCCTCTTCCACAGGCTCCTGCACACTTTCCAGACTTCCATGCAGTTAGGTTAAGTCCATGTGACTAGCTCTGACCAGTAGGCCATGAATAGAAGTGACATGTCATTTTTCAGACCAGAGCATTTAAGAATTGGTGTCCAACCCTCCTGTCCTCTCTTTTCCCTTAGTGGCGACCATAGAGGCCATGGTCTGAAATGCTGAAGCCACTGGAAGGAATCAGCCTGGATCACTGGGTCATTGTACAAACGACAATTGCCCTGAGAAGTTGCCCAACCCGCAGCAGCTTTGTGTAAATGAGAAACACACCTTTATTGTGTTAAGCCATGAGATTTAGGGGTCGATATGTTACTACGGCATACCATAACATTTCCTGACTGATTCACCCAGAGCAAGACATCAGATATATTGATGTTCCACACAGTTATTGACAAACTAGTGTTCCTCAGACACTTTTCTGTGTAAACTATAGAGGGCTCCAGAATAAGAATGGTGCTGAGGTGACTGTCCAAAATGCAAGCTGCCAGAGCAGACGGGAGAATATTGAGAATCTTCCCAATCTCTCTGGAGAGCAGAGTCACCAGGCCTGGTCTTGTTTCAGTTCTTCCTCTGTCTTGCATCAGGCTTTCTCCCTCAAAGCTGCTCACCTTTGGCACAGTCCCGCTGTCTCCACCCCCAGCAGACTAAGGCCCAGACTTTGGCCTCTCTCCAGATGCTGGCCAAAGTGTCTGGAAGTTTCCCCATGCCTTGCATTGTCTTTCAGATATGTCCCTGAAGACCCTGAGCTCTTACAATCGGGGCAATCACCGCTTTCTGGCCTCAGCTGACTCTGGAGCCACCAGCTGGGTGTGGCAGGCAGGAAGCTCAGGCCAGGGGTGCCCACTGCCAGGTCAGGTCTCATAGTAGGACTGGAAGGAAGATGGAGGCTCTCAGGACCCTGGGCTGGCTAGCTCCCAGTTAGAGAGGACACAGTGAGAGCGTTCACTCTTCATCCAGATGGTTCTGCAAATACTCACAGTGCATCTCTGAGTGCCTCTCCCTGTGCTTTGGTGCTATGGAATCTCAAAGGCAAAGAGGTTGTGGCCCCTGCCTTCCAGGAGCTTCCATTCTATAGGCTCGAATAGACAGAGCCACAGAAAAACAGAGCACAAAGGAGTATGTCAGTCAGGGATTTTTCAGTTGCAAGTGACAGAAACCCGGGGCCAGGGTAAGACCTCTAGCAGGAAAAGATTGTGTGCTTCTCACTTGTGAAAGTAATTCAGATTCAAATGCTATTTTTTTTTTTAATGAATATATGTAATAAAGCCATAGTGTCAATTGCAACTCATAGTGACCCCGTAGGACAGAGTACAACTGCCCCATAATGTTTCCAAGGAGCATCTCGTGGATTCAAACTCCCGACCTTTTGGTTAGCAGCCATAGCTCTTAACCACTGCACCACCAGGGTTCTCTCTCTCTCTCTAAACCTGTTGCCGTTGAGTTGAGTCCGACTCATAGCGACCCTATAGGACAGAGAAGAACTGCCCCCATAGGGCTTCCAAGGAGTGCCTGTTGGATTTGAACTGCCAACCTTTTGGTTAGCAGCCATAGCTCTTAGCCACTATGCCACCAGGGTTTCCATATATACACACATAACATGAGATTCTAAATAAGTTTATCAAACCTGAGCTCTTTTCTTTTTTTTGTTAACTTTTATTGAGCTTCAAGTGAACGTTTACAAATCAAGTCAGTCTGTCATATATAAGTTTATATACATCTTACTCCTTACTCCCACTTACTCTCCCCCTAATGAGTCAGCCCTTCCAGTCTCTCCTTTTGTGACAATTTTGCCAGCTTCCAACTCTCTCTATCCTCCCATCCCCTCTCCAGACAGGAGATGCCAACACAGTCTCAAGTGTCCACCTGATATAATTAGCTCACTCTTCTTCAGCATCTCTCTCCTACCCACTGTCCAGTCCCTTTCATGTCTGATGAGTTGTCTTCGGGAATGGTTCCTGTCCTGTGCCAACAGAAGGTTTGGGGACCATGACCGCAGGGATTCCTCTAGTCACAGTCAGACCATTAAGTATGGTATTTTTAAGAGAATTTGGGGTCTGCATCCCACTGATCTCCTGCTCCCTCAGGGGTTCTCTATTGTGCTCCCTGTCAGGGCAGTCATCCATTGTGGCCGGGCATCAACTAATTCTTCTGGTCTCAGGATAATGTAGGTCTCTGGTTCATGTGGCCCTTTCTGTCTCTTGGGCTCTTAGTTGTCGTGTGACCTTGGTGTTCTTCATTCTCCTTTGCTCCAGGTGGGTTGAGACCAATTGATGCATCTTAGATGGCCGCTTGTTAGCATTTAAGACCCCAGACGCCACATTTCAAAGTGGGATGCAGAATGTTTTCATAACATAATTATTTTGCCAATTGACTTAGAAGTCCCCTTAGAGCATGGTTCCCAAACCCCCGCCCTTGCTCCGCTGACCTTTGAAGCATTCATTTTATCCCGGAAACTTCTTTGCTTTTGGTCCAGTCCAATTGGGCTGACCTTCCATGTATTGAGTGTTGTCCTTCCCTTCACCTAAAGCAGTTCTTGTCTGCTAATTAATCAGTAAGAACCCTCTCCCTCCCTCCCTCCCTCCCTCCCCCCCTCGTAACCACAAAAGAATGTGTTCTTCTCAGTTTATACTATTTCTCAAGATCTTATAACAGTGGTCTTATACAATATTTGTCCTTTTGCCTCTGACTGATTTCGCTCAGCATAATGCCTTCCAGGTTCCTCCATGTTATGAAATGTTTCACAGATTCGTCACTGTTCTTTATTGATGCGTAGTATTCCATTGTGTGAATATACCACAGTTTATTTACCCATTCATCCGTTGATGGACACCTTGGGTGCTTCTATGTTTTTGCTATTGTAAAGAGGCTGCAATAAACATGGGTGTGCATATATCTGTTTGTGTGAAAGCTCTTGTTTCTCTAGGGTATATTCTGAGGAGTGGGATTTCTGGGTTGTATGGTAGTTCTATTTCTAACTGTTTAAGATAACTCCAGATAGATTTCCAAAGTGGTTGTACCATTTTACATTCCCACCAGCAGTGTATGAGAGTTCCAATCTCTCCGCAGCCTCTCCAACATTTATTATTTTGTGTTTTTTGGATTAATGCCAGCCTTGTTGGAGTGAGATGGAATCTCATCGTAGTTTTAATTTGCATTTCTCTAATGGCTAATGATTGAGAACACTTTCTCATGTGTCTGTTAGCTGCCTGAATATCTTCTTTAGTGAAGTGTGTGTTCATATCCTTTGCCCACTTCTTGATTGGGTTGTTTGTCTTTTTGTGGTTGAGTTTTGACAGAATCATACAGATTTTAGAGATCAGGCACTGGTCGGAGATGTCATAGCTGAAAATTCTTTCCCAGTCTGTAGGTGGTCTTTTTACTCTTTTGGTAAAGTCTTTAGATGAGCATAGGTGTTTGATTTTTAGGAGCTCCCAGTTATCTGGTTTCTCTTTGTCATTTTTGGTAATGTTTCGTATTCTGTTTATGCCTTGTATTAGGGCTCCAAGGGTTGTCCCTATTTTTTCTTCCATGATCTTTATCGTTTTAGTCTTTATGTTTAGGTCTTTGACCCACTTGGAGTTAGTTTTTGTGCTTGGTGTGAGGTATGGGTCCTGTTTCATTTTTTTGCAAATGGATATCCAATTATGCCAGCACCATTTGTTAAAAAGACTATCTTTTCCCCAATTAACTGACACTGGGCCTTTGTCAAATATCAGGTGCTCATATGTGGTTGGATTTATATCTGGGTTCTCAATTCTGTTCCACTGGTCTATGTGCCTGTTGTTGTACCAATACCAGGCTGTTTTGACTGCTGTGGCTGTATAATAGGTTCTGAAATCAGGTAGAGTGAGGCCTCCCACTTTCTTCTTCTTTTTCAGTAATGCTTTGCTTATCTGAGGCTTCTTTCCCTTCCATATGAAGTTGGTGATTTGTTTCTCTATTACCTTAAAAAATGACATTGGAATTTGGATCGGAAGTGCATTGTATGTTGAGCTCTTTTCTTTATTCTTCTTGTTCTTTCTGCTGGTCTCCTAATTAGCTGGTGCCCTAAGTTTATGTTTTTAGTTATTCAAAACTGAACCAATCCCCACAATGGAATATTCTGGTCCCACAACCAAAAAGACTCCAGCTTCAAGCATGGTTGGATCCAGGTCCTTACAACATGTTGTTTATAATCTGTCTTTTTCCATCTTCTGGCTCTGATTTTCTCTACTTTGGCTTTATTCTCAGGGAGGCTCATACTTCTTGGGCTATGTCCTATGCATATCAATCCCAGTTGAAAGAATATATGCATCTCCTGGCTCGGCCAAAAATGCCCTGATTTAACTCTGGCTCTGACTGGCTTACAGGCCCATCCCTGAACCAATCACTATAGTGATGCTCTGACCTCTACGCCTATGTCATTGGTGTCTCTTGAGATCCTAGGATGGAATCAGCTTCGTCTGGACCACATGGTGGGAGGTAGGAAACAGATGGTTTACCAAGGCAAACTGGGGTGCTATGATCAGAAAAGGGGGGTAGATATTAGGTAGGGTGACTAGTGCCTACTGCAGGGAAGATAACGAAATGCAACCTCAGAGAGTTATGAAGCAAGGGCTGTGGGAATTCAGAGGAAGGAGATGTCATTCCAGCTAAGGGAATCAAGAAATGCTTCATGAATGGAAACAACCTAAGTGCCCATCAACAGATGAATGGATAAACAAACTATGGTGCATACACATAATGGAATGCTATGCAAAGTTAAAGAGCAATGATGAATCTGTGAAACATCTCACAACATGGATAAATCTGGAGGGCATTATGCTGAGGGAAATAAGTCAACCACAAAAGGACAAATACTGTATGAGATCACTATTATAAAAACACATGAAAATGTTTCCGTACAGAAAGAAACAGTCTTTAATGGTAATGAGGGAGGAGGAAGATGGGGAGGAAAAAACACTAACTAGACAGTAGATAAGTGGTAACTTTGGTGAAGAGTAAGACATACTCAATACTAGGGAAGTCAACACAACCTGACCAGGGCAAAGCCATAGAAGCTTCACAGTTACACCCAAACTGCCTGAGTGACTGAGTTACTGAGCTGAGGGCTGGGGAACATGGTCTCAGGGAACATCTAGCTCAACTGGCATAACATGGTCTATAAATAAAATGTTCTACATCCGACTGTGGTGAGTATTGACTAGGATCTTAAAAGCCTGTGAACAGCCATCTAAGATACATCTACTGGTCCCACCCAGGCTGGAGCAGAGGAGAATGAAGATGACCAAAGGAACAAGGGAAAGATTAGTCCAAAGGGCTAATGAACCACAACTATCACAACCTCCACCAGACTGAGCCCTGAATAACTAGATGGTGCCCAGTTACCACCACTGACTGCCCTTGCAGGGATCAAGGCCCTGAACAGAGCTGGAGAAAAATTGTAGAACAAAATTCAAATTCACACTCACACACAGAGAAAAGACCAGGCTTGCTAGTCTGACAGAGACTGGAGAAACCCAGAGAGTATGGCCCCCAGGCACCCTTTTAACTCAGTACTGAAGTCATTCCTGAGGTTCACCCTTCAGCCAAAGATTAGATAGGTCTATAGGGCCAACAATAACACACGTGGGGAATATGTTTCATAATTCAATTATGTTTAAGAGACTAATGGGCACACCAGGCCAAAGGCAAAGGTGAGAAGGCAGAAAGCGACAGGAAAACTGGACCAATGGAAACAGGGAACCCGGCGTGGTAAAGGGGAGAGTGCTGGCACATCACGGGGTTGGCAACCAATGTCACAAAATAATTTGTGTATTAACTGTTTAATGAGAAACTAATTTGCTCTATAAACTTTCACTTAAAGCACAGTTAAAAAAAAAATGCTTCATGGAGGAGGATGCACGTGGACTGAGCCTTGGAGGATGACCAGGGTTTTTATGATTGGATCTTGGGGGATGGGGAAGGACGAACCCAGAGGTAAGTATATAACATGCTCTGAGAAATGAGGCCTGTTTGGAGCAGGGTAAGAAAAGGCCTTGAATTCCAGCTAAGGAGCATGGATTGAATTTGGAGGCATCCATGGATGATAGTTCTGGAGCCAAGGATGGGCTCATCAGACCTGAGCTCCTGGGAGCTGATACTACCTGCCACAGGGATGTTGACCTGCTATTTCCATCCCACTCTCCTTCCCTGGGACCCACTGGTCTCTTAGATGGCCCTCTGGGTGCCCACAGATTCCTTTTCCTTGGTTCTGTTCAGACAAGGCTGGAGTTTTCCAGTAGGAATGCTTACTCAGAAACAGAGGGAAAGTAAAAATACAATGTGTGATTACAGAGCTTAGGTTTCTCCTGCCCAAAGACCAAAAGCCTGAGTACCCCCAACATACTTCCTACTCTGGGCTTAACCTTTCTTCCCCTACCCTGTTGTTAAGCCTGAGGCTGGGGTGGTGGGTAGGTAGAATTGCCAGGAATGTGAGGCCCTTGGGGCGTCCAGAGCCCATTCCCTGCCCTTACCCCTGCCCTGCCCTGAATAATACTTGCTTTGCAGCTGCCCTGGCTCAGGGTAGGTGGGGCACCCTCAGTTCTCAACCCCCAAATTCCTCCCCTGGCCCCAGGGCCATACTGCCCTTGTGATCACCCTCGTTGCATTGCTCGGAGGCCTCTGTGGCTCCCTGGAAGCCCTGTGCCTACCCCAGCCTCAAACAACAAATGCGAAAGTTGGCCTTGATAAAGTTTCACTTTCCAAGGCCTGTGGTGGCTACAATCTGGGCAGCAAGCTCTGACATCCCTAACTCTCCCTCACCAGCTCCTTGCAAAAACCCGAGTTTGACCTGTGGCCCCTCCAGGCTCTCTGAGTGCAGGATTGTCATCCTCCTTTTGCCCCAGTGGGGCAGAGGTATTTGCCACTGATGCAGGGAACCCCATGGTTAGGACTCACTAAGGGGCGGAATCTTGACTGGTCCCAAATCTGGCTTGCAGGCTCAGAAACTCAATGTCGTCAAGGTCCCCAGAGACAGATGCACTCAGGTGGCCAGAATCCTCTGACTTGGGCTTACAGTGAGGAAGGAGACCCCGGCCTTGAGCTGCTCTCCATGGGTTCCAGCCTGAGGAGGGTGTTCTCACGGGCAGTAGGTTAGAAGGGACCGGTGATCTGGGATATAAAAAAGCACACCAGCTCTCTAAGTTATGTTTTCATTCTTTCTTTTATTTATTTTTCAGCTCTCTCCCCAGTATAATGTGAGCTCTGTGAAGGGAGGGATGTTTGTGTTGTAATCTGCTATGTTCCCAGCACTTAGAATGGTGTCTGGTGCACAGCAGGTGCTTAATAAACACTCACTGAATAAATTGATGGGTGGATGGAGCGTCCATCACTTCATGGAGCCAGACCGGCTACAGAGTGGGCTGTTGTGAATAAGGACATGAGATAATGGAATCCACATTTAGTGTTCATGCCTGGCACATCTAAATGCTCAAGTGGGGATAGTGAGGTTGTTACCACTATTGGTTGTCGCAGGGCCCTTGGTTGAACATCCTCAGACCAGGAAGACAAATTCAGACTTCCTGACACTCCTTGACTCAGGCTTCGTCAAGACTCTCAACCTTCAGAGACCCTCCAAAGCAGGTGTGGCAAACCCTGTGTGCACCCCAATTGCAGCCCTGGCACACTGGTCACTTGTTGGTCTGTGAAATCCCAAGGTTTGGGGACTGCGCTTTGCCCCTTCCTTCTATCCCAGGGTGTAGTCCTATTCCTGCCTGGTACGGAATGGATCCCTAGGGGACTGAGTTAGTCAGAGCCTCCCTTGAGATCACCTGATACCCTCCCACCCATCAGACATTGTCCTGAAACACCATGGCCTCCTCCATCACTGTAAGGAAACTGCTCTGTAACAGACAAGATGGCAGATCACAGGGCCCATTTCCTCTCATTTCCTCCCAGAGGTGGGGGTCCCATGCTGAGGCCTTGAGCCCAGCCCGTTAGGATCAAGGTGGCGTGATGAGCTGGCCACACCTGCACACCTGGATTAGGTAGTGGTCACCTTTTGGGAGGCACCTGCTATTTCCACAGCAAACACAGCAGAGAGACTGCAGTGGGCCTGGCGGCTAATTGGGTGACCCAGGCTCTCCACAAACCCTCCTCGTGGTTGAAGAGCAGTTTCTGTGTTGTTAGGCAGTGCCTCTCCTGTGCCCACGGAGATTATCTGCAAAGGAACAGGGATGATGGGTGGGGGCCTGCCTTCCTTATGCCCTTTTTTCTTGCACCTGACTCTACACAGAGTAAGGGAGGGAGTGGGATGGGGAGACTAGTCCTGCCGGACTCAAAAGGAACATAGGCTGAAAGCTTCAGTTCTGGCAGTTTGGGGGTTTGAGGCAGCTCTAGAAAAGCTTGTTAACCTGTGGGAGACTCCTCATCCTCCTTGGGACTCTTCATCCCTCCACAGTGTTCTCTGCCACCCAACAGCCATAATCTCCGCTTCATTTCTCTTACCCCACCCACCCCACACAGCTGGCCCATTCCTCTACCACAGTCAGCTGGGAAGGTGGCCAAGTGCAGCCTCAGCTGGGCTATAGCTCTTGGCTCACTGCCTGCCATCAACCCCCAGCCTTATTCTTGATGACTCCATCGTCTACACGGATGCCCTATCAGCATTCTGACCTCCTCCCCTCCAGATAACACTTTCTCTACTCCATCTCAGCCACCCACTAACAGTACCCTCCCCTGAATTTCCACCCTGAACAGGCCCCCACTGACCCTTCTCAGCATGAGACTCCCACCATCTAGGAGGGAAATGAGAAGAAACTGGCCCTGTGATCCACCATCTTGGCTGTTACAGAGCAGTAATCCTTACAATGTCCTTCCAGTGCACATTCTTCTGAAACCCCTACCCAGCGACTAACCATCACCCCTCCCCTTTTCCCTTCCCTCCTTTCCCACCTTGGAGTCCATGGTCCATGATTTTAATTATTTCCTCGAAATGACCCCAACTCTCTTGTTCCCTGCTTCTGTTGTCATCCTCATCTGGCGGCACCTAACCATGGCATATGGCAGCCAACTCTCCACTTGCCCCTGGCCCACACCAGAGAAGCAGGAAGTTGCTGGAACAATCTCACAACCAGGCTGCCTGGGTGCTCCTTAATCTCCAAAGGGCGCTTAGCACTGCCTGGAAACTCTTCAATTTTCTTAGTGTGACCACAGACAGAACTGATCAGGTGTGGGGAGAAAGGGGAGGAAGAATGTAAGAAGAACTTAGAAATTTCTGGCTGGAGCAACAGGGTGCGTGGTACTGTCATTTTCTAAGATTAGGGAAGATAAGGGAGAAACAGGTTTGGAAGAAAAACTAAAGGTTCCAGCAGTTGATACCGACAGTCTTACCTCCTAAAAAAAAAAACAAAAAACAAAAAAAACCTCCTACATAGATTTTAAACTACCACAGTTTTTTCTATCTCCACTGCCTCCTGCTGGCCCAGGGGTCTTTTAAAACATTCATCAGAACGCATTGGCTCACCTCCTTCAACTTTTCAAAGGATTCACATCTCACAGTAGAATTAATCCAAATGTCTGCTTTCCTCTTCTACCTCACCCCTTCTAGTCCCTGCTCCACCCCTATGGAACATTCTGGCTCTCTTGCTACACCTGATTGTCTTCCGTCTGTGCCTCCAACTCCCCGGGCACTGTCCCACCTCAGCACCTTTGCCCTCGCTGTGCATTCTGCCTGTTGTGATTTTTCCATGGCTGGTGCCTTCTCAGACATCACCTTCTCCGAGGTCCTTCCCTGACCACCCAACCAGTGTGGCCTTACCAGGCCGCCCCTTCCCAGCCAAACTGCATCACATCACAACTCTTTTTTTTTTTTTTTTTCATAGCACATATAATCTAATATTATCTTGTTGATTTGTTTAAGAGTTTATTCTCATTCTTTAACAAGATGGAAAAACTAATCATTAACTTTATATAGAAAGGAAAGAGGCCCCAGATAAGTTAAGAAGAACAAAGTAGGAGGCCTTGAACTACCTGACCTCAGAACCTGCTATACAGCTCTGGTAGTCAAAAGAGCCTGGTAGAGACATGGCCCCTGGACTTTCTGTTAACCCAGAACTAAAACCATTCCCGAAGCCAACTCTTCAGACAAAGATTAGACTGGACTATAAAACATAAAATAATACTTGTGAAGAGTGTGCTTCTTAGTTCAAGAAGATACATGAGACTAAATGGGCAGCTCCTGTCCAGAGATGGAATGAGAGGGCAGAAAGGGATAGGAGCTGGTTGAATGGACATGGGAAGCCTGGGGTTGAAAGGCGGAGTGTGCTGTCACATTAAAGGTATTGCAACTAGGGTCACATAACAACATGTGTATAAATTTTTGTATGAGAAATACACTTGAGCTATAAACTTTCACCTAAAGTGCAATAAAAATAATTAGTAAAAAAAACAAAACAAAACACCCAGCCTGGTGCTAGTACAATGACAGACACATTGACCAATGAAACAGAACCAAGAACCCAGATTTAAAACTATCTACCTACGGCCATTTGGTCTTTGACAAAGGCCCAGACTCCACTAAACAGGGAAAAGACAGTCTTTTTAACAAGTGGTACTGGCAAAACTGGAATGTCCATCTGTAAAAAAATGAAACAGGACCCATAACTCACACCATACATGAAAACTAATTCAAAATGGATCAAAGACCTAAATATAAAACCAAAAACCATAAAGATCATGGAAGAAAAAATAGGATCAACACTAGGGGCCTTAATATACAGCATAAATAGGATACAAACCATAATAAACACACAAACACCAGAAGATAAGCTAGATAAATGGGATCTTCTAAAAATTAAACACTTAGGCTCATCAAAAAAAACTTCACCAAAAGAGTAAAAACAGAACCTACAGACTGGGAAAAAACTTTTGGCTATGACATATCCAACTAAGGTCTAATCTCTAATATCTATAGGAAAAACCAACACCTCTACAATAAAAAAAGATAAATAGTCCAACTAAAAAATGGGCAAAGGATATGAACAGATACTTCACCGAAGAAGACATTCAGGCGGCTAATAGACACAAGGGGAAATGCTTGTGATCACTAGTCATTAGAGAAATGCAAATCAAAACCACAATGAGATACCATCTCACCCCAAAATTACTGGCAAAACAAACAGAAAATAACAAATGTTAGAGAGGTTGCTGGGAGATTGGAACTCTTATGCACTGCTGGTAGGAATACAAAATGGTACGACAATTTTGGAAAATGATATGACGCGTTCTCAAAAAGTTAGAAATAGAAATACCATACTATTCAGAAATCCCACTCCTATGAATATCTCCTAGAGAAATAAGAGCCATGACACAAGTAGACGTATACAGCCGTGTCCATTGCAGCATTATTCACAATAGCAAAAAGATGGAAACAACCTAAGTGCCCATCAACAGATTAATGGATAAACAAACTATGGTATATATACACAATGGAATATTATGAAACAATAAAGAGCAATGATGAGTCTAAGAAACATTTCACAATATGGATGAATCTGGAGGGCATTATGTGATTGAAGTAAGTCATTCACAAAAGGGCAAATGTTGTATGAGACCACTATTATAAAAACTCAAGAAAATATTTACACACAGAATGAAACAATCTTTGATGGTTAGGAGGGAAGGGAGGGATGGGGAGGGAAAAACACAAACTAGACGATAGGTAAGTGGTAAATTTGGTGAAGGCTAAGGTAGTACATAATACTGTGGGAGTCAACACAACTTGACTATGGCAAAGTGATAGAAGCTTCATAGACATATCCAAATTCTCTGAGGGACTGAGTTTCTGGGCTGAGGGCTGGAGACCATGGTCTCAGGGAACATCTAGTTCAATTGGCATGACATATTCTATAAAGAAAATGTTCTACATCCTACTTTGGTGAGTAGCATCTGGGGTCTTAAAAGCTTGTGAGCAGCCATCTAAGATGTGTCTACTTACAGGTCCCACCCCGTCTGGAGCAAGGGAGAATGAAGACACAAGGGCAAGATTAGTTCAAAGGACCAATGGAGCACAACGTCCTTCGCTAGACTGAGTTCAGCACATCCAGATGGTGCCTGGCTACCACACCAGCTGCTCTGACAGGGATCACAATAGAGGGTCCCGGACAGAGCTGGAGGAAAATGTGGAACAAGATTCAAACTCACAGTAAAAGAGACCAGATTTTCTGGTCTGACAGAAACTGGAGAAACTCCGAGAGTCTGGCCCCTTTTAACTCAGTACTGAAGTTACTACTGAGGTTCACCTTTCAGTCAAAGGTTGGACAGGCCTGTAAAACAAACAACAACACATGTAGCTCAACCATGTATACAAAACCAAATGGGCACACTAACCCAGGGGCAAGGAAGAAAAGGCAGGAGGGGACAGAAAGCTGGACAAACTGAAATGGGGAACCCAAGGTCGAGAACTGGAGAGTGTTGACATGTCGCAGTGTTGGCAACAAATGTCATGAAAGAATGTGTATTGTTTAGTGAGAAACTAATTTGCTCTGTAAACTTTCATCCAAAACACAGTTAAAAAAAAAAAAAAGAGCTTATTCTCACCACCTGCCATATAAGCTCCACCTGCCATTTAAGCTCCTGATGAGCAGGGCCTTGTTCACCTTGTTCACTTTCCTAGCACCTGAAACAGCATCTGGCATGTACCGTTAAATGTATGAATAAATGAGTGGATGGATGGATGAATGAATGGACAGATGGATAAAGAGATGGATGGATGGATGAATGGATGGATGGATGCCTTTCTCCAGGATTGCTGTGGGATGAAATGTGACGCTAGTTGGGAAAACCACTCTAGAAACTAGCCCATGCTGGCACAAAATAGGTACTCAGTATGTGCTGCTGAATGAAATTGTGCCACATGAGGCAGGACCGAGTGTATGAAGGAAGTGTAGACAAAGTGCCAGGGGGCAGTGGGGCCTCATAGGAGGTATGTGGGCTCTAACAGGACTAAGAGGAAGTGTTCCTGCTTATGAGGCCTTCCCTGACCAGCCCAGTTCACCTCACCCCACTCCAGCTTCACCCAACCCCCCTCATGTGTTCAGCTGTTTCCCACCTCCAAACCTTTGTTCATGAGGTACCTCCCTCTCTCCTAGAATGCCTTCAGAAGGGCCAGCTTCCACTCCTTGTTCCCAGTGCAGCTCAGCTCTTACCCTGTTCATTCACAAAGGTTGATAGAACACCTATTCTGTGCATATCACTGTCCCAGGCATTGGGGAAACAGCCGAGAACGAGGCACGAGATCTCTGCCTTCATGGGGCTTACATTCTAGTAAGCAGGACAGAGAGCAAAATGACCAGGAATCAAAATCTTAACCTCCTCCAACAAGCCTTCTCCAACCACCCACCAATCCGGTGCCTCTTCTTTGAGCTCCCACAGACCCCTGTATCCCCCCATCTCCCCACTACACTCACCACTCTGAATTGTGAATTCCTGTCTGTGTCTGTCCACATAGAAGATAGGAAGGCAAAGATTCCAGACTTTTTCATCTTTTATCCCAACCAGCACAGGGCCCAGCACTTAGTGTGTACTGTGTACTTGTGGGTTGAATTCCATAAGGCTGAGAAGGTGAAGCACTTGGGGGTCCAGCATGGACAAAGTTATGGTGACATGTAAGTGCCTGCATGTTTGGGAAGAGCACAGGATGCAGGGGAGTGGGGTAAAGGACGGGCTATTTGGAACCAGATCTTGGAGGGCAGCACAGGTTTCAAACAGGGTTCTCTAGCACCTCTCTTGCTAAGGGGATATGACTCGATTTATCAAACCGTGAAGGAAGCCATGCACTCAGTCACATGTGAAGTCACATTGGAACAAATTGCTCCCACTCTTCTCCCACCTTGCTGATGACTTGTTGATGTTAAAAACAGGGCGTTGTTCTCTTACGTAGCCATTGCCTGGCTTAGGGAACCTGCTGTTCTACCAGGAGGTAAAGTAGAAGTTCTCATTGGTGACCTATCCATATAGGGTGATAAAGGGAACTGGGATGACTTGGGGACATCCCTAACCTTTGAGGCTGACGTAATGGTGATAACCACTCACCCACGACACATCTCATGGTACCATTTCTCCATAAATTTGGACAAGGTCCTAACGTAGGTCTATGTGGCTGATGTTCTTATGAGCACTCAGAAGGAACCAGGCCTTCCCAAAAGCTATAAATTAGAATCATTTGAACAGGTGTTCACTCTTTCATTCGGCATGTATGTACTGAGAGTCTTCTACTATGAGCCAAGTATGATGCCAGCCACTAAAAGGACTAGCAGATAATATAAATAGTCAAAATGAGAAAAGATTAGTGCTGGACATGTGTGTGTTCAAGCGCAGCGTGGCATGGAGGAGTTGGGATTTATCTCACCTGGGGTGACGCGTCACATAGTACATGGTTCCTGAGCTGGGCATTGAAGGACAGTTGGTGTGATCACCAGATGGAAGGGGATTCCAGGGGAACAGCATGCATAGACACTTGGGGTGGGAGAAGGTGTGAAACAGCAGGACTTGTTCAGGGAGCAGCAGGCAGATGGTTTGGTTCCACTTATGGAGCCAACCCTGAGTGCCCAGTGTGGGGCCACTTTATCCTACTGATCAAGGCAATCACCCTCTGAGGTGACTTATAGATGAGGAAGTTGGTACTTAGAAAGGCTAAGTAACTTGTCTAAAGTCCCACAGCTAGTGGTGGAGCTCAAATTCAAACTCAGGTTCATCAGACCCCCAAATCTGTGCTGGTAACCACCACAGTGAGCTCCCCCATAACATGTTGCAGGACCAGTGAGCCAGGGATGGTGGTTTGGACTTGACCTTAGAGGGCAGTTCCCAAAATTCTTGCCATTTGTACTCCACCTTCAAGAGAACTGTCATTTCCTGAAACTCTCATTTTCCTAATGTTTGTCTTTAAATGGAGCCCTGGTGGCACAGCGGTTAAGAGCTGCTAACCAAAAAGGTCAGTAGTTCGAATCCACCAGCTGCTCCTTGGAAACCCTGTGGGGAGCTCTACTCTGTCCTATAGGGTCACCATGAGTTGGAATCGACTCAACGGCAACGGGTTTGGTTTTTTGGTTTTGATTTTGTCTTTAAATGGATTAAGTTTTTAAAAGCTTAAGTGTAAGTTTTTTTTTTTTTGACGTATAACATATGTATGAATAAGAACACAAATTAATTAATTTTCACAAACCAAACACCCGTGTAGCCAGCACCCAAGTCAAAACCAGTATTATGAGCTCCTCTGCAGCCCCTCTTGTGCCCCCATCCAGACACGACCCCTCAGGGTAACTGCTATCTGAGTTTTAACAGCATATATCAGCTCACCGCTTTTGAACTCCATATAAATGGAACTGTAAGAATGTACTTTTTTTTTAACCATTGCTAGAGAAGCCAGGGATTGGCCTGCCGATACGATGGAGTGCTTCTATATGGCCTTTCTCACCGTGGTCTTGTAACTTCCACCAAATGATTGGTAGGACTGTAAAACAAAAGTGCTCTTGGCCCACAAAGAGGATTGGGCAGCTTGCTACTATAAGGTGCATGGAACCCTTGTGGGGGGCGGTACCATGCAAATATAAGGTGAATGGAACCCTCATGAAGGGGTTGGTCAGTTTTGCAATCCTGTTAGGCTTAAAGGGAGATGCAGAGAGAAAGGTAGGAGCTGTACCTGTAACACAGAAGACAGAGAGAGATGGGGGTGGGGAGCAGTAGCAAGAGCGATAGATAGAGGTGCCAGACAGCAGGAACCAGGAGACAGGTGGGAGACAGCCAGGAACTTTGTATCACTTGCCCAAGTGGGGCTGAGGCCAAGGGCCTAAGAGAGGCCTGCCTTTGGGTACGGCTGAGAAGAAGCTGTCCCGATTGAAGAAATGCCTCCTGAGTTATTTCTGATCCTGAGTTGTACCGTGTTACTTCCCTAATAAACCCCATAACTGTGAGGGAAAAAAAAATGTTCTTTTTTGTATCTGGCTTCTTTTGTTCACCATTTGTATAATTTAATGCGTTTATTCTCACTTTTGTACAGATAGTATTCCATTATCTGAATATACCACAATGCATTTATCCATTCTACTGCTGATGGGCATATAGATTGTTTTAAATTTTTGGCTATTATGAGTAAAGTTGCTAGTAACACAGTATAACACATTTTTGGTGCATGAATTTGGTGAGCACATGTACTCATTTCTGATGGAATTACACGTAGGAGTTGAAGTCCTGGGTCATAGGGTATAAGCACGTTCAGTTTCATTAGATACGCCCAGTTTTTCAAAGTAGTTGTTACAATGAGAATGAATTTAATAATTTTAATTGCTCCGGATCCTGGCCAACAGTTGATATTGTCATTCTTTTTCATTTTAGCCGCGGTGGGTGTACGGTGGTATCACATTGTGGTTTAATTTACATTTTCCTGATGACTAATGAAGGACGACCCTCAATGAGATGAATTGGCACAGTGGCTGTAACAATGGCTCAAGCATAACAGCAGTCAGGAAATCAAACAATGTATTGCATTGGGCAAATTTGCTGCAAAAGACCTCTTTAAAGTGTTAAAAAGCAGAGATGTCACTTTGAGGACCAAGTTGCACCTAACCCAAGCCATGATATTTTCAGTCGCCTCATATGCATGCAAAAGCTGGACAGTGAATAAGGAAGACGAAGAAGAGTCTATGCCTTTAAATTATGGTGTTGGCGAAGATTATTGAACATACCATGGACTGCCAGAAGAACAAACAAATCTGTCTTGGGAGAAATACAGCCAGAGTGCTCCTTGGAAGCCAGGATGGTGAGACTTCATCTCACATACTTTGGACATGTTATTAGGAGGGAGCAGTCCCTGGAGAAGGACATCATGCTTGGTAAAGTAGAGGGTTGGCAAAAAAAGAGGAAAACCCTCAACGAGATGGACTGACACAGTAGTTGCAACAACGGGCTCAAACCTAGCAGCGACTGTGAGGACGGTGCAGGACCAGGCAGTGTTCTGTTGTATGTGGAGTTGCTGTGAGTCAGAACAGACTCTAGGGCACCTAACGACAGCAACAACAACAACAACAACAACAACAACGAAGTTGAGCCCTTTCTATGTGTTTATTGGCTATTTACATATACTCTTTTGTGAAGTGTTTGTTTAAATCTTTTGCTCATTTTTCTATTCAATTTTTTAAAATTTCTATTGCTTTTTATTACTGATATGTAGGAGCTCTTTATACACTCTGCAGAAGAGTCCTTTGATGGAGAAAATTTATTTATTTTACAGTACACTATTTTACTGTAATTAGAAAACCAGTATCATGGCACAGACTGACAAGATTCCTGCTTTAATGGAGCTTGAGGCTCATGGGAAAGACAGACAAAGACAAGCAAGCAAAGAGCATGTGGTGGAAGGTGTGCATGGGCCTGAGAGGTCTGGGCTATGGGATAGACTTGGGGCCAATGAAAGTAAGGTCAGTGGCTAAAGCTGTCAGGGTAGGTGAGCTTGCCCAGAGAAAAGGGCAGAGTGAGCTAAGCAGAGGAGAAGATGACGGTGTTTAGAGGCAGTGGGGAAGGGAATGTGGCAAAGAAAACCACCAAAGAGTAATCAGAGGAGGAGGAAGGCAGCAGCTACTCACAGGAAGAGAGTTCCAAAGACAACATCAACTGATGCATTCATTCATTTATTCACTCCAACTTTATTTGGTCCCTTCCGTGTGCCAGGCTTCAGGGAATCACAGATGAAGTGGTCTCTGTTCTGCTCCCTGGGGGAGATGGGTGTGTAAACTACAAACCATTAGACAAGACCACACCGAGAAAGATTCTACTGAAAAAACAACGTGTGCTGTTGGAGCACAGAGATGGGAACTCACATTTTTGAACACCCGCTGTGTGGGGGGCATTGGGGAAGGTACATGGGGAAGCCTGCAAGGGAGGAAAAGTTTGAACAAGGGCAGTTGAGAGGGAGGGAACAGCTTGAGCAAGGGCGTGGAGGTGTGAACATGTCCGGCTGTGAGGCATCCAGGGAGCCTGGGAGTGAGAATGAGAGCAGGTGGAGCAACTCAGAGGACAAGGCCCTGAGCAAAGGTTAAGATCATGCAGAAAGCGGGTGAACTCTGAAGGCAAAGGAGATGTCATCAGCTTGAGGCGAGTGCCTGCTACTTAGCAACCTTCCAACAAGCTGACAGGGGCTAGAGCTGGCTGGATCCGGAGGCCCCAGGAGCGATACGGAGGCTTAGCCTCCCAGCTCTCCAGCGGTTAGCAGGCGCCAGCGCGCAGTGAGTCTGCCAGCTCACTTTGCAAATGCGGGATCCATATAGCCGAGAGCGTGCTGAGTAAGGCCCCCATTAGAGCGGTGGGAAGGCTTCTTGCAGGGAGAGAAGTGACAGAGGGGTAGAGAACAGAGACAAAGAGGAAGTCAACACACGCTCTGGGGTATTGGAGATCTCTTGGAAGAACGGGGGTGAGGGAAGCCGAGGGCAGTTAGGGTTAGGGAAGGGTGGACGGAACAGAGGGGCTGAGGCTCAGTCTTGCGGTCTGGGCTCAAGAGTTACCCTCTGAGGGGGCGCCTGGGCTAAACACGGACCAGAGCCCGCTCCTTTTGCCCGACTTGGCCACCTTCTCGGGATCCAGGCCTCACCTTGCCTCCTCCTCCTCCACTCGCATCATCAGCCTCCCCTCTCAGCCTGCGAACTGGGAGGGCTGGACTGAAACCTGGAGGCCGGGTCCGGAGGGACTCCAAGGCTCTGTTGCCCGCAGGTACAGTGGCCTAAAATCCCCCTCTTCCTGGCGGTTACTGCTGGGAATTACGGTTTGGGCAAAAGGCCTCTGGCGCCCCCTACTGGCATATAGGCTTTGAAACGTCCAATCCTTGGATCTCTGCTGCAGACCCTGACCCACAGGGCCTGAAAACGTGTAAGGCCGGTTTCAGGATGCACGGCGGTGGAATGGAGCCAGGCCAGGGCCGAGTCTGGCTGTGACAGTTATCTGGACTTCACCAGCTTCTGAGCTGGTCTTCCTCCCTCCACCCTTCATCCACAGATGGGTAAATTTCTTTAAAAGCATACCTGTGGAATACTACTCTGTGCTAGCAAGTAATGAACTATTGATACCGACAACGATTTGGATCTTAAGGGCATTATGCACAAACACACACAAAAAAAAAGCTCAAAAAGTTACATATTGTATGACTCCATCTATATAACATTCTCAAAATGATGAAATCAGAGATGGAGAACAGATAAGCTTGAGAGGGATTAGGGCAGGGGAGGGAGGGCCATCGTAAGGGATTTCCTCTGTGATAATGGAATGATTCTGTATCTTGATTGTAGTGATGTTTATATGCATTTATACATGTAATAAAACGTCATGAAATTATACACAAAGACATATAAAAATGATGAGTTCATGTAAAAAATGATGAAACCAAGGAAGGTCTGTAAAAAAAAAAACCCAACAACAACAAAATCCATTGCCATCAAGTCAATTCCTGCTGCCCCATAGGTTTCCACGGCTGTAAATCTTTATAGGAGCAGATTGCCAAATCTTTCTTCCACAGACGGTGGGAGGTTCAAACCAATGTCCTTTTGGTTAGCAGTCAAGCACTTTAACCACTGCACCACCAGGGCTCCTTTGTAAGGTCTGTGTTGTTGTCATTGTTGTTGTTTGGTGCCATCAAGTCAGTTCCGGCTCATAGCAACCTTGTGTACAACAGAATGAAACACTGCCCTGACCTGCACCATCCTCACAATCATTGTCATGCTTGAGCCCATTGTTGCAGCCACTATGTCAATCCATCTTGTTAAGGGTCTTCCTCTTTTTTTGCTGACCCTGTACTTTACCAAGCATGATGACCTTTTCCAGGGACTGGTCCCTCCTGGTAACATGTCCAAAGCATGTGAGACAGAGTCTCACCATCTTCGCTTCTAATGAGCATTCTGGTGGAACTTCTTCCAGGACAGATTTTTTCATTCTTCTGGCAGTCCATGATATATATAGTCAATATTCTTCACCAACACCACAACTCAAAGGCATCAATTCTTCTTCGGTCTTTCTTATTCATTGTCCAGCTTTCACGTGCATATGAGGTGACTGAAAACACCATGGCTTGGGTCAGGTGCACCTTAGTCCTCAAAGTGACATCTTTGTTTTTTAACACCTTATAGACATCTTTTGCAGCAGATTTGCCCAATGCAATGCATTGTTTGATTTCTTGACTGCTGTTCCCGTGATTTCTTGACTTCTACATCCATTGATT
This sequence comes from Loxodonta africana, assembly GCF_030014295.1. Classification (NCBI taxonomy): domain Eukaryota; kingdom Metazoa; phylum Chordata; class Mammalia; order Proboscidea; family Elephantidae; genus Loxodonta; species Loxodonta africana. The sequence goes on along the minus strand of NC_087359.1, from coordinate 31,516,382 downwards.
GTAGATCCAAGCAAAATGAAGTCCTTGACAACTTCAATCTTTTCTCTGTTTATCATGATGGTGCTTATTGGTCCAGTTGTGAGGATTTTTGTTTTCTTTGTGTTGGGGTGTAATCCATACTGAAGGCTGTCGTCTTTTATCTTCATCAGTAAGTGCTTCAAGTCCTCTTCAGTTTCAGCAAGCAAGGTTGTGACATCTGCATATCACAGGTTGTTAATGAGTCTTCCTGCAATCCTTGATGCCACATTCTTCTTCATATAATCCAGCTTTTCGGATTATTTTCTCAGCATACAGATTGAATAAGTATGGTGAAAGGGTATAGCCCTGATGCACACCTTTCTTGACTTTAAACGGTACAGTATCCCCTTGTTCTGTTCGAACAATTGCCTCTTGATCATATGCTATCTCCTGAAATGGTTGAATGTCGACCAATTCTTCAGTTCCTCATGAGCACAATTAAATGTTCTGAAATTCCCATTCTTTGCAATGGTATCCATAATTTGTTGTTATCCACACAGTCGAATGTCTTTGCATAGTCAATAAAACACAGGTAAACATCTTTCTGGTATTCTCTGCTTTCAGCCATGATCCATCCGACACCAGCAATGATATCCTTTGTTCCATGTCCTCTTCTGAATCTGGCTTGAATTTCTGGCAGTTCCCTGTTGATGTACTGCTCCAACTGCTTTTGAATGATATTCAGCAAAATTTTACTTGTGTGTGATATTAATGATATTGTTTGATAATTTCTGCATTTTTTGGATCACCTTTCTTTGGAATGGATACAAATATGGATCTCTTCCAGTTGGTTGGCCAGGGAGCTGCTTTCCAACTTTCTTGGCATAGACGAGTGAGCACCTCCAGCACCGCATTTCTTTGTTGAAACATCTCAATCGGTATTCTGTCAAATCCTGGATCCTTGTTTTTAGCCAATGCCTTCAGTGCAACTTGGACCTGCTCCTTAAGTACCATCAGTTCTTGATCATATGCTATCTCCTGAAATGGTTGAATGTCGACCAATTCTTTTTAGTGCAGTGACTCTGTGTATTCCTTCCATCTTCTTTTGATGCTTCCTGCATCGTTTAGTATTTTCCCTGTAGAATCCTTCAATATTGCAACTTGAGGCTTGAATTTTTTCTTCAGTTCTTTCAGCTTGAGAAATGCCAAGCATGTTCTTCCCTTTTGGTTTTCTATCTCCAGGTCTTTGCACATTTCATTATAATACTTTGTCTTCTCAAGCTGCCCTTCAAAATCTTCCCTTCAGCTCTTTTACTTCATCATTGCTTCCTTTCATGTCAGCTACTCTACGTTCAAGGGCAAGTTTCTTCTGACATACATTGTGGTCTTTTTTATCTTTCCTGTCTTTTTAATGACCTCTTGGTTTCTTCAGGTATTATGTCCTTGATGTCATTCCACAACTCATCTGGTCTCTGGTCATTAGTGTTCAATCTATCAAACCTATTCTTGAGATGGTCTCTAAATTCAGGTGGGATATACTCAAGGTCAAACTTTGGCTCTTGAGGATTTGTTCTAATTTTCTTCAACTTCAACTTGAACTTGCATATAAGCAATTGATGATCTGTTCCACAGTTGGCCCCATGGCCTTGTTCTGACTGATGATATTGAGTTTTTCTGTCATCTCTTTCTACAGATGTAGTATATTTGTATTGCATCTGGCAAGGTCCGTGTGTGCAGTTGCCATTTATGTTGTTGAAAAAAGGTATTTGCAATGAATAAATCATTAGTCTTGCAAAATTCTCATTCAATCTCCGGTGTCATTTTTATCACTGAGGCCATATTTTCCAACTACCAAGCCTTTTTCTCTATCTCCAACTTTGCATTCTAATCACCAGTAATTATCAATACATCTTGACTGCATGTTTGATCGATTTCAGACTGCAGAAGTTGGTAAAAAATCTTCAGTTTCTTCATCTTTGGCCTCAGTGGTTGGTGCCTAAGTTTGAATAATAGTCATATTAACTAGTTTCCCTTCTAAACCTAAAAAACCTGTTGCCATCAAGTCAATTCTGACTCATAGCAACCCTATAGGTCAGAGCAGAACAGCCCCATAGAGTTTCCAAGGTCCACCTGGTGGATTTGAATTGCTAGCCTTTTTGGTTAGCAGCCATAGCACTTAACCACTACACCACAGGGTTTCTGTGTTCCTTGTAGGTGTATGGATATTATCCCAACACTAACATCATTGTACTTCAGGATAGATCCTGAAATGTTCTTTTTGATGATGAATGCAACGCCATTCCTCTTCAATTTGTCATTCCTGGCATAACAGAACATATGATTGTCTGATTCAAAATGGCCAATATCAGCCCATTTCAGTTCACTGATGTCTGGGATATAGATCTTCATGCATTCCATTTCATTTTTGACGACTTCATTTTCCTAGATTCATACTTCGTACATTCAGCGTTCCTATTATTAATGGATGTTTGCAGCTATTCTCATTTTGAGTTGTGCCACATCAGCAAATGAAGATTAGGTCCTGAAGGCTTGACTCCATTAACATCATTAAGATCCACTTTACTTTGAGGAGACGGCTCTTCCCCAGTCGTCTTTTGAGTGCGTTCCAACCTGAGAGGCTCCTCTTCCGACACTATGTTGGACAGTGTTCCACTGCTGTTGTTAAGGTTTTCACTGGCTAAATCTATTCAGAAGTATACTTCCGGGTCCTTTTTCCTAGTCTTTCTTACTCTGGAAGCTCCACTGAAACCTGTCCACCAAGGATGACTCTGCTGGTATTTGAAATACTGGTGGCAAAGCTTGAAGTATCACAGCAACATGCAAGCCAATTCAGTATGGCAAACTGACAGACCCATGGTGGTGTAAGGTCTGTAGTCTAGTTAATTGTATAGTGTCGCTCAATTCTCTGGTTTTGATAATACACTACAGTTATGTAAGATGTCACTGCTGGGGGAAATTAGGTGATGGGTACCAGGGACCTCCTGTACTATTTTTGCAATTTCTTGTGAGTCTACAATTCTTTCAGAATAAAAAAGTTTATTTAAACAAACAAAGCACACCTGGCCATACCATCCACCTGCTCATCTCCATCCAGCGCCACCTGGTGAGCTGTAGAGGATGAAGTCAGGTCTCCCAGCAGGGCACGCAGCCCTCCAGAGCCAGGTCTTCTCACTTAAGAGGAAATCTGCTGACTTGCTCAATAAACCAAGCCCACCTCTGAGGCTGGCAACATAAAAAGAATACCCACTCTTGGAGAATATGGGAGGCTGGACTTCACAGCCCAATTCTACCTGGTAGGGCCTCTCCTTAATCCCAATGGGCTCCTCCTCCTGTCTGGTCTGAAGGGGGCGCTCCTCTATCTCTGCTGCTCTGACCCGAAATGAACAAAGGATCCTTCCCTATATCACTGTGGGGACTGAGGCCAGGGTCTTAAAAAAGGCTGCCCTAGACCTCTGGGAAACCAGAGGGTCACAGGCCCAACGTGCTGTGCCACCCACCAGGCAGTGTGTTTGCAGGCTGGGAGCTCCTCGAGGCCGAGTCCCCAGAGTGGATGAGTACTGCCAGGGAGAGTGGAGAGGACAGATCAGTGGGCTGAGAGCAGAACCCTGGGGACCTGACCAATTTACAGGGTGGGTAGAAGAAAGGGAGCTGAGAGAAGGAAGGATGGAGTGGTGGGAGAAGACCCATGTTGTTGTGGACAGAGGAACAGCATGGCTCAGGGAGGGGACAGTACCGACCATGTGTCCACTCGCATGAAGCTTGGGCATGCCTACCGGATTTAGCAACCAGGTGGGCACCATGGCCTTCAAGAGAGCACCAGGCTGCAGGAGAAGTGAGCTGTACCTGTTGAGAGGGGCCAGAGTGGGGAGAGGGCCCTGGATGACAGCCCTCATCAACTGTGTTACTGTCACTAATTTTGATGCCCATCCCTCAACCAGATGGAGCTTCAGGAAGGCAGATACTGTTTCTAAGTATGTGTCCCCAGACAACCCAATTCGTTCAAAACACACTCATTGCACATCTACTGTGTGCACCATGCACTGCCTCGGTGTTGAGGATATGTGGTGGGGTACGCAGTAGGCCCTCAGACTGCAGGAACGAAGCGCTGGGCCAGGCTTTGCCACCAACCTGCCAGTTAGGACATCGTCTCTCTAGGAGTTTCCTCATTGGTAGTGGGTGATTTCTGAAGCTCCTCTTGGTGACAGAATGCGATGACTCTGGAACTTCTCTGCCGGCTACTGTTATTTTCCCACCTAGGCCCTCAACAGGGTCAGAAGCCTGGGATGGTGATGGGAGTCAGAGGAGCTGATCCTTAAGACCTCTCTGCTCGGCGATCCTGCCTGTTGTCCTTGGTAACCCAATGTCCTTGGCCACTGGCCTCCACTTAGTGTGGGCCACAAGGCCCTGCATGCGGTGTCCCCTACCAGCATCACCTCACACCTGTGCCCACTGGCTTTCTGGGCTCCAGTCGCAATGGTCTTCTCTCAGTTTTATTCTCCCTAGCCATCTTGCCTCAGAGCCTTTGCATGTGCAGTTCCCTCTGCTTAGATGGCCTTCCCTTGACTCAATGCCTGGCCGACTGTCATTCTTTAGTACTTAGACCTAACATGGCTTCTGCGGAGACGTCTCAGGTCCCTGGGGACCAGTCACGCCCCAGTGATGCACCTTCAAAGCACCTTGTGCATCTTCCTAGCTTTTGTCACAAATGTAGTTAGCCAAGTAATCAGTTGTTTAATGTCTGTCCAGTTCCACCAGGGGTGAGAGGGGCCCCTACCCTAGGTCCCCTACTTTTGAAGGTTCCACTCTGAACCTTCTCTGTTTGCACCTCTCCCTATGAAGACTCTATGGGACCCTCCTAAAGCCCAGGCCCTTCCCTTTAGACCATGCTCTGAATACCTGGGACCCCAGAAACCCCTACCCAAATGACCCCAGCCAACTGCCCCAGGTCCAGTCCCTCAAGAGTGGACTCTGACACCAATGGTTACAGGGAGGGTGGGGAGTTAGCTCGTGTGGACTAGCATCTGTGTGTGTGCTCGAACCTCTCCTTGGGACAGAATGGCTCTGAGGGTGTGAAGAGAAGAGGGCAGGTCAAGGGCCAGCTCCGCCTGCACCACCGCATACAGGCACAGAATTCGGAACAACCAAAGAAGTTTAAATTACAACCTTCCAGGTCGTTGTGGAAGTCTATTAGTCAAAGTAGGAGAATAGCATAGATTTTAACAGTTGGATGAATTTATAACTTTTTAATATTTAGACATATGGTGTGAGGCCTCCCTTTGTACTCTGACCTCAGCCCTGCTGGAATGAGGCGTGGGTGTGGGTCAGCCTCACCTGCTGGACCATGAGCTCTCCCAGAGCAGGCAGCATGTGCTGTGTCCCTACCCCAGAGCACAGTGCCTGGCACAGAAGAGCAGACAATAAATATTAGCTGTGAGAAATGATGAGATAATCCAATCCAAAGGACATGGTGCAAATGTCCAATAAATATGAGCTATTATTATTTGTTGAATACATGAATACTCATTCATGTAGGTGGGACTGCAGCCCAAGACCCATAAACTGAGGTGGCTTGTGTGTGAGGAGGGAGTGAGGCTGCTGACCCCACAGCTTACATGTCCTTTCCTGAGGTCTGTGCCCTGCAGGCCTCTTCCATCTCTTCATGGCAAGCTGGGCACCAGGAAGGCATACTTGGCAGCTGGGGCACTCGGAGAAGATGGGGGCTCATGCCAGTGCTACTTCCTCTCCCCCCAGAAAAAACAAAACAGTTGGGGCAGGTTCCCCATTGCCTTGAGGGACCCTCCCCAGGCCCAGATGGATCCCACCGCTCAGTTTCTTTGCTTTGCCCACAATCCCATACTAGGGCTGGGGGGTGGCTGAGGGCACTGATTTCACCCTCCTGGGAGGCTGTGCTCTAGCATGGGAGGATCCTGAGCTGGGGAGTCAGACCAGCCACTGGACCATTCACAAGTCAACTTTTGCCACTGTAAACCTCAGTTTCCTCATCTGTAAAATGAGGTTGTGTGTGGAAATGATGCATATCAAGTGCCAGGTGCAGGGCACACATTTAGGGAATTGGAGGAACCCTCGCAGAACACGTGGAGGATGGGCCAGGGAGGGCAGAGATGAGAAACCTCAAAGAGTGAGCAAATGAAAATGGTCCACAGCCAGCCTGCCAGAGGGCCCCTGATGGAGCTTCATCCCTGAAGCCTGAAGAAAGGCAGGTTTAGCTGCCCAAGCTGGAGGCCTGGTCAGTCCCATTTCCACAGCAGGGAAGTTGTTGGTTGCTGCTTCATGACTCACAGTGCCACACACAGAGCTGGGGTTTCCGTGAAGCCCTCGACCAGGTGAAGGCCTGAAGAAGCCAGGAAGCCACTCACCCAAATTTCCCTCTCCCAGCACCAGTGCGTCCCAGAAAACAAACCCCCACAGGCATTCTCTCTCAGGCACAGTAGGAGGCGCCCTGGTAAAGAATTGAACCTAACCCCAAAACAGGACATGGAGAGAAAAATCACATTTTACGAACTGCCCACCAGGGGTCACCATATCCTCAGAACTGAGGGGCACAGAATTCACATCGGCCTGCGTGGGAGCCGGAGGGTCTCAGAGTCCGGCCTCCTGGCCTCCTGCAGCCCGGCTTCTATGACAGGAACACAGTCTCCGCTCCAGCAGTGGGGCGACAGAGGGAGGGGGCCGTGGTCAGTGCGGCTGGAAGATGTAGGAGCACTGTTGCAGGATGAGCTCCACCACCTGGTTCTGGAACACCATGGTCATGGGCATGCTGATCTCCTTCTCAGGCCGCAGCAGCGTGGGTCCGAACACTATAGCCACGCTCTGGACTGACATACGGTTCTGCTCCCTGTGCTCGATCACCCTGCAGGGGGGTCAGGGTGGTGTGGAATCGGGGCCCTGAGCTGCGGAGGGGGGCCACTCTTCCCCGACCCCACCTCCCCCTCCTCGCTAGGCTCGCCGCTCACCGGCACAGGTGCTGGAAGAGAACCCGCAGCGTGTCGTGGTTGGGGGCGGGCAGTGAGCGCACCAGGTCCCGCACACAGCGGCTGCGCTGAGCCTGGTCCTGCAGCTCTGGGGAAAGAGAGAGTCAGGTCGGGGAGGCAGCGGGTAGATCGGAGGCGAGCTGACAGCCAGAGGGCTGTCGAGGCAGATGGGCTGCATCCCACCCCTGCCGCTCCACCTCCCCCAGGTGCTCACTGATGGCTGCGATAAACTGGCAGAAATGCGAAAAGGGGAAGAGGGGCTCCGGCAGCTCTCGGAAGAAGAGCTTCAGGGCGCCAGTGATAACGTGGACGTCCTCCCAGCGCCCGTCGTCCAGGTCCAGACGCTCATCTGTGGTAGGGGTGGGGGGAGGGAGGAGTCAGTGCCCCTTCTCTCCTTCAGCCTTGGGCAGGGGCTGGGGACTGGTCTCACCGTGGTCCACCTTATAGCGCAGCTTCTGGATGGTGGCCAGGTTTCCACTGACGCGGTACAGCCCGTCGATGTCCAGCCCTGGGGCAGAGGGAGGCGCTGACCCCGGGTCAGGTGGGATAGGGTGAAGCAGAGTGGCGCTAAAGCCCCTGCTACAATTCCTATGCTATGATCCCTGAGGTCTCTCGCTCTTTCCCCATCGACCCTGTCCCACCCAGGGGTCTCATACAGGGGGTCCTGGGAGAAGGTCAAGGCACCCGGAATCCCCGCCTGCCGCCGCGCGTACCTCGGGCCTCGACGGTACGGATGCACTGCTGAACGAAGCGCGGCACCTGGCTCCTCTCGCGCTCGCACAGCGCGGCCAGCGCGCAGCCGAACACCTGGTCTGGGGGAGAGGCTCATCAGTGCCGCCCCGCGGCCGCCCCGCGCCGCCAGCCCGCCGGGCCCCGCCAGTACCTTTGATGTAGCCCTGGTCCCGAAGCGACTGCAGCGTGGGCCGCCTCTGCAGGAACTTGCGGAGCTTCTGCCGGACCTTGCTCAAGTCCCTCTCCTGGCCCCCGGGGCCCAGGGTGGGCGCGGCTGTTGCAGGAGAAAGACGCGCTGGTGTTGGCCGGGCATCCCCCATCCCGGGCGTCTCCGCCCCCAGCCCGGGCACCTCCGCCCCCCAGGAAAGGGCTCCCGGATGCGCCCGCCCCCGCCCGCACACCTGCGCCGGGCCGCAAGTCGTCCTCTTTGTCCCGCCAGCTTCCCAGGCGCTCACTGGATCCGAAGTCCGCGCTGCAGCTCTCACTTTCCTCCTCTGGGGGCAAATCTACGGACTGGAATCATACATCCTCAGAGCTGGGGGTCCTTCCGGAGTGGGAGAGGGACCCGAAATGCCCTCCCAGCAAGCCAGGCCAGAAGACCGCCAGGCGGAGAGGAAGCTTTTTCCTTTCCTTACCCTGGTTAACTCCCCTCACCGCCACCAGGGACCCTCACAGCATTCGCTTTCCTTGTTGCATGGAGCCCTTCGGATGTTGTAGACAGCCATCCTATTCTCCCCCACCCTTTCCTACCCTGGCTGCCCCTACCCACCTCCCAGTTCTGGCCTCTTCTTCAGCCCCCTTGTACACACTCCACAAAGTCAACATTCCTCATTATGTGGCTCCCAGTTCTGAGTTTGGGATTCCAGCTGGGGCCAGAGCACTGCTACCAAGTGCCCCAGCATCACCTCCCTAGAGCTGAATTCCTACCTCTATTAATACAGCCAAATGCTGCGGTCAGAGTGGGCCTGCTCTGTTTCTACTTATGCAATTGATTTCTGAACCTAAAAGACGGTAGACACAAATTCAAATTTTGTCTTCTAGTTTCAGCTGTCATTCCGACCTGAGACTCTTTCTCAGGGTATTTACTTTCTTCCTGCCTCCCTTGAAATGGCAAATTCCTCTGTTACCATCTAATGGTTGGAAGAAAAAAGGTGCACAGCTTCCAGAGCCAAGACCCCCACATCCCTCCCGCCCCATGTCATTCCTGAAGCAGACATTTCAGGTGCCTGGCCAGCAGCCATACGCCCCCTCCACCTTCCTAACAACCCAGTTTTGTCTGCATATCCTCCCTCTTCTGTGGGTCATGTGTTTAGGGCCGTGGCCCCACAACTGAATCTGAACTGATCATGGTGGTCTCATTGCCCTCACCTGAGGTGATGAGATGACGAGATTCTGACTAATGAAGTGAGGAAAATTGGGAGGAGAGACTTGGGGAAAACAAGGAAAAGAAATACCTTTTCCCTGCTTCTGGGCACTGTCATGGGCTGTGACCCTTGAAGTTGTGCCAGCCCAGGACCATGAGGGGAACTGGCTTGAGGAGAGGGCTGATATGCCGAGAAAGGTAGAGCGAAGGAGAGCTTGAGGTAAGCTGATGAAGCTGTTGGACCGTTGAGATGTCCTACCTTGGGTTTTTTTTTTTTTTTTTTGGTCATGTATGATACTAAACCTCTTATCCTTTAAGCCAGTTGAGTAGGACTTTCTGTTACTTGTGGCCAAAAGCACCCCCTCAGATTCAAGCTCTCTGGGGGATTTTTCCAGGAGACTGGAGTCCTCACTGGGGCTACTATGCCTCATTTGCGTGTCTTCACACCGTCCCACCTGGGGTCCCTGAGGAAAGGACCTGAGGCAGCATGAAACACAGACCCCCAGAAACAGGGCCCTGCAGGCTGCTCAGGTTCACTCTCAGGGTAGGGGTGGGAAGCGCAGGGTCGGCTTCCTGTCCTGGCACCCCCGACCTGTGCAGTGGGGTGTGTGAGGAGGGTCACCTGAGTCTGCCAGTCACTCAGGACACCAACAAGGCCTGGGGGTCTCGGAGGAGAACTCTCTCCTGGTACTGACTGGAGGTACCCAGGCCATTGTGCTCTGGGGCTCATTTCCCTTTGGTCCTGCCTTAGGCTCATGCAGAGTCTCTCCCACAGTTTCAGTCTCTCTGCTATTCCACGGAGCTAAAGGGTAGGGGCTGTGCTCACCAAAGGGAGAAAACAGTGGGCCAAAGGGCTTGAGTGGAAGTCATAGGCAGTGGAAATCAGGGACATACCCCAAGGGGAAGGCACAACCAGGGAGGACAGCATGAGACTGCTTAGGTGGTCTCTCACCTTCATCTGGAGAGTCCTCCTGCAAGGCCAAACCCCAGGGGCTGGACTCACATACTTAAGGAAGGCTGTTTCTTCGGCAGCCTCTCCTGCCATCCCAGCAATATGGGGAACTGTCTCTGCAGGAAGGGGCACTTTCCCACTGGAGCCATAAAGCTTCCCCACTCCCCCACACCCTGCCACCCACCCACAGTGGGCACAGCTGCCTTGCATGATGGCTGGCCACCCCCTCTCCACCAGCCCCAGAGGCCTGGCCTCTGCCTACCAGCTCCTGGATGCCCTGGGCAATGGCCTTGTGCCAGGTGCTGATGATGGTCTCTGAGTCATGCTGGATCAGGTACTCCGAGCCATCGCGGCTCCGCAGCTGGAGGGACACAAGTCACTTGGTCATCTCTGGTTCTCTGGGCCTACCCCAGGGCTAGGCCCCATGGGGGTTCCAGAGAGGAAGGTGACCTGCCCCCGCTACCAGGAACCCAGAGCCTAATAGAGCAAGTGCCTCACCCCAGGCTCAGGTATCCACCTTACTTAAAGCAGCAGGTGACAGCATTTCTGGCTTACAGATGAACAAACTGAGGCTCAGAGTCTAAGCAGCTTCCTCAGGGGCAAGAGCTAGTGAGCGATGGAGCAAGGATCTGAGTGTGGTCTGCATGGCTCACTGTCTGCCTCACTTTCCCCTGTCCCATCCTCCCTCCCCATGATCGGCCTCACCCAGGGCCCTGGCCTGCAAAACATTAAGTGAAAGAAACTCCTGTGGGAGGCCCTGGGCCTGGCTGCTAGAACTAACAAAGAAGATGCAGGGAGAAAGGCTTTGAGCAGATCATGGCTGATTCCAGAGAAAGCAAGGGCTCACCACCTATACACCCTGAGGACCTAGCAATGCTGCCCCACCCTTTGCAGCCAGGAGACCCACCCTCTCCCCCACTCCGGCCTGGGCACAGCATCCTCTCACCGCTCACTTCATCAGGAAGCTTAAATGCAATCAATCACCAGGGAGAAACTTTCTGCCACAGGACTGCCTACTAAAAGCCAAGCCCTTTCAGACTAGCAGCCTGGGGGTGACCAAGCCATTTGCCCTCATTCCAAGGAAATGTGCACAGGCCCGCAGGGGTGTGAGCTGGAGGAAGTAGCACAGCCCTGTAAGTCTGATGTTTCATCCAGACCATAGGCCATATTCTTCCTTAAGAAGCCCAGAGGCCAGTTTCCAGCCATTCTTTTACACTGTTGAGGAACAAGCAGAGGTTAACAGCCCGGGCTGCTCCTCACCAATTGCTGTTGAGTGTCCATGATCCCTTACAGAGCCTCTGGAGAATGAGGTGGCCTTTTAGATGGCTCCCTCCTCAGCCTCTGGCTCTGAGGACCAAGTGTTGGAGTTTAATGTGGATGTTTGGTGTGGCAGCTCACACCAATCCTGCCCTTTGGGTCTAGTAAGAGCCAGAGTCAGCAGAAACTGTCTCAAACAACAGCGAACAATTTTTAGAATCAGACAGCACTGTCTTTTGGCTGCTTTCCTTTTAAACTTATACTTGAGTATTATTTAAACTGCTTTCAAAAGTTAAAAAAGGAAAAATTTCATGTTCTATTGGTGGCTTTTTTTTTTTTTTTTAATTGGTGGCACAACAGTTAAATGCTTGGCTGCTAACCAAAAAGTTGGCAGGTTCGAACCCATCCAGCAGCTCTGTGGGAGAATGATCTGGTGATCTGTTTCCATAAAGATTACAGCCAAGAAAACCTATGGGGCAATTCTACTCGGTCACATGGGGTCTCTATGAGTCGAAATCAACTTGACGGCACCTAATAACGCCCCCTCCCACTGCAAAGACTAGAGAACCTTCAATAGGCAAATGATACAGACTCATTCTAATGTAAGAGACAAGAGCCCTGCTGTCTATTAGCCCAGAGAATAGCCTAACAACAATGATTCTGAATCAACAATCATTATTTCTGGCTGCTTTCTCAAAACATAATCAGTTCATATTTGAAAGGTTTATACAGCAAGCAGAGCTGTAGAATTACAGAGCAATACATGACACAAATCATTTTACTTGGATCCACAATCAACACCCACGGAAGCAGCAGTTAAGAAATCAAAAGGCGCATTGCATTGAGCAAACTGGCTGCAAAAGACCTCTTTAAAGTGATGAAAAACAAAGATGTCACCTGGAAGACTAAGGTGCAGCTGACCGGAGTCATGGTGTTATCAATTGCCTCATATGCACATGCAAAAGCCGGACAATGAATAAGAAGACCAAAGAAGAATTGATGCCTTTGAACTGTGGTGTTGGTGAAGAATTTTGAATATACCATGGACTGCCAAAAGAATGAACGAATCTGTCTTGGAAGAAGTACAACCAGAATGCTTCTTAGAAGCAAAGGACAGCCAAGACTATGTCTCACATACTTTGGACATGTTATCAGGAGGGATCAGTCTCTGGAGAAGGACATGATGCTTGGTAAAGAAGAGGGTTAGCAAAAAAGAGGAAGACCCTCAACAAGATGGATTGACACAGTGGCTGCAATAATGTGCTCAAGCATAGCAACAATTTTGAGGATGACGCACAAGCCGGCAGTGTTTCGTTGGGTCACTACGAGTCAGAACTGATTCAACAGCACCTAACAACAACAACACGACACAAAACATTCATGCCGGCAAATGCACAGGCAAGTTGAGCTGCCCAAAGTAGTTATTCTCAGGGGACTGTTACTGAAGTTTTCTGTGGCTCTAAGGTGACTAGGAAAACCTGCTGTGAAAATTCCCCAGGCCCAGCTGGTCAGGTCAGTCTTAATGATATAGAATTTTGTGTTGTTTCTTAAAAAAAACCCTGGTGTTGCCTACAGGCCACCCCTAAGTGGAGGGTGGATGGCCTCCAGCCTTTTGGGAGGCAGGGAGCCCCTTGATTCTATTCAAGACTGTCAGCCTTCCGTTCAGCTTGAGCAGCTTCCAAGAGTACCATCTGTCTTCCAATCCTTGCCAGAAAAGACAACCTAGAAGAGTCTACTCTGAAACTTTCATCAAAAGCCATCAGAGACTTGACATTTATAGAGAATTGTTTGAAGGACATCTCTCTAGGTCAGGGAAGGAACACGCCTAGCAAATGTGATGTCCCTCCTCAATGTGACACCCATGACAGACATTGCTAACTGATCACAGCACTCTACCCTGCCATGCCTGCAGAAGGCTCCAGAATTCTTCTCAGAAAGGTTCCAGATCGTCAGAACAACTCAGGAGATGAAACCAGTTTTCCGGCCCTGCTCTGTGGGTACTCTGGTTCTAGAACTGCAGGAAGTTTGCTCAGTCATCAAAAACTACACATCCAGGCTCCTTGCAGAAGTGCTGTTTTTGAGTGGAGATGTAAGGTCATGCCTTTTGGCATGCATCATCATGAGCTGAAGTAGCCCTGAAAGCCCTAGACCTCTGTGGAGCTCTTTTGCAGGGCACCAGCCTCATCCCTCTAGACTCCGTGTTCATGGAGTTGCACGTGAGAAATTTTTTCAAGGGTGAAGGGGTAGGAAAAAACTTTGATCCCCTCCAAATCTGGATAGCTTTTATTTTTATTCAATAAGAGCCATGTAACAGATCACCCTTCTCTTTTCACGTAGGCTAGGAAAATTGGAGCTAATTTTTTTTCAGTAATAATCACCTGCCCCCTAAATCCTTTGCACCTTAACCCCTTCTCTAACTTGTTTTGCCTGGCCCTGGCTTTTCATTGCATTTTACCAGTTCACCATTTGTGTTTTTGTTGTGAGCAGCCTCAACGCTTTTGAGGATTGAGGTGGGGCTAAGAGTGGTTTAAAAACAAGACAAAACTTGAACTGTGAAGGCTGTGGCACTGCAGGGACCCTTGCCTGGGCGCCACTGGCCCCTCTTCCTTCTAGGGGAGCCTGAGAAGCATGTCCACTGCCTTGGTTTATTTACTGGGGACTCAGGCCAGTTGGAAGCTGGGCTCTGAGCATCCAGAACAGGTTTCCCACCCCAGCCTACCAGAGTGAGTGGCCAGGAATGAGGAGTCTCTTGTCTCTCTCAGGCCAGAGTGGCTGGGGTAAGGGCTGCCCTTCTAGGCATGACAGAGGTTCATCTCCCAGAGACCCCTACTCCTCACCATTCTCAGGGCCAAGAACAGGCAAAGTCAGCTCCTGGAGAGGGAACTGCAAAATCTGTGCTGCCAGAAACACTGTGGATCCCAGAGGTGGGGGGCAGCTTTGGCCTTGAGCCCTGACAATTCCAACCCCAACTCTCCTAGGTCCCCTTTTTTCCAGTGGGGCTTGCCTAGTAATGAGGGTCCTAGGCCACTAGTAAACCCCTTCCTTCTTTCTCCTTACTTCTACCACTTACCTCTAGCACATTCTTCTTGCTGGATTTGTCTTTGGATGCCCAGGTAAGAGAGGCCCCTTTCAGGTCTACTGTGTACTCAGGGGTGGAGAGTTTGGAAGGTTGCTTCTATAGAAGAGGGAGGAAGGGTGGGGAGTACCATTATAGAGAGCCCTCTGCTCAGACAGGCCTGCCCCAGCACCCTGGCTCTGACCCACCAGTCTCCCTCTGGCTCCAAGGACAGGATGTGGTCACTGGTGGCTCTGGGGGAGGGGTCCCAGGAGTTCCTGGAACCTACAGATCTTGGAGCTTCTTAACCATGGAGCCTATCAGCTGGCTTGTCCATTGCTGGTTGCTCACCCAGGAAAGGAAAGGGAGGAAGAACTGCAGCCCCATCCCTGTGAGCTGAAGCAATCCACCCTCAAGGACCTGCTTGTCCTGGGCTGACTCTGCTGTTGTTTCCCCCTCCCTGCAAGGCCCAGCTCATCAACGCTCAGGCTCCATTGTCCTAGACCTAGCCCTTGACGAGCCAGATTAGATAAAGACCCACTGGGATCAGGAGCAGATGGGGTGGTCACCGTCCTGGGGGTTGGGCCTCACCAGGCTGTTTGGAGCTGAGGTCTTCGAGTCCTTGAAGAATGTCAAGACACCACCCTCCAGCACTGTCCAGGAGGCACTCCAGTGCTTCTTTCTAGGTGGGTGGGGGGCGGGCAGGGCTTGGAGGTGACCCTGGGCTGAGTCCCTCTCCCAGTGTTAACCACCCCCAGGAGCAGAGCTTGAGAACACAGGCTGGGGCACTTGACTGTAAGGGTTGGACTCCCAACTCTAACACTTGGTAGCCAAGAGACCTTGGGCAAGTCACTTTTTCTCAGTTTCTTCACAGGACTTCTTATGAAGTCCTTACGAGGATAAATATGAGCCTAGCACATACGAAGTGCTCAGTGAGTGCCATCATTAAGGCCCACCCTGCCCTGGGTCCGGACAGACTCTCACCGGAGCCGCTTTCCCTTGTCTGCTGTCTTAGTACGATGGAGCACGCCTGCCTTGTCCAGGGTCTTGCTCTTAGAGAAGGGGAAAGAGGAGGCAGTTAAGGGGTGCACCACAGGAGGCAAAGGCTGGTTTCTCCTCAGCCAGCAACTCCCTGCAGGCTGGGTCTGAGTCTCCATTGAAATCTCCTCACCCCACCCAGCCTCCTGACTGGTGGTAGAGGGTGGGTTGTTTGCTTCAGTAACAGCAGCAGCAGCAGCGGAAGACATGTCTACCCAGCTGTCAACCTCACCCAACTCTGGGGCTAGGTGGACCTAGACTCCCGAGTTCATTCAGCCCAGCCTAGTAGTGGGGCCTGCGGGGGAGACAGACACACCAGACCCGGTTCCTTCCCTCAGACCTCCAGAAACCCCCAACTTCTTCTGTGGGAGTCCCTGCCACAGCCTATATGCCCCCCTCACCTTCTCCTCAGGGGGGCTGGCCTGGGCTGGGGTGTCACTGTCCTGGATGGATTTGTGGATATTTCGAGGGGCAGGGACGGGGACCTAGGAGAGAAAAGAATAAAAAGCAGGTGCTGTTGAGTGAATTCTGACTCATGGCAACGCCATGTGTCAGGATAGAACTGTGCTCTGTAGTCTGATTCTGAGGCACCTCTCCAACCTTTTGGTTAGCTGCGCAGCATGTTAACCATTTGCACCTCCCAGAGGCTCCAGGGGAGAAAGACATTGTCATTTATAACCTCCTCCTCTCTCCCTGGCACTCTCCCTTCCCCAGTTGGTTACCTGGGGCAGCTCCCACTGAACAGAGGAGTCATCTGGGTTGTAGAAGTATGGCTTCCCATGCTGGTCCTCCAACCTCACCCACTGTGGGAAGAGAGATGGTCAGGGCCCCTGGCCACTTCATGAGAGGGGAGGAAAGGCTTTCCTCCAACCAGAATCCAAGATAATGCAGCGAGTTTGGAGGGTCAGTGCTGGTGACTGCAGTGTCTTGGGCTGGCTGGGGCTGTGGGGGAGCTGCAGTTTAGAGTGTTAAATGCAGGGAAGGACAGTACACAAAGCCTGAGGAGAGGCAGCGGTGAGTGAGGAAGAGCTGGGGAAAAGAGTCCCCCGCTCAGCTGTCTAAAAAGCAGACAGGGCTGTAGGAGCTGGGTCCATCTACCCACATGCCCCTACCTGCTCTTGGGTGAAGTGGTTGGTGTACAGCGTCTGCTGGTCCGGGCCGACGTGACAAGACCAGCCGGGGGGAGTGGTCAAGGGAGAGGCGGGGCCAGGCTCACTGAAGGAGCCCACCGGGGAATAGTCTTCCTCCGGGTAACTGGTCAGCAGTTCTGGGTAGTCAGTCTCGGGGGTGGGAGGCTGCAGGAAGCAGAGGGTAGAGTTAGAGGCTCTGGGAGCCAGCCCTGCCCCTACCTGTCCTGGCCTCGCCCTATCACACCAGGCCCGACCCCACCCCGTTTCCCTCTGCTCTCTGGGGCTGTGGGGAGCAGAGGTGGGGCTAGAAGTGCCCAGAGCCAGCCCCGCCCACCCCCGGCCAGGTCCCGCCCTTTCACTCCAGGCTCCGCCCCTCACCATCTTCTCCCTGGGCGTGGGGAACAGACCCCGCCCACCCCTGACCAGGTCCCGCCCCTTCACACCAAGCCCCGCCCCTGACTATCTGTTCCCTGGGCCTGTAGGGAGCAGAGGTGGGGTCAGAGGTGCCCGAGCCAGCCCCGCCCACCCCGGCCAAGTTCGGTCCTTTCACAGCAGGCCCCGCCCCTCACCCTCTGGTCGTGGGGGCTGCGGGGGCTCAGGCCCGGCTGCATCTCCATCTCGCCCTCCAGCTCGTCGTCCTCAGGCTCGTCCTCCCAGACCGTCTCGCCCGTCACCGGGTTGTAGAAGAACACCCTACGGCTCTCCTCATCCCAGTACTGGCCCCACTCGGCCTCAAGGCTCTCGCGGCTGCCCACCGAGGTCGGGGAGGTGGCCGGGCTAGCGGCGCCCTCAGCAGCCTCGAAGGGCGACTCCCAGGTCGTCACACCCGTGTCTGGGTTGTAGTAGTAGGGGCGTCCGGTGCCCGCGTCTGTGAGGGTCTCCCACACCGAGCTGGGGCGCGGGGCCGCAGTGGCGCCGGGGGAGGTGGCCCGAGGCTGCTGCTTTATGTTCGCGTACACAGGTTCCGAGGGCTCGTCCACCTGCGGGAGGAGGAAGGAGACAGGATTTTCGGAAGAGCTCCGGGGTCACAGAGGCCTGGGGCTTCTGGCACCGAGTCGGCCTCTTGCCACTTGTGCCACCTTCAGCAAGTCATTATCACCTCAGTCCCCCAGCTGTAAAAATTCTGTCCTACCCGCCTCTGGAAGTTGTAGTGAAGAGACAGTGAGGAATGTTCTGGAAGTAGTGTGTAAAGTATGAAATGCCCCAGATGTGTGGGAAAATGGCATTAATTATTTATCAGCAATAATAAAATATAGATGATGGAGCTCTCACAGCTGTGCACTCAGAGGACAGGGAAATGGCCTGGGACCCGTTCCTTCCTGTGGCCCTCATTCAAGTCACATGGTGGCAGGGCCCTGCCGTTCTAGACCAAGTACACATTTTGGGGCCCCCATTGAGAGCCCCACCCATCTTTTCCTCCCAGCTCAGAAATCCTGGGCTGGAACTTCCCTGATGTGAAGTTTGCAGGTCTCAGACTCAATCCTAGACAAGGAGAGAGGGAAGGAGAGATGAAAGTCATGGGAGGGAGGAATGAGGGGCAAAAAAAGAAGAGCACCCCTCTCCTCGGAAAAGATGGCAAGGGGGTACTGGCAGGTTCAGTTGCACAGAATATAAGCCTCATCTTGGTGCTCTCCCACTTAACACCCTCAGGGCTCCCAGTTGCCTGCAGGGCAAAGTTTAAGCCTTAACAGGGCACAAGAGGCTTCCATCACCTGCCGGTGCTTCCCACCTTATTTCCTGCCACTCCTTAGCCTTTGCCTTGAACTTTGAGCTCCAGTAGCTGCGTGTCCTCCAGGCCTCAACTCATTCAAGGCCTGTCATGCCCTACCCCACCCATTTCTCACCTGCCTGATTTCAACTGCTCCTCTAGGACTCAGTTCAGATGCCAGGTTCAAGACCTTTCCTGAGAATTCCTTCCCATGACCAAGGGAGGTGACTTGGTCCATCCCTCCCTTGGGCCCACCACACTTAATCCAGCACCCTCACCAGAGGGTAGAAAACTGCATTATCAGAACTCAGACAACAGAACAGCACTTTTATTCTTGGAAATTTTATGTTTCAAGAATACATAATATTCCAGGGAAAAAGCAAATTTCAAAATGATAAACTTAAAACAAAAGACAAGAATCACATGATTTTATCAATTGATGCAGAAAAGGCATTTGACAGAGTTCAACACCCATTCATGATATGATAGAAACTCTCAGCAAAATAGGAATAGGAGGAAAATTCCTCAACATAATAAAGGGCATTTATACAAAGCCAACAGCCAACATCACCCTAAATGGAGAGAGCCTGAAAGAATTCCCCTTGAGAACGGGAGCCAGACAAGGATGCCCTTTATCACCACTCTTATTCAACATTGTGCTGGAGGTCCTAGCCACAGCAATTGGGCTAGACAAAGAAATAAAGGGCATCCAGATTGGCAAGGAAGAAGTAAAAGTAACTCTATTTTCTTATACACAGAAAACCCTAAGGACTCCTCAAGAAAACTATGGAAACTAATAGATCAGTTTGGCAGAGCATCAGGATACAAGATAAACATACAAAAATCAGTTGGATTCCTCTACAACAACAAAAAGAACATCAAAGAGGAAATCACCAAATCAATACCATTTACAGTAGCCCCAAGAAGATAAAATACTTAGGAATAAATCTTACCAGAGATGTAAAAGACTTATACAAAGAAAACTACAAAACACTCCTGCAAGAAACCAAAAGAGACCTACATAAGTGGAAAAACATACCTTGCTCATTGTAAAAATGTCTATTCTACCAAAAGCAATCTACAGATTTAATGCAATTGCGATCCAAATTCCAATGACATTTTTTAATGAGATGGAGAAACAAATCACCAACTTCATATGGAAGGGAAAGAGGCCCTGAATAAGTAAAGCATTACTGAAAAAGAAGAACAAAGTGGGAGGCCTCATTCTACCTGATTTTAGAACCTATTATACTGCCACAGTAGTCAAAACAGCCTGGTACTGGTACAACAACAGATACATAGACCAGTGGAACAGAATTGAGAATCCAGATATAAATCCATCCACATATGAGCAGCTGATATTTGACAAAGGCCCCAAAACAGTTAAATGGGAAAAAGTCTTTTTAACAAATGGTGCTGGCATAACTGGATATCCACCTGCAAAAAAATGAAAAAAGACCCATACCTCACACCGTGCACAAAAACGAACTCAAAATGGATCAAAGACCTAGATATAAAATCTAAAATGATAAAGATCATGCAAGAAAAAATAGGGACAACGTTAGCAGCCCTAATACATGGCATAAACAGTATACAAACCATTACTAACAATGCAGAAAAAAACTACATAACTGGGAGCTCCTAAAAATCAAACACCTATGCTCATGCAAAGTCATCACCAAAAGAGTAAAAAGATTACCCACAGACTGGGAAAAAGTTTTTAAATATGACATTTCTGATCAGTGTATGATCTCTAAAATCTACACTATGCTGCAAAAACTCAACTACAAAAAGAAATAATCCATTTAAAAAATGGGCAAAGGATATGAACAGGTATTTCACTAAAGAAGACATTCAGGTAGCTAACAGATACATGAGGAAATGCTCACGATCATTAGCCATTAGAGAAATGCAGATCAAAACTACAATGAGATTCCATCTCACTCCAACGAGGCTGGCATTAATCCAAAAAACATAAAATAATAAATGTTGGAGAGGTTGTGGAGAGACTGGAACACTTATATACTGCTGGTGGGAATGTAAAATGGTACAACCACTTTGGAAATCGATTTGGCACTTCCTTAAAAAGCTAGAAATAGAACTACCATACAATCCAGCAATCTCACTCCTTGGAATATATCCTAGAGAAATAAGAGCCTTTACACAAACAGATATATGCACATCCATGTTCACTGCAGCACTGTTTACAATAGCAAAAACATAGAAGCAACCAAGGTGCCCATCAACGGATGAATGGATAAATAAACTGTGGTATATTCATACAATGGAATACTACGCATCGATGAACACTGATGAACCTGTGAAACATTTCATAACATGGAGGAATCTGGAAGGCATTATGCTGAGTGAAATTAGTCAGCTGCAAAAGGACAAATATTGTATAAGACCACTATTATAAGAACTCTAGAAATAGTTTAAACAAAGAAAATATTCTTTGATGGTTACAAGAGGTGGGAGGGAGGAAAGGGAGGGAGCAGGGTATTCACTAATTAGGTAGTAGATAAGAACTACTTTAGGTGAAGGGAAAGAACACACAATACAGGCAAGGTCAGCACAACTGGACTAAACCAAAAACAAAGAAGTTTCCTGAATAAACTGAATGCTTTGAAGGCCAGCGTAGGAGGGGTGGGGGTTTGGGAACCATGGTTTCAGGGGACATCTAAGTCAATTGGCATAATAAAATCTATTAAGAAAACATTCTGCATTCCCACTTTGGAGAGTGGCCTCGGGGGTCTTAAATGCTAGCAAGCAGCCATCTAAGATGAATCAATTGGTCTCAACCCACCTGCACCAAAGGAGAATGAAGAACACCAAGGACACAAGGTAATTACTAGCCCAAGAGACAGTAAGGGCCACATAAACCGGAGACTACATCAGCCTGAGACCAGAAGAACTACATAGTGCCTGGCTACAGCTGATGACTGCCCTGACAGGGAACACAACAGAGAACCCCTGAGGGAACAGGAGAGCAGTGGGATGCAGACCCCAAATTCTCAGAAAAAGACCAGACTTAATGATCTGACTGAAACTAGAAGGACCCTGGTGGTCATGGCCCCCAGACCTTCTGTTAGCCCAAGATAGGAACCATTCCCAAAGCCAGCTCTTCAGAAAGGGAGTGAACTGGACAATGGGATAGAAAAAGATGCTGGTGAAGAATGAGCTTCTTGAGCTAACTCGTCAGACATGGATTGGACTGGACAATGGGTTGGAGACGGATGCTGGTGAGGCGTGAGCTACTTGGTTCAGGTGGACACTTGAGACTATGTTGGCATCTCCTGCCTGGAGGGAAGATGGGAGGGTAGAGGGGCTTAGAAACTGGCAAAATGGTCACGAAAAGAGAGAGTGAAAGGAGGGAGCGGGCTGTCTCATGGGGAGGAAGTAATTGGGAATATGTAGCAAGGTGTATATAAGTTTTTACGTGAGAGACTGACTTGATTTGTAAACTTTCACTTAAAGCACAATAAAAATTATTAAAAAAAAAAAAAAGAATGAGCTTCTTGGATCAAGTAGACACTTGAGACTATGTTGGCATCTCCTATCTGGAGGGGAGATGAGATGGCAGAGGGGGTCAGAAGCTGGTGAAATGGACATGAAAAGAGAGAATGGAGGAAAGGAACAGTCTGTCTCATTAGCAGGAGAGCAATTAAGACTATATAGCAAGGTGTATATAAATTTTTGTATGAGAGACTGACTTGATCTGTAAACTTTCACTTAAAGCACAATAAAAAAAATTAAAAAAAATGAGAAACTTGGCTTCGTTCCAATTTTTTGTTTTAAAAGAACCCTCCAAAGAGGCCCCAGATAAGAAAAGCATTACTGAAAAAGAAGAACAAAGTGGGAGGCTTCACCCTACCTGATTTTAGAACCTATTATACCGCCACAGTAGTTAAAACAACCTGGTACTGGTACAACAACAGATACATACACCAATGGAACAGAATTAAGAATCCAAACATACATTCATCCACCTAGGAGCAGCTGATATTTGACGAAGGCCCAAAGTCTGTAAAATGGGGAAAAGACAGTCTCTTTAACAAATGGTGCTGGCATAACTGGATATCCACCTGAAAAAAAAATGAAGCAAGATCCATACCTTACACAATGCACAAAAACTAACTCACGATGGATCAAAGACCTAAATATAAAATCTAAAACAATAAAGATCATGGAAGAAAAAATGGGGACAATGCTAGGAGCCCTAATAGATGGCATAAACAGTATACAAAACGTTACTAACAATGCACAAACACCAGAAGAGAAATTAGATTAATTGGTAGCTCCTAAAAATCAAACACGCTCTTCCAAAGACTTCACCAAAAGAGTAAAAAGACAAACTACAGGCTGGGAAAAAATTTTTGTCTACGACAAATCTAATCAGCATCTAATCTCTAAAATCTACATGACACTGCAAAACCTCAACAACAAAGACAAATAACCCAATTAAAAAATGGGCAAAGGCAGATACAGAATATAAAAAACTAATTTACAGAATGCTTCAAGACATCAGGGATGACCTCAGAAATGAAATAAGGCAATCTACAGAAAAAGCCAAGGAACATACTGATAAAGCAGTTGAAGAACTAAAAAAGATTATTCAAGAACATAGTGGAAAAACTAATAAGCTGCAAGAATCCATAGAGAGACAGCATTCAGAAATCCAAAAGATTAACAATAAAATTACAGAATTAGACAATGCAATAGGAAGTCAGAGGAGCAGACTCGAGCAATTAGAATGCAGAGTGGGAGCTCTGGAGGACCAGGGAATTGACACCAATATAGCTGAAAAAAAATCATATAAAAGAATTAAAGAAAATGAAGAAACCCTAAGAATCATGTGGGACTCTATCAAGAAGAATAACTTGCTTGTGACTGGAGTCCCAGAACAGGGAGGGATATCAGAAAACACAGAAAGAATAGTTGAAGATCTGTTGGCAGAAAACTTCCCTGACATCATGAAAGACAAAAGGATATCTATCCAAGATGCTCATTAAACCCCATTTAAGATTGATCCAAAAAGAAAATCACCAAGACATATTATCATCAAACTTGCCAAAACCAAAGATAAAGAGGAAACTTTAAAAGCAGCCAGGGATAAAAGAAAGGTCTCCTACAAAGGAGAATCAATAATAAGTTCAGACTACTCAGCAGAAACCATGCAGGCAAGAAGGCAATGGGATGACATATATAGAGCTCTGAAGGAGAAAAACTGCCAGCCAAGGATCATATATCCAGCAAAACTCTCTCTGAAATATGAAGGCGAAATTAAGACATTTACAGACAAGCACAAGCTTAGAGAATTTGCAAAAACCAAACCAAAGCTACCAGAAATACTAAAGGAAATTGTTTGGTCAGAAAACCAATAACATCATATACCAGCACAACACAAGGTCACAGAGCAGAGCATCCTGATATCAACTCAAATAGGGAAGTCACAAAAACAAATTAAGATTAATTAAAAAAAAAAAAAACAGGGAATCATTGAAGTCAATATGTAAAAGATCACAACAATCAAAAAGAGGGACTAAATACAGGTGGCATAGAACTGCCATATGGAGAGGGATACAAGGCGATATAGGACAATACAAGTTAGGTTTTTACTTAGAAAAATAGGGGTAAATATTAAGGTAACCACAAAGAGGTATAACAACTCCACAACTCAAAATAAAAACCAAGAAAAACATAACGACTTAGCAAACATAAAGTCAAATACTATGAAAAAGAGGAACACACAATTTACAAAGAAAAACATCTCAGCACAAAAACATCTCAGTGCAAAAAAGTAAGTGGAAAAATGAAATTGTCAACAACACACATAAAAAGGTATCAAAATGACAGCACTAAACACATACAAAAAAAATTTTTTTTTTAATTACGCTGAATGTAAATGGACTAAATGCACCAATAAAGAGACAGACAGTCTCAGACTGGATAAAGAAACACGATCCATCTATATGCTGCCTACAAGAGACACACCTTAGACTTAGAGACACAAACAAACCAAAACTCAAAAGATGGAAAAAAATATATCAAGCAAACAATAAGCAAAAAAGAGCAGGAATAGCAATATTAATTTCTGACAAAATAGACTTTAAAGTTAAATCCACCACAAAGGATAAAGAAGGACATTACATAATGATAAAAGGGACAATTGCCCAGGAAGATATAACCATATTAAATATTTATGCACCCAATGACAGGGCTGCAAGATACATAAAACAAACTTTATCAGAACTGAAAAGTGAGATAGACACCTCCACAATTATAGTAGGAGACTTCAACACACCACTTTCAGAGAAGGACAGGACATCCAGTAAGAAGCTCAATAGAGACACGGAAGACCTAATTGCTACAATCAACCAACTTGACCTCATTGACTTATACAGAATACTCCACCCAACAGCTGCAAAGTATACTTTGTTTTCTAGCACACATGCAACATTCTCTAGAATAGACCACATATTAGGTCATAAAACAAACCTTTGCAGAATCCAAAACATCGAAATATTACAAAGCATCTTCTCAGACCACAAGGGCATAAAAGTGGAAATCAGTAACAGAAAAATTACGGAAAAGAAATCAAATACTTGGAAACTGAACAATACCCTGCTGAAAAGACTGGGTTATAGAAGACATTAAGGAGGAAATAAAGAAATTCATAGAATGCAACGAGAATGAAAATACTTCCTATCAAAACCTCTGGGACACAGCAAAAGCAGTGCTCAGAGGTCAATTTATATCGATAAATGCACACATACAAAAAGAAGAAAGAGCCAAAATCAGAGAACTGTCCCTACAACTTGAACAAATAGAAAGTGAGCAACAAAAGAATCCATCAGGCACCAGAAGAAAACAAATAATAAAAATTAGAGCTGAACTAAATGAATTAGAGAACAGAAAAACAATTGAAAGAATTAACAAAGCCAAAAGCTGGTTTCTTTGAAAAAATTAACAAAATTGATAAACCATTGGCCAGACTGACTAAAGAAATACAGGAAAGGAAACAAATAACCTGAATAAGAAACGAGATGGGTCACATCACAACAGACCCAAATGAAATTAAAAGAATCATATCAGATTATTATGAAAAAGTGTACTAACAAACTTGCAAACCTAGAAGAAATGGATGAATTCCTAGAAAACCACTACCTACCTAAACTAACACAATCAGAAGCAGAACAACTAAACAGACCCATAACAAAAAAAGGGATTGAAACGGTAATCAAAAAACTCCCAACAAAAACAAGCCCTGGCCCGGATGGCTTCACTGCAGAGTTCTACCAAACTTTCAGGGAAGAGTTAACACCACTACTACTAAAGGTATTTCAAAGCATAGAAAATGACGGAATACTGCCTAACTCATTCTATGAAGCCACCATACCCCTGATTCCAAAACCAGGTAAAGACATCACGAAAAAAGAAAATTACAGACCTGTATCTCTCATGAACATAGATGCAAAAATCCTCAACAAAATTCTAGCCAATAGAATTCAACAACATATCAAAAAAATAATCCACCATGACCAAGTGGGATTTATACCAGGTATGCAAGGTTGGTTTAATATTAGAAAAACCATTAATGTAATCCACCATATAAATAAAACAAAAGACAAAAACCACATGATCTTATCAATCAATGCAGAAAAGGCATTTGACAAAGTCCAACACCCATTTATGATAAAAACTCTCAGCAAAATAGGAATTGAAGGAAAATTCCTCAACATAATAAAGGGCATCTATACAAAGCCAACAGTCAACATCACTCTAAATGGAGAGAGCCTGAAAGCATTTCCCTTGAGAACGGGAACCAGACAAGGATGTCCTTTATCACCGCTCTTATTCAACATTGTGCTAGAGGTCCTAGCCAGAGCAACTAGGCAAGACAAAGAAATAAAGGGCATCCGGACTGGCAAGGAGGAAGTAAAATTATCTCTATTCGCAGATGACATTATCTTATACACAGAAAACGCTAAGGAATCCTCCAGGAAACTACTGAAACTAATAGAAGAGCTTGGCAGAGTCTCAGGTTATAAAACAAACATACAAAAATCACTTGGATTCCTCTACGTCAACAAAAAGAACATCGAAAAGGAAATAACCAAATCAATTCCATTCACAGTAGCCCCCAAGAAGATAAAATACTTAGGAATAAATCTTACCAAAGATGTAAAATACCTATATAAAGAAAACTACAAAGTACTACTACAAGAAACTAAAAAGGACCTACTTAAGTGGAAAAACATAACTTGCTCATGGATAGGAAGACTTAACATAGTAAAAATGTCTATTTTACCAAAAGCCATCTATACATACAATGCACTTTCGATCCAAATTCCAATGACATTTTTTAATGTGATGGAGAAACAAATCACCAACTTCATATGGAAGGGAAAGGAGCCCCAGATAAGTAAAGCATTACTGAAAAAGAAGAAGAAAGTGGGAGGCCTCACTCTACCTGATTTTAGAAACTATTATACAGCCACAGTAGTCAAAACAGCCTGGTACTGGTACAACAACAGACACACAGACCAATGGAACAGAATTGAGAACCCAGATATAAATCCATCCCTACATGAGCAGCTGATATTTGACAAAGGCCCAGTGCCAGTTAATTGGGGAAAAGATAGTCTTTTTAACAAATGGTGCTGGCATAACTGGATATCCATTTGCAAAAAAATGAAACAGGACCCATACCTCACACTAAGCACAAAAACTAACTCCAAGTGGATCAAAGACCTAAACATAAAGACTAAAACGATAAAGATCATGGAAGAAAAAATAGGGACAACCCTTGGAGCCCTAATACAAGGCATAAACAGAATACAAAACATTACCAAA
The DNA here is from genome assembly GCF_030014295.1 of Loxodonta africana. Lineage (NCBI taxonomy): Eukaryota > Metazoa > Chordata > Mammalia > Proboscidea > Elephantidae > Loxodonta > Loxodonta africana. The sequence goes on along the minus strand of NC_087359.1, from coordinate 31,489,320 downwards.
AATGATGAAGAGAAACCAGATAACTGGGAGCTCCTAAAAATCAAACACCTATGCTCATCTAAAGACTTCACCAAAAGAGTAAAAAGACCATCTACAGATTGGGAAAGAATTATCAGCTATGACATCTCCGACCAGCGCCTGATCTCTAAAATCTATATGATTCTGTTAAAACTCAACCACAAAAAGACAAACAACCCAATCAAGAAGTGGGCAAAGGATATGAACACACACTTCACTAAAGAAGATATTCAGGCAGCTAACAGGTACATGAGAAAATGCGCTCGATCATTAGCCATTAGAGAAATGCAAATTAAAACTACGATGAGATTCCATCTCACTCCAACAAAAAAAAAAGGCTGGCATTAATCCAAAAAACACTAAATAATAAATGCTGGAGAGGCTGCGGAGAGATTGGAACTCTCATACACTGCTGGTGGGAATGTAAAATGGTACAACCACTTTGGAAATCTATCTGGCATTTTCTTAAGAAGTTAGAAATAGAACTACCATACAACCCTGAAATCCCACTCCTCGGAATATACCCTAGAGAAATAAGAGCCTTCACACAAACAGATATATGCACACCCATGTTTATTGCAGCACTGTTGACAATAGCAAAAAGCTGGAAGCAACCAAGGTGTCCATCAACAGATGAATGGTTAAATAAATTGTGGTATATTCACACAATGGAATACTACGCATCAATAAAGAACAGTGACGAATCTGTGAAACATTTCATAACATGGAGGAACCTGGAAGGCATTATGCTGAGCGAAATTAGTCAGAGGCAAAAGGACAAATATTGCATAAGACTACTATTACAAGATCTTGAGAAATAGTATAAACTGAGAAGAACACATACTTTTGTGGTTACGAGATGGGGAGGGAGGGAGGGTGGGAGAGGGTTATTTACTGATTAGTTAGCAGATAAGAACTACTTTAGGTGAAGGGGAGGACAACACTCAATACAGGGAAGGTCAGCTCAACTGGACTGGACCAAAAGCAAAGAAGTTTCCAGGATAAACTGAATGCTTCAAAGGTCAGCGGAGCAAGGGCGGGGGTTTGGGGACTGTGGCTTAAGGGGACTTCTAAGTCAATTGGCAAAATAATTCTATTATGAAAACATTCTGCATCCCACTTTGAAATGTGGCGTCTGGGGTCTTAAATGCTAACAAGCAGCCATCTAAGATGCATCAATTAGTCTCAACCCACCAGGATCAAACGAGAATGAAGAACACCAAGGTCACACGATAACTACGAGCCCAAGAGACAGAAAGAGCCACATGAACCAGAGACTTATATCATCCTGAGACCAGAAGAACTAGATGGTGCCCGGCCACAACCGATGACTGCCCTGACAGGGAGCACAACAGAGAACCCCTGAGGGAGCAGGACATCAGTGGGATGCAGACCCCAAATTCTCATAAAAAGACCAGACTTAATGGTCTGACTGAGACTAGAGGAATCCCGGCGGTCATGGTCCCCAGACCTTCTGTTGGCCCAGGACAGGAACCATTACCGAAGACAACTCATCAGACATGGAAGGGACTGGACAATGGGTTGGAGAGAGATGCTGACGAAGAGTGAGCTACTTGTATCAGATGGACACTTGAGACTGTGTTGGCATCTCCTGTTTGGAGGGGAGATAGGAAGGTAGAGAGGGTTAGAAACTGGCAAAATTGTCACGAAAGGAGAGACTGGAAGGGCTGACTCATTAGGGGGAGAGTAAGTGGGAGTATGGAGTAAGGTGTATATAAGCTTATACGTGACAGACTGACTTGATTTGTAAATGTTCACTTAAAGCTCAAGAAAAATTATTAAAAAAAAAAAAAAAACGGGCAAAGGATATGAACAGGCACGTCACCAAAGAAGACATTCAGGCGGCTAACAGACATGAGGAGATGTTCACGATCATTAGCCATTAGAGAAATGCAAATCGAAACTACAATAAGATACCATCTCACTCCAACAAGGCTGGCATTAATAAAAAAAAAAAAAACCCAAAACAATAAATATTGGAGAGGTTGTGGAGAGACTGGAACAGTTATACGTTGCTGGTGGGAATGTAAAATGGTATAACCACTTTGGAAATCGATTTGGCACTTCCTTAAAAAGCTAGAAATAGAACTACCATATGATCCAGCAATTCCACTCCTTTTAATATATCCTAGAGAAATGAGCCTTTACACGAACAGATATATGCACACCCATGTTCATTGCAGCACTGTTTACAATAGCAAAAAGATGGAAATAACCAAGATGCCCATCAATGGATGAATGGATAGAGAAATTATGGTATATTCACACATTGGAATACTCTGCAATGACAAAGAACAATGATGAATCTGTGAAACACCTCATAACGCGGAGGAATCTAGAAGGCATTATGCTGAGTGAAATTAGCTGCAAAAGGACAAATATTGTATGAAACTACTATTATAAGAACTCAAAAATAGGTTTAAACACAGAGGAAAGCATTCTTTGATGGTTATGAGCGTGGGGAGGGAGGGAGAGGGATATTCACTAATTAGATAGTAGACAAGAATTATTTTAGGTGAAGGGAAGGACAACACACAATACAGGGGAAGTCGGCACAACTGGACTAAACCAAAAGCTAAGAAGTTTCCTCAACACAACTGAACACTTCAAAAGACAGAGAAGCAGGGGCAGGGGTCTGGGGACCATGGTTTCAGGGGACACCTAGGTCAACTGGCATAACAAAGTATATTAAGAAAATCTTCTGCATTCTACTGTTGTGAGTGGTGGCTGGGGTCTTAAAATCCAGCAAGCAGCCATCTAAGATGCATCACTTGGTCTCAATCTACCTGGAGCAAAGAAGAATGAAGAACATCAAAGACACAAGGAAAATATGAGCCCATGAAACAGAAAGAGCCACAAAAACCAGAGACTCCATCAGCCTGAGACTGGAAGAACTATATGGTACCCGGCTACCATCAATGACTGCCCTGACAGGGAACACAACAGAGAACCCCTGACGGAGCTGAGAAAAGTGGGAGGCAGACCTTAAATTCTAGTAAAAAGGTTAGAGTTAATGGTCTGACTGAGACTGGAGGAACCCTAGAGGTCATGGCCCCCAGACTCTGTTAGCCCAAAATTAAAACCATTCCCGAAGCCAACTCTTCAAAGATTAGACTTGACTATAAAACATAAACTGATATTGGTGAGGAGTGTGCTTCTTAGCTCAGATAGACACATTAGACTATGTGGCAGCTCCTGTCTGTAGGCAAGATGAGAAGGCAGAGGGGGACAGGAGTTGGTTGAATGGACACGGGAAACACAGGGTGGACAGAACGAGTGTGCTGTCACATTGTAGGGAAAGCAACTAGGGTCACATAACAATGTGTGTGTAAGTTTTTGTATGAGAAACTGACTTGAACTGTAAACTTTCACTTAAAGCACAATTAAAAAAAAGAAAAAAAAAAAAAAAACCTCCAAAATGCTAACAGAGGTCATTTCTGGTAGTAATATTATAGTGGTTGAATTTGTTTTTTGTTTCTTTTATTTTTCTTTAAACTTTCCTGCAACCTCAAAAATTCATACAATAAACCTTAAAAAAAATCATAGAAGTTTCTGCATTGACTGTGACTCCTTCACTAAGCTATAAACTCTTTGAGAGAGAAGGCACGTCCCACTCAAGGGCCTTAGGCAGGCACCTGAGAAATCATTCATTCATCCAACAAATATTCGCTGCCGTGTGCCAGGCACTGTTCTAGGCACTGGGGATGCAACGAGCGGACACAAATCCCTGCCTGGGAGGGCCAACACTCTAGCGCACGTGTGTGTCTATGGCAGGCAATGAATGATGATTTGATGATAACTGCTAAGGAGGAAAACCAAACCGCAGTCAAAAAAGGGGGCGTTACTGTTTTAGATGGGGAGCCTGTGAAGGGGCAGGTCCTCTGGCATAGGGGCAGAGAGATCAGGGGACACACCCCCGACCCAAGCTCCCCTGTGGTGGAGACAGGACACTCCTCTCCACTTCTCCTCCCTCTTTTCCCACTGTAGCCCTCGCGTGGGATCCAGTACTCCAACACACCAGACAGCTCACCCTACCCCAAACACAAAAGGCACCTGCCTACCTCCTGTGCCTTTACTCCTGTGCTTCCTGAAACCGGGAATGCCCTTGTCTGGGTCCCTGCCTACCCAAACCCTGCCCATCCACTGGCTCTCTGCTCCCAAACCTCTCCTGGGTGAGGCCTTCCACCTCCTAAGAGAGGCCAAACCCTCTGGCCCTCTGCTCCCAAACCTCTCCTGGGTGAGGCCTTCCACCTCCTAAGAGAGGCCAAACCCTCTGGCCCTCTGCTTGTCACCCTAAGGTAGTTGGTGAGTTGTCCACCCATTTGCCTACTTTCTCTGCCCCAAAAGGCAGGAGTTACTGGAGAGCAAGACCAAGACTGACTGACTCCAGTCACCCCCAGCAGGTGCCCCAATGCCCCATAGCACGTAGCAGATCCACCAAAATGTTTACTGTACCCAAGTCAATCCTGTGGCAAACTGCAGCAGCAAACAAACATACAAACACACCTGACACTAGGGAGAGACTAAGGTTAGGTTTGAGCAAGAACTTTCTGAGAATGAGGGTTTGAGCCACAGAAACCAGGAGATTGCTTGGGAGGACAGGATGGAGGGAGGAGTGGAGGAAGGCAGATGAACCATACAACCTCTACTCACCCCCAGCTGGACCCACTGAGGCAGTGGCCATGCCCATCCATGGGGCAGTGGTTGGAAGGGCCCATAGAGGGGTGGATGAGCCAACAAAGGAGCCAGGCTCTTTGAAGCCAGGCTGTAGGCCGTGGCTCCAAGTCCACAGGGAGTCCCAGGCTGGTGGAGCTGACGGGGATCTCGCAAACACAACACCCCTACCGGGTACAGAGGAGATGCTGGAGGTAGAAGGGTGGGCCCCCAGGGTTACAGGGTTGTCACAAAGAAAAGAAGGTACAGAGTTACACTGTGGGTCTCCACGGTGCAGATCGAATGGGTGCAGGGCTGTGTCCCTTTGAAGGAAACACGTTCTAAAGATTGAGGCTGTCCCAGAGACACAGGCAGGTTCAAGAGATAGTGAAAGTGGCCATCCCTGGAGGTGCGTAAGCAGGGTCCAACCCCCTGCTAGGGATGCTTCTAGAAGTACAGCCATATAGAGGTAGCCGGACTGCCACATCACTGAAGCCCCTTCAGACCCAGAACTCTCTGCAGAGCCCCCACAGTACTAAGACATAGGCATTTTCCTCTCAGGCAGAGCCTCGGCTGGATCTGACCAGCTCCTGGGGCCAGGCAGGGCCAGGACCTCTCATACCTCTGGCTGGGAGCAGATGCTCACTGTGGTTACACCAGGGCCTCTGCCCCCAAATCCTGGAGGCAAAACCCAGACGCAGCCCAGCAACAGCGGCCTGACTAGGGCATCAAGGGCTCCTGGGGCCCAGACTTCAGTCATATCCATCAGACAAAAGGGACAACGAGTGGGAAAGAGGAAGCGGCCCCCCACCTCAAGCCAAAGGACAGAGCCAAGAGGAGTCTGGCTTTTACCACACCTACCTGTCAGCCCCCCAGCACTTCCTGATAGCGGCAGTCCACTTATGTCCAATTTCCCCTCCTTGTCCACGAGCAGGTGGCAGCTCTGCCTCTCCTCCCTCAGCTGCCCATCCCCTCTCAGCATCCCCCTGTCCCTCCTCTCAGACAGGCAGAGCTGCAGAGAAGGAGAGGTTAGAAGTCCCAACTCCATAAGACCCCTTCCCCAGACCCCACCTCACTCTAGGGCCAGAGGATGGAGGCCCACAGGGGTCCTCCTGTCCATACAGGCCCCTCGGCCACCCCCAACAGAGGCTGCACTCGCCTTCTAATGCTAGGGTCCCCTACCTGCCCCCGAAGGGCCCGACTCTGCTTTCTGGTCAGCTTGGCAATCATGTCCACCATACTGTCCCTTCTGTGTGGGGATGGAGCCTTGGGAAGGTCTGGGGGGGTGGAGCCAAGGGGCAAAACCCCAGGGCTGGCAGAGGGCTACAGGGAAACAAGAAGTTGTCTCGAGATGGCGGGGAGGCTGCACCTCCAGCCCATTTCCTGTCAGGGCTACGGAAGTGCTGCCTGAGACAGAGATGGTGGGGTGGGGTAAGGTGGGGGCGCCTTGGGTCAGGGATGTTTTTATGCTTCTTTGGAGCCCTGGTGGCACAGTGGGTTTGGCTGCTAACCAAAAGGTACGAGGTTCAAATCCTCCAGCTGCTCCACCTGAGAAAGATGTGGCAGTCTGCTTCCGTAAAGATTTACAGCCTTGGAAACCCTATGGAGCAGTTCTACTCTGTCCTCCAGGGTTGCTACGAGTCGGAATTGACTAGACAGCAACAGGTTTGTTTTTTTTGTTTGTTTATTTGGGGCACCGCTGGCTGCCCCACTCAGTCATCTGACGATCACCCCTGAGCTGAGTTCTGAATCCCAGGCCCAGACAGACGCAGCCCGGCACAGGCTCCAAAGAGAGAGGCACGCATTTGACCCACAGGGAAGGGGTGCAGGATTCGCTGCACAGATGGGGGTAGGCAGATGGGTAGCGGGTCCTTGGGCCTGGACTGGCGCAGACCTCCCTTGCCTGACCTGGAGTAGTTCCTGGGGAGGAAACAGGGCAATGAGTGGCTGTCAACTCCCCCAAGGCCCAAGGAGGATGTGATGAGAAAGAGGAAGCTTGTGTGTGCAGTGGGGGAGGATGGGCACCCAAAAAGGAAGGCGCCTGGGCAGATGTGGTGCCAGAGAGAGCCAGTGTCTGGACCCTGCCAGCCACAGTCACGAGGAGGAAAGCTGGGATTCTGACCACACCACTGTCTGCCCGACTCCTGCCTGAGTCTGCCTCCTCCAGCCTTGGTCATCAAGGCACATGTGCCCACCCCGCCTGTGCACCCACATATGCTGACACACGCCCACCTGCCTGTGCCCACCCATGCCTGTGTGCCCCTACATGCTCTCAGAAAAATCCAGAGAAGGAGACAGGCACCAGCTCCCCCACCCTACCGAGGTAAGGTCCTCCTCCTGGCCTCTCCTCCCTTCACCCTCTCACCCCGGTGGGTGTTCAGACCCCTGGCTGTACACATTGATGTCCTGGATGAGGAGCTTCAGCCTCTCCTCTAAGCCCTTGGGGATCATCTTGTCTTCACTACCCTCCTTGAGGGGCTTCTCCCAGCCCAGGTGCAGGCCAGCACCCTGGCCCCCACCCACCAGCCTGAACGTTCTCCTGCACTGGCTGCCCACTCCCAGTTCAGGCACTAAGCCCCACCCTACTACCCTGGATTCCAGACCCCTTGTTTCCCATTATTCCATTTCAATAATCCTCCTGCCCTGGCCCTGGCTCCCCTTTTACCTCCACCCATGCCTCCCAGGCCTCTTGTCTCCTGCACCCACTTTGGGCTCAGGACAGGGACACCCAAGTTGAGCTAGGCATGGCATAGATTTGGGGTATGGACTCTAGGTGAGATCATGTTCACAGCAAGTCTGGGGCCCTCTGCCCTACACTGCTCTCAAAGTGCTTGTATCACTTCCTCACACCCATCCACTGTGTCCTGATTCAGAAGTCCAGAACCCCAGGGACAGCCTAGCCCACCCCTCAATCAAGAGAGAGAGCAGAAGGAAAACAGACAGGCCTCCAGTCCTGACACTCATCACACATGTGACATATCACACTGCCCCCACCCCAAGAGACAGGGACCCGGATACACACAGACACAGACACACACAGACACACACGCACAGACACACACAGAGACGCACAGACACACACGCAGACACAGAGATGCATACACAGACACACACACAGACACACACCGACACAGACACACAGATACACACACACACAGACACACAGACAGACACAGACACGCAGACACGCGCACACACACACGCAGGCGCGCGCACACACGAGAGCAAGCCAGGGGAGAGCAGAGCCAGGCCCAGGAGATGGGAACACCCTCGGCAAATTCCAGAACAGCCAGAGACTGAGCCATAGGGAGGAGTTGGGCTAGATGGAGAGGAGGGACAGGTGTGAAACCCAGGCCCCCTGCACTGCTCTGCGGGTAGGGTAGGGAAGCAGGGGCTCCCTGTGGCAGGGACCAGGAGTGACAGTGTGGAGCTGGGACCCCAGAATCGGCAGCCAGCATCTTGCCCATTTCTCTTCCTCAGCAAAGGGCTTGGCCCCCATGGCTGAAGCCTCCAGTGGGCTCCACCCCAGGGGGCAGGGGAAAATCTCCGGTCCCACGCTGTAAGGACCAGGCCTCTCCACCGCTGTCACTGAGCAAGCCCCACACAGCTCTGGCCGGCTCTTGGTCACAGAGCTTGGCTACTCAGGCCTCCCTGTTTGGGCTTCCCTTCCCCCAGCGAGAGGAGGTGCTGACCACAGTGGCTCCCCAGTGGGGTTCTCCACCCTCAACCACACCCTCACGCCTGAGAGGCGCACAGTGAGAGGAGGGAGGGAAACACCAGAACAAGCCAGCAGAATGTCACCCCATCCGTGTACGTCTCTGTCCTCACCCCCTTTCTCCAAAATCCTCACAGGAATTTTTGGGGCAGGGGCAGGTGCAATAGGAAAATCCTGTCAGCTATGTGGGGCAGAGGCAAAAGAAAAACCCCTAACCAGAGACTCAAGCCTAGGAGCTGACTCAGAGGGCTGGTAAGGGGACATGAAGCCCCTTTGCCAGCTTGGTGAGCCTGCGCCGTGCCACCCAGGCTGAGGTTGCAGGGTGGACTATCCAATAGGCAAGGTGAAACCCATCCGAAACTGTTCACTGCAGATTAGTAAGTAAGTGCAAATAAGCCTGTGCTTTCCTTGCTCACTGGGTTATCCGCCCCTGGGTGGAGGAAGGGCAGGAATGAATTATAATCTTCACGTCATGGAGCTCAACCGTGTCCACGTGAGGAGCCTGGTTCTGGGGTCATTCCCTCCGCCTGACCTTTCCTTCCGCAGAGGCTGAGACCCACTCTCCCTACCCACTTCTGCCGAGCCCAGAGCTGTGCCTCCACCACTGGCAGTGGGGAGGCTGGAGGTCATCCCGTGGGGCGCTGGTCCTCAAGCCTCAGAGCACTGGGGGAGCCCTGCCTGGCCCCAGCTCCTGAGATTCTGACGTATTTTGGTCTGGAAGTAGTTTTAAAGGCTCCTCAGGTGATTTGAATGTGCAACCTGGATGAGGCACCTCCATCAATGGTAATCTCATAACACGGGTGTGAGATTCCCACATAACAGCCTTAGATGAGACTCTTCTCTTGGTTTGGGGCAGAAGCTTCATTTGATTCAAAGGAAAAAGAACGGAGGAGTCCAACGACCTGAGTTCTTGTATAGTTTCTGTCCCAGCTTCTCTATGGGCAACCCCTTGTGTCTCTGGGCCTCAATTTCTTTATCTGTGGAATGGGGCTGTCATTGGTCTCCCCTCACAAGGTTGGCTTCTGTGAAAGAGAACCAAGTCCCTGGGTTCCCACACCCATGGGGGCATGGGGAAGGAGGCAGGCTGCACTTCTGCTTTGCTGGGTTTGGGTTTCGATTGGGTGCTCTTGGCGCTGGACTTTGCCCCTAGCCTCTGGGTGACCTCATGGGGCTGCCTGCTTGGCCTGCTCCTCCAGAGTGGGGTGGGGCTTTCCTGGGCTCACACCTCCTGTGCTCTGAGTAAGGCTCACAAAGACCCAGCCAGGCCTGCTGGGGCAGGGAGTGGTCAGAAACGGTCAGTTGAGGAACCTCCCAGCCAGTGAAGGCCTGGGATTATGAGCCATCATAGGGAGAAAAATGTGATCTTCTGCCCACTCCCTCAAGTGTATCTGCACCTGCACCCATCATTCCTTCTCTTTTCTCTGACAGAGAACACAAGGTTCCTCCTCCTGTCCAAGCCAACCCCCACCCTGGGCCCAGGGAACCCCACTGCCTCTCACCTGCTCAAGAAGTGTCCTCACCTCAAATCTCCAACCCTTCCCTCTTGACTGCCTTTATCCCTTTGAAATTGCGACAAACTCAAATTCTCCATCCTAAAAAGAAAAAGTGCTTCCCCTGGACCCAGCTCTGCACCCCTCTTTAACCACTACTCTCCTTTTCAGAGCTGGCTTGTTGAAGGAGTGTGCACACCCCACCTTCTCTACATCCACTCAGAAACCCAGCCTACTGCTCAGGAGGTCACTCACAATCTCCTCAATGAGAAATTCAGTGTTCGCTCTGACCTGACTTCTCTCCTGCATTTCCTCCTTTGGGTCCTCTCCTCCTTGGATTTCCTCAAACCACAGCTTCCTGGTGCTCCTCCTTGACTGCTCCTTCTCCACTCTTGGGGCCTGGCCTCACATCCTCTGCCCATCTCAGTGCCTGGGGTCTTGCCTTTGCATCTTACTCCACTCCCCCCGGAAACGTGGAGTTTCCACAACCAGCTTTAGGTGAGCAACTCGCTATACCATGTCCAGGCTTGTATGACCAACTACCCACCATCTGGTTCCCAAACTGAATTCATCTCCTTCCTCCTCCAACTCGTTCCTCCTTCTTCCCCAACTCAGCATCCCTTCTGTTGGTCAAGCAAAGATCTAGAGTCATCCTTGGCTCTTCCTGCTTCCTTTGTGTCACCTGTCACGGAGCCGCGTGTTTTGACCTCCTTAAGCCCTGGTAGTGCAGTGGTTATACACTCAGCTGCTAACTGAAAGGTAAGTGGTTCTAACCCACCAGCTGCTCCTTGGGAGAAAGATGTGGCCGTCTGCTTCTGTAAAGATTACAGCTGTGGAAAGCCCATGGGGCAGTTTTGCTCGCTCCTATAGGGTTGTTATGAGTTGGAATCGACTCAGCGGCAATGGTTTTAAGCCTTTCGGAGAAGCCCTGGTGGTGCAGTGGTTAAAGTGCTCAGCTGCTAACTGAAAAGTCAGCAGTTCAAACCCACCAGCCGCTCTACACGAGAAAGATGTGGCAATCTGCTTCTGTAAAGATTACAGCCTTGGAAACCCTATAGGGCAGTTCTACTCTGCCCTATAGGGTTCCTATGAGTCAGAATTAACTTGATGGCAACGGGTTTCGTGTTTGATTTAAGCTTTTCAGACCTACTAGTTCACAAGTAACACAGGAGTTAGAGGAACATGTTACCACCACCAGCAGGAAGCAAGTAGACAAATCTAAAACAGACATCCTACAGGGCAACTAGTCTGGTCTCCTTAACTAGTCGGTGTCCTAGTGGAAGAAATGGGTGAGAGTTGTCCAAGAGAGATTTATGTGACAACCAAATGCAATGCAAGGCCCTTGACTGCACCTTGGTTCACACAAACCAGCTGAGAGAGAGGTTTTTCAGGGAAATTGGTGAAACCTGGATTTTAGATGATATTGAGCAATTCATATTAATTTTGTTAGCTATGATAATGGTATGGTGGTTATGGAGGAAAAGTCATTTTTTAGAGATGCGCGTTGAAGTTCTTAGGGGTGAAATGTGATATCTGGAATGTATCATTCTTTGGCAAAAAAAAAAAAAGATAAAAAAATGGCAAATGTGAATTGTTAAATCCAGATAGTAGGGAGAATTGAATTCTATTATTTATTTTTGTATTTTTCTAAATGCTTGAAAATTGTCCTAATAAAAGAAGTAAAAAAAAAAAAAAATCTACCTCAAACTCTTCCTATTCTCCACCTTCACTGTTACTACCATATGAAAGGGTTAATTATTTCTCATCTGGTAATGGGCTTGCCCTCCCAGCACCTCTTTCCCCCAATCTTTGTCCTCATAGACAAAGTAATTTCTCTCCCTTTAAGATTCCGTACTGGGGCTGGGAGGTCCCCGGGTGGCGTAAAATGTTTGCACTCGACAACTTACCTAAAGGTTTGTGGTTAGAACCCACCCGATGGTGCTGTGAAAGAAAAACCTGGCAATCCACTTCTGTAAACACTACAGCCAAAAAAAATCCTATGGAGCAGTTCTACTCTACAGACACGGGGCCTCCACGAGTCAGAACTGACTTGACGGCAATGGGTTTGGTTTGGTTTGCTGGGGCTGGGATTCTGGGGATGTAGCAGCTTAGACATATTCTGCTTCTCCTCTTCTCCCGACTGCAACCCTCTACTGCCCTGGGTCACACCAGGGTCGGGGCAGGTAGGCAGGGCAGGGCAGGGCTGGCATAGGTGAGAGCACCTGAGGTGGAGGCTGCAATCCAGGGAACCCTGGGAAGTCTGAGGCTAACTGGGCCCACCAGGGGACTCCAGAGGGAAGACAAGGTGGTCCTGGTATCAGACCCCCTGCCCTGGGAGCTGAGGAGGAGCTATGCAGGTGGGCAAGACACCCTAAGGCTGGGAGAGCGGAGGAGGCAGGAAACAGGGAGATTTCCTGCTGATGCCTTGACAGCAGAGGCTGCCAAGTCCCACAGGGCCCACTAAGCTATCTCTGACCTAGAGTCCCCCACCACGTGGGGTACGCCAACAGCTCAACTGAGCCTGGCAAGCAGACAAAGACATATAGACTCCACTCCTCTGGCAGCCCAGTGGCTGGTGAAAAGCAGTACAAACAGACAAACAAATAGGCTGCTGCTATTAGACACACATCCAGAACCTAGGACATGCTGAAGACACCATGACAAATCATGGGAAAGATGGACTTGTCAGTACGAGGTGATGGGACAACTGGATGGCCTCCTAGAAAAAGTAAATAAGGTGGATTTTCATCCTTCATTTTACTCTGTCCATCTGGATAAAGCCCCAAGGGTTAAAGATTGACATGTTCAAAAAAGAAGAAAAAAAATGAAGCCATAAAAATACTCAAGGAAGAAAATATGAGCAAACTTCTATATTAAAAGAGGCCTTTGAGAATTTGAAATTCTGTCCTGCATTTTTTCCCTCTGAATCAGGATTCATCTATACAATCTTTGATCAAAATGTTCAGTAATGGTAGCTGGGCACCATCCAGTTCTTCTGGTCTCATGGCAAAGGGCGCAGTTCCTCATGGAGGCAATTAGCCACACATTACATTTTCTCCTCCTCTTCCTGACTGTCTTTTCCTGCGTATTTCTGGGTGAATAGAGACCAATTTTTGTACCTTGGATGGGTATTTGCAAACTTTTAAGACCCCAGGAACTTTTAAGACACAAAGAACTAGGAGGTAGAACAAAAGCACTAAATAAGGTATTAGGCCAATTAATGTGGGTATCCCATGAAACCATGACTCTAAATCTACAAACCAAGAAACCAAATCCCATGAGGTGTTTGGCTGTACATAAGCAGTCTCAGCAGCTACTCTTTTTTTGTTGTTGTTGTAAATATATCTATCAGACATTTCCCAACTCAGTTTTTTACAGGTGTTCAACTTACTGACCAATTACATTAATTGGCTGTGCAACCCTTGCCCTTAATGAATGCGATTTTTCCATTACTGTAAACTGAAACTCAGTACTCCATGAGCAATAATGAACGCCTCCTTTCCCCTCCCACCTGCCCCTGGTATCCACTAGTAAACTTTGGTTTGTATACATTTGCCTGCTATTGTTTTTTAATATATGTGAGGTCATAGAATCCAGAGTTGATGGAGACATTGAGGCTGGATGAACCCCCAAACCTCCTATTTCCCTGAGAAAATCTTTAAACCTCAAACCAAAAATATTCCCAGAAGTCTTTTTAAACCAAACAATAGTATAGCTTACATGTAAAAATGTCTGCCTCGAGCATTGTGCTCTTTTAAGAACTCTCTGTGTGGGATCAAATTGACAACAGCAACTCAGAAGATTAGATGGTAAACTTAGGAGGCAATGTTTATGTTAATGGAAGAGGGACAATTGGGAAAAGGAGAGTGAGAATGGTTGCACAACTTGAAGAATGTCATAATTTTCACTGGACTGTACCTGTAGAAACTGTTGAACTGATGTTTGCTCTGCTGTGTATATTCTCAACGACAAAAAATAAAATGATTAAAAGAAGAGGCCTTTGAAACAAAGGCTCAAGTCTAAAAGTCATAAAATAAAGGATTGATATATTTGACTACATAAATGTATTTTAAGAAAACTTTCACGGGAGAAAAAAAAAAAAACACCATTGGCAAAGTCAAAAGACAAGCTGGGAGGAAACTGCAATTCCTGCAATGGACAAAGGACTACTTTCGCTAATATAGAAAAAGCTCCTAGACTGCAGTAAAAAAAGATCAATAAGCCAACAGACACATGGACTAAGGCTATAAATAGACCATTCACAGAAAAAGAAAAACAGCCCTTACATAGATGAAAAAAAAAATGCTCACCCTCACTTGAAAGAGAAATGTAAATTCAAACTACCTTAAGATAATACATTTTATCTATCAGATTGGCAGAAAACAAATGTTTGACAACACTCGGCTGGTAAGGCTGTGGGTTACCAGCCTCTCTCATTTGTGTTGGTGGGAGAGAAAACTGGTATGAACCTCAACACTTATCAAATACCTATCATTTATCTTCTGACTCAGCAACCCTACTTCTAAGACTCATCCTACACTTACCTGCACATGTCTGAAAGATTCATCATTACAACATTGTTTGTAAAAGCAAAAGATGGGAATCCAAGTGTCCATCAACAGGGACTGGCTGAATGAATTATGATACATCTATACAATGGAAAAACAGGTAGCTGCAAAGACAGTGATTGGTACTCTCTACGTGCAACCTCCAAGAGACATTGTTAAATCAAAAAGGCAACAATAAATAAGGTGCAGGACAGGCTATACAGCATACTACCTTTGTGTAAGAGAGACAGAAAATCGAGTCATCAAATATTAGTTTGTATTTGCACAAAGAAACTCTGGAAGGATAGAGAAAGAATAAAAGTGGTGACTTTTGAGTTGATGGCAAACAGGGAATGGAAGCAGGAGTGTGTGCATGTGAGTTTTTTTACTATATACTTCTTTATATTGTTTTCATTTGATTTTTTTAACCATATAAATGTATTACCTAGTTAAAATTTTTTTCAAAGCAAGATGGAGCTGCTAGAATACGCACTGAACAAAACTTGTTCAAAAAATAAGAACCCTTAAGGAGACTCCAGACTACAAACCCACTGCTGTTGAGTTGACCCAGTAAAACCCAAAAGAAGGATTGCTTTTGAACTTAAAAAATACATCATTATATGAATTGAAGGAGAAGATATTCACTTTTGAGATTCAAATTTGTGGCTGGCAAGATCAAATGGAAGAAATATCTCAAACCTCAGAGAGAAAGTAAATATGCATAGAAATAAACAGAGAAAATATAAAAAACTGGGAGGACTGATTCAGGGGACCTAACAGGAGTTACCAAAGCAGAGGAAGGGAAAACAAAACAATATTCAAGCAACAAATTTCTCTAAGCTGAAAACGGTATGAGTCTACAGACACGCAAGATTCTGTGAGTTCCAGATGGAAATGCTAGGAAAAAGAACACCCATTTAAGCACATCCTATAGAATATGTATTTGATTAGGAATCCCAGGAAAGAGGGAATCAGTAGCCTGATCAAACCAGAAAAGAAAAAAGAAAAAGAAAGATACAACAAAGTAAGCCCATAAATGCAAGATATGCTGGAAGTAATAAAATCAAATGCAGTTTAGGAGTTGTTAAACTAAATGGGAGCAGATTGAATTCTCCCATTAAAAGACATTAGTCAGCTCGGGTTTAAAAATACAGTGATACGATATATCCCATTATATATTTCATTAATAGAATGCATGCTGGATCACTGAGTGTGTCTGAATTGAGTGTGCCCTCTGGACTGGTGGGATACATATGTCCCCCTGACTATGGGGGGTGGACAGGATTTGTGTAATGCATATGTCCCATTGGCCACTGGGGCACACATGTCCCTGTGGACTCATGTGAAAGTTACTGGCACACATATGACCCTACAGGATGCACCACCTCATAAATACCCTGTAAAAATAGTAATGTGCAGTATACACCCATTTCTTCTGCTTCAAAGTTATACAAGTCTCTTCCTGACAGCTGTACACACTGTTAGTGGGAAATCAGCTTCCCAATAAACCCGAAAGGCAGGAAGTATAGGTGGGACATATATGTCCCACTGGTTGTGAAAGGGATACACAAGAAATATGCTTTTAGAAAAGTGATAATGGTTGAAGATACAAAGATGACAAGAGATATCAGGCAAAATACAATAAAAAAAATACTGGCCAGCTAATAACGGACAGGAATTTAAGATCAAAAGTGCTAAATAGAATAAAGAGGACACCACATAATGATACAAAGACACAATTTGTGATGACAAAACAGTCAAAATCTGTATCTCCCAATAGCATTGCAGTTAAATATGAAAAGCAAAAACTATTAAAAGTACAAGAAGAACTTTATAGACAGAATTTGAATGGGAGGTTTAATACAAAGTAAAAGACTTAAAAAAAAAAAAAGGACACAGAGGAAAATGCAAGTTTGAATAATATAATCAAAAAACTTAATCTGATAAATATGGAAACTTATATCCCTTAAACAGAAAATAGAGTTATCCTCCATTTTCAAAAGTTCGCTTTAACCCACTTCGGTTTTATGAAAAGCCTACATTAGTACTTGTTTTCAGTAACGAAAAGAAATCTGAAGAGGATTTTTGCTTTTACAAAAAAAAGCGAAAAGTGGAAATAGCACTAACCGTTTGTTTTAACAGTGAGCCGTTAAAGGGGCAGCGTACACCCTGAGCAGCGAGAGTGGCGACGCCAAGCTCCTTCTCCAGTAACTACACTCAGCATCTCAGCATCAAGTTGCCATAGCTTTTGAACTGTGTCCTTGAGCATCTGTGCTATATCTTGATTTATTCTGTGTGTCGTTAGCAAGATATATCCCAAGGTATCAGAAAAGCCTAAGAGAGCTGGTAAGAGTGTTATGCTTAGCATAAAACTGGACATAGGTTATTTTTTGGGTCTGGAAATGCTCAAAGTTTTTCCAGTATAAATTAATGGTGATTGCTTCTTTGCTTTATGCTATTTTGGCTTATGAAAGGTGTCTTAGGCTGGGTTCTCTAAAGAAGCAAAACCAGTAAAGGGTTTATATCAAGGAGATGGCTCACGCAACTGTAGAGGATGGAACGGCCCACATCTGTGGATCAGGACAGAGGTTTCTCTTGATTCAGGCAGCCGCAGGGGCTGGAAAACCTAGATCAGTAGGTCAGAGAGCAGGGCTCCCACTCTCAGGCTGTGAAGAGCAATGAATCCCAAGGTCTGCAGATAAGCTGGTAGCTCAAGTCCCAAAAGCCGGAGGTCAGACAAACAGGAGGCAGCCACAGGACCCAGAGTGAGCAAAAAGCCAGAACATCTGCTTTTATTTGGATCCAGGCCACACCCCCAAGGAAATTGATTGGTACTCACAGCAGATCCCATCATGGGAGTTATCACATAAAAACACTAAGACTCAGCCCAGCCAAGCTGACACACAATCTTAACCATCACAAAAGGTTTCATAGGAACGCTCTACTTTTGGGTTGCAGGTGGCACCTGTATACATTTTTTCTATGTCTATGAAAAACAGAAAAATCATTTACTTGGCCACAAAAAAATCCATAGTACATTTTAAAAGTGAAGATTTTGCACATGTAGAGAAAATGAATGATTTCTTGGTAAGATAAATTGCCAAAATTAACTAGAAAAGTAGTAGAAAACTTGAAAAGACTACCACTGATGAGAAAAGATCTGCCACTGGAAAAACACCAGGTCCAGAGGGTTTCACAGGAGGCTAAATTGTAGAAATCTTTAGGATTCACCTCTGACATCACCTTTCTCCTCCAGGAGGCATTCCCAGATTTCCCTCTCCCCAGTCAAGATCTTGGGAGGGGAGCTCCTCCAAAGTGCTCCTAAAGAGCACCTGGCAGACACATCTGCCCATCATAACCGGCGGTTTGCTTGCCAGTCTCTCTTCCTGAGCAGTAAGCTACCTGACCACCAAGGTAGAGGCAAAGACCATGCCTTATTTTCCATTGCCTCCCCAGCGCCCAGTATAACAGCTGCCATTTATTGAATAAATGAATATGTTAAATGAATAAAGCAGAACCTGAAACTGTCAATACACTGTGATGCCCCATGTTTGTAACACTCCCCGATACATCAGCATAGACAGTAAAGACTAATGGATGGGACAAAACCGAATTGCTAACAGTAATCAGGCTGAAATTTGCCCCTATTATTTAAATATTTGCAATTGGGGTTAAACTATGTTTATGGAGGGGAAATAGCAATTTGCACATTCAAACAAGGCTGAAAGTATTCTAATTGTGTAGACAAGGAAGAAGATGGCTAGAAGGATCTGGAAGCAGGGTCCCTTCTGCTTTCTCTCTTGGACCCAAGTCAACCCACCCTCCAGGGCAAACAGAGACCTACTCAGGGACCCCTGACCCTTTAACTTCTATGCCTTACAGTGGATCCCCAGCTGAGGGGTGGGGAAGATGTAGTGTGGAGGCCCAAAGGAGCCCTAAGCCTGAGCTAGATAGAAGGTTCTGCAGGTCTCCCCTTGCCCAAGAAGCAGCTCTGGAAATCCCCTGAACATCAGAATTCTTCCTCAATTTGGAAACAGAGCCTCCCCAATCTTAACAAGAGCTCCTGGGCCCCTGGGTCCCAGAGCACCAGCCCTGGCAGCCCCATGTCAACCCTCAGCAACTGTCCCATCGCCCCTCAGCATAGGTCCAGCTCCTAATCCCCCCAACACCTGGCATGGAACCTGACCATATTCCTAGTCATCATCCATTCGTCGGTCATAATCACAGACTTTCTGTGCCCCAGGGCCTGGCACTGACCACCCATTACGGCTGGCATTCAAGACTGACTGTTAGTCTCCTCCCACTACTAGACAGGCAGCTCCAGGAAGAGTAGAGAAAATAGATCTAGAGTGAGGCCGACTGCTAGGATCTGCAGCAGGCAGGAAGGAAGTGGGGCAGCAGGTGGGCTTGCCATGGGCCCATCTCAGGAGACCCAGGGGCTAAAGGGAACCGGACACCAAGAGGTGAATAAGGAGGTCCAGGCTCCAGGGAGATTGCCCAGAGGACAGGGCAGACTTCCGGACTGCAGGGGAAGGGCAGCTGCTCCTTTGGCCTCTGGAAGGATGGGTGTGGAGGGCTCTCAGTGGCCAGGAATGTGGGGTGAGGATGGGAGGGGGATACCCAAGAACCTGCTCTCTCACAAGCCAGGTCATAGGCTGGGCAGCAGGACTCCTGGGCCAGCCTGGGGCTGCAGGTGAGTCATGGGGAGGGAAACGTCATACTAGGTGTGAGGGAAACCAGCTAGGGCACCCCTAGGGCGGCTGCTGTAGCTGGGAGGTTGGGGGGAGTTGTTGGGAGGAGGGACTATGGGCAAAGGGACTCACTGGACCCTCACCTTGGCCTTGCCTCCCTCTGCTCTTCCCAAATCCTTTCCAAAGGGCCCCTGGCGGGCCTGGAAGGTGGGTAGGTAGCAGGGCACCACGGGCTGCCCTTGGAGTTTGTCCCAGGAAGTCATACCAGCCCTCAGATCCCAGGGGAGGGAAGGGGCAGCTCGCAGCACAGCGGGACTTCCCTGGTTGGGTTTTAGGAAGGGTGCAGGGAGGAGCTAGGTGGGAAGTGGGCAAGAAATGGGACAGAGTGAGAAAACCGCCTTGGTGAGCACCCTCTTCCCTTGAGCTCCCAATCCCAAGGCAAGGGCCACTTACAGTTTGAAGGAGGAGGCATGAGTGCCCTGGGGCTCCTTCCAGCCCCACTCCTGGCCAGGCCACACCTTGGAGTTCCCCCGCTCAGGTGAGGTACCTCCTCAGCTGTTTGCATAAGAAGTTGCAGCAGCTGGCCAGGTGTAACTCTTTCCTCCCTGAGGCCAACTTCCTGGCAGCAGGCCATCCAGCCCAGCTCCCTCAGGCCTGGGCCTTCCTGCCTCTGAGGCCAAGGGTCGAGAGAGAGAGGTGGCCACACCCTTTAGGATGGCCCTCGCCCAGGGGTGGGACCCGCAAACACAAGGGAGGAGTCTCAGTGGCCCTTCATTGCACTTATTTTTGCCTGGCTTCCCTGGGCTCCGAGAGCTGCCTCCCTGGGGAAGCCCTCCTGGCTTACCTCCCCTTCTCTTTCTCCTCAGAAATATTTGCTTCTGCCTTCTTCTGGGATGCCTAATCCTCCAACTACACCCTCAGCTGCACATAGTGAGGTCAGGGTTTGAAATTCAGGTTCCCCTCCCTGCAATCCATCCCACGGGGCTGGGCACGCAGAGCGGGTCAGAGAAGTCAGCACTGTTTACCTCAAGCTTGCACTGTCCTCACGGGGGGGACATGGCCAAGCCTGAAGGCCATCCAGCTGAGACTGAGTCTAGTGGCCAGAGTACTGAATTGGGAGTCAGGAGTCCTTGGACCAAGCTGGACCTCCTGGTTGTGTGACCGTGGGCCAGTAGCCAAACCTCTCTGAGCTTCTGCTTACCCTCAAGTCTTTCAAGCTGCAGGAAGGATGAGATTAACCTTCGTGTACAAGCTCTGAGAGCCCATCAGACCATTAGTCCCCTGACATTAGATCATGTCATGTTGTCCCACATTTTTGTGTCCCTGGGGTCCAGCACGGGGACCAGCACATACCAGGAGCAAATGGCAAGGCCGTAGAAGACCATACAGTATAGAGGCTCATTTCTCCTGGTGGGGGGGGGGGGCGCTGCTGCTGTCAAATGGCCTACCCTGAGCTAATGCCCTGGGAGACGGGCCGCCCCAGTTCACTCCCCCCACCCTCAGCAGTCTTTCATGCTGCCCAGCCTCTCCCCTTGTCCAGTTGTTCATCGACTGGACACTGCCTCCATCTTCCTCCAGGACACCCACCCACCCCCTCCCCAGCGACGCTTGCCCCTGCTTTGAGGAAGCAGGTCCTTTCCCCTCTGCCCTGGGCCCCTCCCTCACTCCTTCCTCCTCGGAATCTCAGCTTTGGAATCTCAGCACATCAACTACCTCCCCACCAACCCCCCACCTCTGCCATTCCACCCCCCCCCCACCCCCGTCATCCTCTCCTCCCTGTCTTCCTGCCCTGCCCATCCACTTAGTCTGGGTCTCTGCCTTCCATCTTCCACCCTCCTCTGCCCACATTCTTGAGAGTTGTCCACACTCTCAAATCCACATCCTGACCATCGCTGCTCTCTGACCCACTGCCATCTGCCCTCAGCAACCCCTCCTTGATCAGCCCTGATAAGATGGCCACTGACCTTCTGGTGGCCACATCAGTTACGTGTTTCAAGGCCCTTATCTACATCTGACCTTCTGGTAACCCTTGTGGACACTATTCCTCAGCTTCTGGGCCTGCGCTCAGCTGCTTTTCCTCCATGCTCCCTGGCTGTTCCTCCCTCACGGGCTCCTCTTTCCTCCTGTCACCCAAATGCGGTGGCCCTGGGCCATCTCAGGCGCCCTCGTTCCCACCATCTACACTTTCTCAGACCATCACAAGCGGAAGGCCTCATCCTGAACAGCAGACCTCTCTACCCAACTGTCTCTTGGGATTCTTGGATAGAGGGTCCTGCAGGTCTCCCCTTACCCAGGAAGTAGCTCTGGAAATCCCAACACCAGAGTCCTTGGAAGGCAAGAAGGAACCAACGTCTGCCCAGGTGAAAACTGGGAAGCTAGAGCTCATCCTGATTCTCCTCCCCACCCCACCCCACCCCACCCCTGGGCCCATCCCATTGGGCACCAGGTCCCACTAAGTCCACCTACTAAACCTCCCATGTGCCCAGAAAACCTGGCTGTTGAAAGCCCCTGGCTGTTTTTGCAGGCCCAGCCACAGGGGTCTTTTCTCAGCCCCACTCCCTTCTCTTCTAAAAGCCTTCCAATGACTGCAGGATAAAGTCCAAATTCCTGGTGAGGGCCCACAAGGCCCTGCTTGGCCGGGTGCCGCCCACTCCTTGCCCCTTTCCACACAGGCACCCTGGCTTCAGCTGCATGGGGGTGGGGTGGGGGTGGGACCACAGGACCCCAAACATGCTGCCCCCTTTCACACCTCCACCTCTGCCTGTGCTCCATGGCACCTCGAGTGTAGCTCAACCACAGAGCGCCTGTGCCAAGCCAGACTGAGGCATCTGTCCCCTCCCTCCTCCTTCCCCCCCTCCGCCCCACCCCACCTCCCCTCCCAGTGGTGTGCTCTCAGGGCATTCATTGGCTGTAATCTTGGGATCCGAAGGGTCACATGATGCTTGGCAGATGTCCACTCAATTCATGCTGAATGGATGACAGAAGGACTAGGAAGAGTGGAGAGGAAGGGGAGGGCCTGCTTCTCCTGCCTCCTCTGAGGAGAAAACAGGCAGGCTCACCTTTCAGGAAGTTCCTTCCCTAAGGGCTACCTTGAACAACTAGGAGTAGGGGTGGTTCTTTCTTCCCAGGGAGAACCAACTACCTGCTCCTGGGCTTTGTTGGCAGGGGCAGTGGGAATGGAGTGTCAGGGAGACCCACAGCTGACACTTAAATAAAGCACTGTCACAGTGTGATCTGTTATACTCATTACACAGGTGGGGAGGCAGGACCAGAGATGCTGAGCGACTTGTCCAGGTCACACAGTGAATTAGGACTGGAAGTGGGACAAGGCAGCAGCCTCGCCACCCAATACCCAGGTAGGTCTCTGGCAGACGTCCCAGTACCTCCCTGAGCAAGCACCCCACCATCACCATCACCTCTGCCCTCCGCCCTCCTGCAATGTAGGAGCCAGAGCTGAAGGAAGCAGGGAGAAGATAACACAAGGAAGGGAAGGGACTCCGTCTTCAGCCAGGGTGATTTCTCAGGAGGGGCCAGGTCTATAGGTCTCCCACTCAGACCTGTAGAGCCCCAGCTCATGGGTAAGGGGCCTGCTGCCCTCACCCCACGTCTACACACATTTCCGGTGCGCATGCTATGGGCCAGGCCCTGAGACAGGTGCGGGGGTTCAGGGGACAAGGCCAGTCTCCACCAGCGAGGAGTACACCTCGACTGGCAGACAGACTGTCCCACCATTACGAACAGAATGCGGAGAGGCTTCTGAGCGCGCTGCCAGGAGCCTGCCCCGGAAACGGAGGGGTGCTGGGGAAGGAGTTCTGGCATCCAGCCACCTATCCCAGAGAAGCTGCCCAGCCGGTTGGCGGGGACACTGGGCACAAGGAGCTGCCCTCGTCCCCGTTCCCACCCGCGGGGTGCTGCTCTCCCCATTGGCCACAAGGGGGCGGGCTATCCCCTGCAGAAACTGGGGCAAAGGTGGCGCAGTCTCGGAGGAAAGGATACACTAAGGGGAACCAAGCCAGTCTTGTAGGACCGCCTACTACGTGCCAAATGCTTCCACGGCTCAGCTCATTATAAGGCTCACAACGTCCCTAATCTTTAGGTATTGTCCTGCGTTTACACGAGGACACTGAAGCTGGGGGACTTAAGTCGTTTAGTAGCCTTTGGCAGGTGACTCAATGGAGAGTCCTTGTAGCCTCAAAAGAGTCCGTGGCTGGTGCAAACGTTAACGCACCGCTGCTACCCGAAAGGTTGGATGTTTGAGTCCGCTCAGAGGCATTAGAAGAAAGGCCTGAGGGTCTACTTCCGAAAAATCAGCTACTGAAAACCCTAAGGAGCACGGTTCTACTCTGACACACACATGGGGTGGCCGTGAACTGGAGTCCACTTGATGGCAGCTGAAGAAGAATAGCCTCAAAACCTGAACTCTTTGTACTATAACAGGGCAGGAAGACCAGGCGGCTTGCGAGTAGGGGCCATGTCTCATTTGTCCCAGCAACCTGGCCTCGGTCCTGGCATGTGGCCGGCAACAGTGCTTGTTGTAATGTCATCAAGTTCAAAGAAAGAAATCAGAGACCCACAAACGTCAGAGGCCCCCTTCTCGTCCACCCGTTCTTTGGGCTAAAGAAGAAACTGAGACCCCAAGAGAGGAAGTGAATTGCTCAGAATTAAACAGCTGGTGGCAGATAGCAGAACCGGGTCTGCGCAACTTTTTTCCTTAGGCTGCCTCTCCCTGAAAAGTTCCAAAAGTTCAAGAACTTAGGGCCACCCCAATGATTCTGAGAATGTAAGAGGGTTTTAAAACATGCTCTAGTTTTGATTTCTCAAATTAACATGACTGGAATCTGAAGATGAAAACATCTCTTATCGTACTGGACTTCATTCTGAAACAAAGCCATCAAAAGTTAAAAAAAAAAAAAAAAAGGAACTGAAATGTTGGAAGCAGCCAAAAAGAGAAGCAGACCCTGACTTTCACATTCATCATCTCACCTGAGTCCCCATAGTCCTGTGAGAAAGGCCAGGCAGGTAGAGCTGGCCATAGTCCCCAGCCCCTTATTCCATGTCCAGATGCATTTGGAATACAGACTGGTTCAGACTTCAGAAAGGTAGTAAGGTGCATATACCTACCCTGTGCCATGTGATGCTCTGGCTGGGCTCGGGGCAGCATCCTGTAATTACACTTATTTGCATTTCTGCACCCCCACTCATTTGTCAGTTTGTCATATGGTGGTGGCTTGTGTGTTGCTATGATGCTGGAAGCTATGCCACTGGTATTTCAAATATCAATAGAGTCACCTATGGTGGACAGGTTTCACTGGAGCTTCCAGACTAAGAAAGACTAGAAAGAAAGGCCTGGTGATTGACTTCCAAAATTTAACCAATGAAAGCCCTATGGATTACAACAGACTATTGTCCAATATTAGGCTGGAAGATGAGCCCCTAGGTTGAAAAGCACTAAAAATACACAGTGGCTGCAACAATGGACTCCAGCATACTAACCATAGTGAAAATGGGACAGGGCCAGGCAACTTTCAGTTCTGTTTCTACCTGGGGTGTCCGTGAGCTGGACCTGACTCACGTGAAGCTAACAAAAGCATTTCTGCAGCAAAACATGAATATTCATAATAAGTGGAATAAATAAAGACAATCCATGGCACGCAGGGAGCTCTGGTGGTTCAGCGGTTGAGCGCTCTACTGCTAACGGAAAAGGTCGGCGGCTCAAACTACCAGGCGCTCTTCGGAGGAAAGATGTGACAGTCTGTTTCCATAAAGATTACGGCCTAGAAAACCCTATGGGGGCAGTTCTGCTCTGTCCTATAGGGTCGCTATGAGTCGGAATCGACTCGACAGCAACGGGTTTGGGTATCAAGGGCATCACAACAGTTCAAGTCAAATTTTGCCACCAATTGAGTTACAAAAAACCTGTGGCTTCCCAGAGTTTTGGCATTTTGGAAATGCATTATCTGCGTTGTGAGTCTGTACCATGCTGGTTTTGTGGCTGAGGAACGTGAGGCTCGGTACCCTGTGTTAAGGAACTGGTCCAGTGGACACTGGGTGTCAAGCCCGACACGAAGCAGGTCTCCTTGCACCTGGCTCCGAGAGAAAGCAGCCGCCTACTCCTCACGGGGTAACGTACCTGGTCCGGGCGCTCCTCCCGCGGCGAGCCACGCACGTCCTGGATGGCCTTGCTGATGTTCTCTGAGCCACTGCGCGCCAGGGGCCGCGGGCACACCCAGGAGCCCGCCACGCTGCAGGCCTTGAAGCTGCCGGCGCTCCCGAGGAGGCCGGCAGGGGGCACAGCGGCGCGCGCCAGGTCGTCCAGGGACTGCGCGGGCCGCACCGGCGCAGCGGGCCGCAAGTACAGGCAGGCAGGCAGGCCCGGCGCCAGGCTGTTGCGCTGGGCCAAGGCGCCGCGCCGCGCTGGGCCGCACAGGGAGCCCGCGCGGCGCGGTGGCTCGGCGGGGGCGCCGTCGGGGCCTGAAGGCGTCGGCGCGCTCACGAACCGGTAGTTGTAGGCGAGCGGCTCTGGGGCTGTCTGGCCCGGGCGGGGCGTTGGCAGTGGCGGAGGAGCCGCGGGGCCGTCGAGCGCGGGTAGCTCACGCACGTACTGCGCGGGCAGGTAGAAGGGGCGGCCGCCGGGCTCGCGCCGCACGTGCCACCAGTGCTCCGTACTGCGGTGCAGCAGCTGGTAGCGCTCGTTGGGCTGGATGGCGACGCGGCGCCCATCCTTGGCTGTGTACTCAAAGGGGTGCTCCACCAACACGTACACGTCCCCCTCGACGTCCGCCGCCATCGCGGCCTCGGCGCTTCCCTGCGGGCAACAAGGTGGGGCGGGGTAGGGGAGGACATGGAGGTCAAGGCTGCGGAGCAGGGAAGAGCACCGCAGAGGGTGGGAGGAGGCTTGGGTTCGAATGCAGATCCTGGACTTAACCTGTGTGCCCGGGGCTCAGTTTAAAAAATAAAAAAAAAAATTTTTTTTTTAAATTGGGGGGCTCGAACAAGAAAATCTCTAAGGCTCCCGTTCTTACACTCCATGATGGACTAACAACCACCCCCTCATTCCGTGGCGTTGCTTATGGGAGTGGAGCCTCGCTTCTGTCCCGTGGCCGGAAGGTTGGGGGTAATACTGCTCCAGCTGTACTGCCAGGGAGGCTTTGGCTCAAAGAGTTGGGGTGATCCACACCACCGTTGCCTAAAAACTGACTGGGCCTCAGTGTCCCCGTCTGTAAAATGGAAAGAACTGCCCATTTCCTGCAGCTCCGGCCACCGGCCGGATCCCGCCTCCTCCAGTTCGCAGGGAGTCCGCGGACCGTCCCGCAGCGCCCCCTCCCGCCAGGAGTCTGAGGACGCAACCTCAGAGATTCCCCTGCCCGGCTTAGTCCCAGGGTCAGGGCGGCAGGACTGCGTCTGCCAAGGCGGGGAAACCGGTTCTCTCGGTTTCTCCTTCCCTACCTAGCAGCCTCGCCGCATACGTGAACCCAGTGCCCAGCCCGCCCAGCCCAGCCCGCGCTGTCTCTGCTCTCTAGCTTCCACCTCCGCTCCCAGCCTGCCCAGTAATGCCTACATGTCCCATGAGAGTGACCCCCAGAAAATGGACTTTGTGACAGTGACTACCCATGCAGTGACACCCCTCTCCCTCTCCCCCCAAAAATCAAACCCACTGCCATTGAGTCAATTCCGACTCATAGCGACCCCCAGGACCCTCCAAAACTCTCCTGCAGTGAACACAAGTCCCCCCACTCCCAGGCTGCCCCAGCCCGGCTCCTAGCGGATCGGGGGAGGGGACAGAGCCTCACTGTAAATCTGCCTGCGTCGCAATCAAAGCGAGGAGTCGGTGTCCTCCCCCGGAAGTGGCTGTCACTTCAAGCTCTTACACTTGACCACACCTTCTCCTGTCCCAGAAGGTTGCCAGGGACTAGCAGCCGAAAGCACGGGCGCCTGCGGAAGCTGAGGGATCCCAGGAACGGGGTCGGGGCGCATAGTGATCCCTCTCCACTCTTTCTCAAGCTTTCCTCGATGCGGGGAAGGGGTGTAAACCGAGTCCCTGCGCACACTGGGCTCCGGCGGTGGGATCAGTGAGGGGCCCAGAGCTGAGCCAACAAGTCCCAAGGGAGAGGACATCCCCTCACACCACCTCATCCGGGACTCCCGGCCGCGCACTCACTTGGGCACGGCCGGCCTCAGGGCTCCCATGAGCTGGGTGGGCGGAGCTGGCGGGTGGATGCAGGTTAGGTCCCTATCATCTCCCTGGGCTGGACTTCCAAGGGCAAGGCTGAGAGATCACCGGGACCGGGAGCTGGGGAGGGGAGCAAAGAGGGAGAGGGACGCTCAGGAGGGACCCGGCTGCCCCGGATTTCCAAAGTAGCTGTGTCTGGGAGAGGCCAGGAGGGGCCGAATGCTACTGCCTGGGCCCGTGGGGACGCTGGGGGCGGGGCACCGAGAGGAGACGCAGGGGAGGGGGCACGGGCTTGAGGGGCGGGAGGGATTTGCTCCCTTGCAGTCCCCGCGCCCTGGGCGGGCAGCGCCGGGACACCCCGCGGGGCTCCACCCCAATCCGAGTGAAGCTGTCCGTGCTGTGAATCTCCAACTCCAAGCCCTCTCCAGCCTACTGCAGCACCACCCGCTCCGGTCCACCTCCTCTCTCCGCAGGCCCTTTCCTGGCGCAGTCGCGCCGGGCCTAGAAAAAGTCGGAGCTGGGTTCCCACGGCAGGGATGCCAACCGAGAGCGGTGTCCCGCAGTGGGCGAGAAGGGGACCCGGACCCCAGCTTCTTCCCCGACACTTGGGGGCGAAGAGAAGGGGAGGGATGGGGGAGCGAGGAGGCTTCCGGAGCGCAAGGACCGACGCGTCGTCAGGAGGTGCCCTGCGTCCACTGCCCGGGGCGCCGCGACTCACAGCGGCGCCACCGCCTGGGTCTGCGCTGGGGGCCGAGGCCTGTGCCCCTCCCGCCCCCAGCCCTGGGGCAGCCCTGGGCTCCCCGCTACCCAGACTGATCTGTCCCGCAGCTCCACTCCTGGGCCCGCGCAGCTCCCACCCTAGCGTTGCGCGCAGGGGAGAGGGGAGGGCGGCGGCCACCTGCGCCCCCCTTACAGACCCTCGGTATGGCTCTGCCCCTCCCGCCCGGCCCTGCACCTCGGGGCACCGGCTCGCCGGCCTTCAGCCTCGCTTCCACTTGCCCCGGCGGGCGCGTGTGGACTCGCGTCCGGCTCTCCTTCCTCGGCTGCCCGGCGCCCGCGCTGCCGGGTTTCCTGTTCAACAATATAGCGAAGGAGGCACCGGCGGAGAGCGACCGGCAGAACTTCCTCCCGGGCTGGGGCTGGGCTGCGGCTGCGAGAGACAATCCCCGGTGTCCCGGCTTCCTGTCCCCTCTGGGCCGGGCCAGCGCCCAAGGAGCGGAGACGCCACCCCTTCCCCCTGCACCTCCCGGGATCCTAGACCACACCTGGCTGTCTCCCGGGAGGAGGAGGCAGCAGAGCAAGGATGGCGGATGAGGAGGGCGGGAGTCTCCCCACCAACTTTTCCTGACCAGATTCACTCCCTCCGCGCCCCGCTTCCGTTTTCCCTGTGGGGGAGGTGGTTGCCCTTTCATCTGTCCTGCGTGTAAGCTCAGAGCAACCCCTGGAGGCCAGGATCTTGAGTCCAGCCCTAGGGCCCTACGCCTAGTAGGCTTATCTTCCGGAATCTTCTGCCTCTCTGGGGGAGGCAGCCTCCGTCCCCTTTGACTTGAGCTTCCACTCCCTGCAGACATTGGCAAGCCCCAGCCCCTGTGGTCCCTTACTCTGAGGGCCCTCAAGGAACGATTAATTGCCCCAGGCCTTGGCCCCTCCAGATACCACTTTCTCCACCTCCTGAGGGCTGAGGGTTTAGTTGGCACCTGAGTCTGGCCACCTGCTACCCTCAACTCCACCTCCATGCCTTTGCTCCTGCTAGGCTTTGCTCACAAGTGATTCCATTTTGTGCCAATTATTTGAGTGTGCCTGAGGCCTGGTGGCATCCTGGGCTCCTCCAGGGCAGGCACCTGGCAGAATTCAGCATTTATATCCCTGGTGCCTGGCATGCTTAGAAAAGAGTGGCTGGATGAATCGCCTTGAGGTCCCTCCCCACTGGTCCCAAAGTTACCCAGCAAGCCAGGCAGGGTGACACTGGCTGATAGTGGTTAGGGTCCTTGCCGGGGGTCAGACAGGTCTCAGGCCTAGCTCTACCACTTGCTGGCCTTGGGACCTGGGGAGATTTGCCTTATCTCTGCATCTCAGTTTTCTTTCCTTTGAACTGAGGGTAGTAACACCTACTTTATATCACTGTTGGGAAGATGAGATGTGCTTGATTAGCACAATGCCTAACACATAGGAAATTCAATATATTAGTTATTATTATCACTACTTTTATCAAGAGATGAACCTTCCCCCTCTCTGGGTTTGGACTGAGGTCTTCAAGCCTCCCCTTCTTCTTTACGGGGAGAGGGAACCAGGTGCCCCAGAGGCATACTGGAGGACGGAGGGGCTGACGCAAATGCAAAGCAGCACCCAGGACACACGCCCCTGGCCCTCTACTGGGCCTATTTCCCCCCCAGTCCTCACACCCTTCTCCTCTTCTCCAGACCCCTCCACCTACTGCCCCTGAAGGGAGGCAAAGCTGGGCTGACGGGATGGGCAGAGGGTGCTCCCTAGCAAGCTGGGAGGACCCTCCAGGGACAGTAAACACTGACCAGGGCCCAGGGCCCTGCAACTTGATTTCCCTGTGGCTTAGTCTACCTTCCTTCTCCTGTGACAATGATGGCTCCGGTGGGCTTCCCCTGGAAATTCAGGGGAAGGTCAACAGCCAAGTAAAGGCCACTTGGGGCCCTAAAGCCATGCACCCTGAACCAGGGGCCCTGCTCAAGCAGCCTGGCTTTCTGAAGCCCCCTCTCTCCTTCATAACCCCGTGAGAAATTCAGTCCTGAAGCTTCTCATGTCCCAGTGTCAGGAGGCTATGCTATGACATTTAACACCCAGGAAAAACAACGTTTTTGTGTGGCATTTCAGGCATCAGCTTCAGTTGTTACCTATGAGCTTCTGTGAGTAAACCTCCCAAAGCCCCGTAACCTTCTCATCTGTGCTCACTCCTGGCACACAAGCCCCGCCTTCAGGTTTTTACTCCCGACCTCTGAGCGCTCCGCTGTGCCCAGGGACTGACTACTGGGGCAGGGGGAGCCCTATCACAGACGGTAACAGGTGACAGATGGCCTGTGGTCTTCCCCCAATCAGTGGCAGCATTAGGATTGAGAAGCAAAACCAGAGATTAGAAAGATCAGGTCTTTACTGCAAAATCATTCAAAAATCCCATGGCAGCAGTTCCTTCAATGCATTGCAAAACACTTTTCGGGGCCGAAGCCCGCTCAGGAGTGACAGTTTATTGCATAAAATAACATCTTTTAAAAGAGTGTGGGCACTACTGAGGTTCACACCAGCTTTCCACTGGAGGCCAGCGAGCAAAGGTCATTAGCGCTAGCAGCTTTTTGGTAATGGGGAGGGGGTGAGCCCTAATGCTAATAATCCCCAGGATGGGAGAAAGCCCCACCAACCCAGGTGAGCTCTGCCAGGGCCTCACTCCTGCTGCCTGAGGGCACCTGCCAGGATAGACTCACAAGGCCTGAGAAAACAGGGCCAGGTTCAGGCGGTGCTGCCTACCCCAGCCTGGGCTCCTGCCCACTCAGGCTTCTGGAACAGCTACGACTCTGACCAAGCTGTGCCTGTGGTGGGGCATGAATGCTGGCTACAGGGGTTGGGGGTTAGGGTCCTTTCTGGTTTAGAGGCTTTGGTGTGTGTGCTGGCACAGGTGTGCACCATCCTTCATGATGGAGGGAGAAGCTGGGTGGCAGCCTCCCTGCTCCACACCTGCTGCAGCCTCCTCTATCCTATTGCACAATGTATCCAGCTCCACAGGGCTGGCCAGGTGACTCAGCAGCTGTATCACCCCAAGGGAGAGGTGGGGTTAGGGTCATCCTTTGACAGTGACAGATGGGATCTCTACCTGAGGCCTCCATTTCCAAGCTGAATGCAGGTTAGATGGCCAGAGGCCCCCGGGGCTGAGAGAGGCCCACTGGGTCCAGGAAAGGTGGGGGAAGGCAGCAAAGAATTCATGCTCAGATGTATCCCCAGCTCCAGGGGCCCAAAAACCGCTTAGAAAACAACTTCAGGCCTCATCCTAACACCAAGACTTCCTCCAAGGCAATGCCCTTCCCATGAAAGTTTCCAGTCTCTGGCAGCGCCCCCTACTGGGCAAGTCCAGCAAAGCTTCGTGAATAATGGCTTAGAAAACTGAAGCTAACGATCCTTCCACAAGCATAGCTTCTCCCACAGGTCACTGCACACCTTGGCAGTGGGGCTTGCACTCTTCACAGAACGACAGGGTCATGTCACAGTGCAGAGCCTAGCGGCCACGGTGCCCAAGATAAGCCCCTGGCCTGGGCTCCCTGCCCTCTGTGGGCCCAGCCCATCTCCCTGCCCTGACAGCAGTGAGGCAGGTGGGGTGTGTCCCAGGAGCCCACCTAAGGTGGGCCTGGAGCATCTGCAGCAGCACCCCACCCTCTGACTGCCTGTGTGGTGGGATGAGGAGGGCATGGGGGTGAGGGGTGGGCAAGATGAGGCCCCTTCCTTGCAACAAGGAAGGCTCAAAGTGCTGACAGTGCTGGTTTTGAGTAATTTTCCTGCTGGGATCAAGACCCCAGGCTGGGGGGGGGGGGGCGACATTGGGCAAGGGGAGGGGCTTTTCAGGTGAGGAAGCTGGAATAGGAGGAGGAGAGAGAGAAGAGGGTGGTCGATGGGGCTGACCCGCCCTGCCCCACGGGCATTTTGGCACGTTGCACTAGAGCTCTGTTGCATTTGAGCTCTGGGTGCCCAGCAAGGGCACAGGAAAGGCACCGGGTCCTACCGGCAGTCTCTCTCCCAGCAGTGGCCCGCCTGCCAGCTCCCCACCAGCCATCAGGGAGGGTCTGAGCGGCAACTGCACATCTTGCTCAGGGTGAGAAGGCCTGGACTTCTTGGTGACTTGTGAAGAGTCAAGAATAAAAAATGTTTTCCATTGAAATATGAACGGGGGAAAAAACCCACCTTAAAAAACTAGACCTTTTAATCAGGAATGTGAAATTGAAAACATTCCCTAAAGTCTCGTTTCCACGGTGTTTTCACAGCCCTGATGGAGGTGCTAGGGACAGGGAGGTGAGCCAGGGCCTGGTGAGTGCAGAGGGCCTGGAGGAAGGGCGCATCTGATGGTGTCCCACTTCCTGCAGCAGATGCCCGGGGGGGGGGGGGCACCTCTGGGACTTCTGTGGCTTTCTCCAGGAGGCTTATGCTCTGGTTACATCTGACAGTCTCCCTGACAAGGAGAGGTGGCCCCAACACCTGCAGACAGAGTAGCCCAGGCTGATGCGAAACCCAGCTGGAATGGCTGAGCTGCACCCTTGCCCCTGTGGCCTCCAGGGTGGGGACAGGAGGTTGGGATTAGGTGAGAATGCTCTGTTCTTGGTACTTGCGTCGGCGGGCACAGCGGGGGCAGCCCTTCTTCACCACGGCCTGGCAGCTCTGATGGAAGACAGTCTTGCACTCGGCACACCTGGGGGAGAGAGCAGCAGATGCTGCTTGCGCCAAAGGGGCCGGAGGCCTCCCCTGGGGCCTGGGGCTGGCCAGTGTTGTCCACAGTACCCATAGGAAGGCTGTGCTCTACTCCGCAAGCCAGTGCATGGAGGCAGCACCTCTCCACTCCAGAACAAAAGATCTTAAAATGCTTACTGTGAATGATGCGAACATTCTGATATTCTCTTTCCTAGTTCATTTTTTTTAAATGCTGTTTGAGACTCACTAAATTGATTTCTTGCCTATGTTTAAAATACTCTGCAGCTTAAAAAACTCAGCCTCAGGCCCGTTCAGGGGCTGGTCCTGGCCAGGGGACACCTACTGAAAATGAATCCACGCTCCCACTACTCCAGTCTTCCAGTCCCACTTGGATTCGGGTGCAGGTTTGGTGGATGAATTTTTCCATTTAGAGGCTTCTGAGCTATGCTGTTAAAGGCACTGAGATAAATGAGCAGCAACTGGGGACAAGATGATAATGACAGCAGCAGAGGCAGCAGCAGGTACCATCCACCACGTGCCCACTAGGTGCCAGGCCTCTGCCAACACCCCAGGGCAGTAACTCATTTAATCCTTCCTCAACCCATTCACGGATGACAAAACTGAGGCCCAGGGAGGCCCCCACTCAGAGGGTCTGTGGGGGCCACCTCTGAGTAATCAGATGGATGGCTCAGTAGAGTCCTGTGAGGGCTCGTCCTGTCCCCTGAGCTTCACCAGAGCCAGCCATGTGAGGATGTAGACTACTCTGGACAACCTCCACCACCCTTCAGCACTGACAGAGTGAATATTCAAAATGTTCCCGCAAAATGGAACTAGGCCTGCTGCCCTGAACACTTGGGCCAGGCTGTGGGTGTGTTGGGGCATCCCACATACCTGACCGTGGTGTCAAACTCAAAGGGGAAGATGATGTCATGATGGTGGCAAATCTGACAAATGAAGCCACGCTGCGTGCACAGATCGCAGTTGTAGACGTGCTGGGAGGCGAACTCAATCAGGGTCTTGAGGAATCCTTCGTACACGCCCTCTGCGATCTGTGGAGGGTGAGCGCAGGCCACCAGGCCTTTTAGGCAGCAGTGCTGACACCGTCTGCAAAACGGGGCCCACTGCTGCTCATGGCAGGCTGCATGGAGCACGTCAACCCCAAGGCGCCCCTTGGACAAGAAAACTTCCCTAAATCGGGTTGAGCAGGCATCCAGGATTTACAGATGAAACCCAAATACACTGCACCCTCCCCCTTGAGGAAGGAGTGTCCCAACTGTCATTCCTGTGGCTCTTTCACCCCTTACCCTCCAGGTCGGGGGAGGAGTCCAGATGCAGGGAAGGGGCTGAAGAGACCTGTGATCCTGGGGTTTGCTAGAGGACCTGCTTATTCCAGGGGGCTGGGGGCCTTACCACTGCCCCAGGAAGCTTGGAGCAGACAACAGGAAGACCCATGCTGAGGACAGAGAAGCTGAAGACTGCGCCCCCTCGCCATCTCCCTTTCTAATTCTTCTAGGAACGAGCTCCTTCTAGAGAGGAGGTCGGGGAACGGGGAGAGGGCACCTGATCTTACCTGTTGAAGGTCAGCGATGCTGTACTTGTGGGGGAACTCCAAGAGATAATTCCTGTAGTTGAGCCTTCAAAGAAAACAGAAGAGGCTCCTTAGGAGAGTCTCCAAGACCTGGGCCAACCTGTGTTCTATTTGTTTTCATTCCCTCAGCTGCTAACCAAGCTTAAACCCTTCCTGCCTCATACCAGGTTATAGTTAGGAGCACAGAATGCGCTGCCTGGGCTCCAGACCTGGTCTTCCAGGTAACTAGCTGTTGTGACCTTGGTCAAGCTCCTCAGCCTCTCTGAGCCTCAGGTTTCCTCATGTGAGAAATGGAGCTGTTCTGAGGAGAAAACCATTCATTGAAGAATTTGTGGAGCGGTACCTAGCACACAGTGACAAGTGAGAATGAAGAGGAGGAGGATGAACGCTAACACTTGGTGCCAGTGCTGAGCTAAGAGCTTCATGTATCACTCTGGCCTCATAGTCCCGTGAGGGTCGTACTATGTAATCCTCACCTTGGAGAAGGGGAAACAGGCGCCAAACCCAAAAACCAAACCCGTTGCTGTTGAGTCGATTCCGACTCATAGTGACCATATAGGACAGAGTACAACTGCCCCATAGAGTTTCCAAGGAGCACCTGGTAGATTCGAATTGCCAACCTTTTGGTTAGCAGCTGTAGCATTTAACCACTATGCCACCAGGGTTTCCAATTCTTAGAGAAGAGGAAACAGAGGCACAGAGGGGTTAATTAATTTGTCTGAGGTCGCACAGCTAGTAAGTGGCAGAGCTGGAGTTTGAATGTAGGAGTCTGGCTCCACAGCGTGCACCCATATCGGCCCTGCTGAATGCCTACAGATGTTGGCTGTGATAACTGTTGCTGCCACTAAGTGCCAGGCACAGTGCTGGGGACAGAAATGCACAGGATGTGGCCTCTGCCCTCCTACAGCCCTAGTCTAGCGAGGGACAGACATTCAAACACCTGGTTTCGGTACTATGTGAGAGGAGCCGGACATGCCCTAAGCACTACAGATCCTGTTTCAGAAGCGGATAAGGGGTGTGGAGGATGAGGGCTCACTGCCTGCCTGGCTCTCCTTTCCCCTACACCAATGGGAGAGGTCCCGTGGGTGACATCCTGAGGGATGGAGAGGAAACACCTGCAGAAATTCTCCTGGTACAAAAACC
This sequence comes from Loxodonta africana, assembly GCF_030014295.1. Taxonomy (NCBI): domain Eukaryota; kingdom Metazoa; phylum Chordata; class Mammalia; order Proboscidea; family Elephantidae; genus Loxodonta; species Loxodonta africana. The sequence continues at coordinate 31,453,872 of NC_087359.1, read as the reverse complement.
TGCCTGGCCTTGCTCTGTTTGTGTGTGTTTCTGTGGGTATTGGGGATGGGGACAGAATGCTCTGAGTCAGAGGAAGCTTGGGAGCCTGCCCCAGGACATGGAGGGTCACACGGGGAATCTGGATGGTGTCAGAACTGTGGGGCATCTGGAATGGGGGCTTAGCTATGCCCCACTCTATGGCCTTAGTTGTGATCCAGGGAGGGCCCAATCTGGGTCAGAGACAGTGGGTCCCCACAAGTAGCCAAGTGGGCCACACTGCGCCACAAGGGGTGGGGATGCTGCCGACAGGCCATTCAGTTCACCATGCTGATTTCCCCAGTAAACTTCCAGCTTTCTGGGAACAGGAAGCTGTCATTTATCACCAGGAAAATGTGGGGGTAGGGGAGAGCACAGGCTGGCCTTGAGCTGGCTGGAAGGAAAGAGCTGATTGGAGGGAGAGTTATTTCTGTTATCTGCCCTCTGTTGCTGTCCTGGAAGCCCTGGGTGCCAGCCAGGCCCAGGGCTTCCCTCCAAGCCACCACACCCTGGCCTGTCACACTCTCAGCTGTAGCAAGGCCTTGCAGCCGGTTTCGGTTTCTCTCCACAAGACTCGGGGAGAGCACTGGCCTGGGGTGAGAGGCCACCTCTCATCCTGGCCTCTGGTAGAGAAATCTGTGTGCATGCTTACACCCCAGGCTACTCGGGCCTTAGTTTCTCCCCCACACAATGAGGAGATCCCACTTTGTTCTCCTCTGGCCTGAGGCTGACTCCTGAAAGGACGAGAGAAATCTTTCCAGCTCCCTGGAAGAAAGCGGAAGATGAGAGGAGATGGTTGTAAGTTAACTCCTATAAACCACAAAGTGATGGGGTGGGATGTGGTGGGTGACACGGGTGTTACCTGTCTCCTCTGAGCCCTGGGTTCCTTTTCTGCTCACCCCTCCCTAGGCTGTAGGGAGAAGCACTTGAGGTCTGGTGGGTTAGCACCCCTGTGGGGCACTTCTGTGATGGCTGCTTCTCAAAGGCCCTAGAGGATGCTCTGCTGGGCTTCTCTACCTCTTGGAGACGTGTCTGTGCCCCAGGCCTGCCCCTTTCTCTCAGAGCACCCAGCCAGGGTGCTGCCACTAGCGAGGTGGATCTCCACCTTGACTTCACCACTTGCATCCAAGGCCTGCTCATTCTCCTTTTCAATCTACCTCTTCCTCTCCATTTCCACTCTGGCGACTGGGTCCAGGCCCTCTCATCTCCTTGGATTAATGGATTATTGCACTAGTCACCTGCCCAGGCCCTAGCCCCTCAAGCCGCTGCACCCCACTGCTGCCAAAGCAGTCTTCTCTAAAGCCCTGATAGAATATGACAGTCTCTTGCTCAAAACTGTTCAATGGCTCCCCACTGCCTGCAGAAGAAAACCCAAACGCCATCAATGTGGCACACAGAACCTTCGAGTCTGGCTCCTGAGGACACCTGGCCCATGCACCACAGCCCAGCTGCCCTGGACCCCTGGCAGGTCCCTGTGAGCCATGTTCCCTCCCACCTCCACATCACAGGTTCCCTTTGGAAAGCCTGGCCCTCTTTTCCCTTTTCTCTCTTTATTGATTTTTCTGAACACCAGTTCAACATATACATAATGCCATTTGTGTAGAGGCATCTGCTTTCATGTACGAATAGACAGAATGAGGTCTCAAAGGAATACTCTGTCGATAATGATGCTGGTGGGATCTGAGAAGGGGTGATTTGAATTTCTTGCTTTTTTCCCTGTTTGAATATTCTAATGTCATCCACCATGGGCTATCTTTGTAAACAAGAAAAATCTCTTTTTTTAAAAGGTAAAGAAGGACTCCGCAAGCCCTCAGCTCAGATGCCATCTCCTCTGGGAGCTTCCCTGGCCCTGTGGGCCCTGCTCAGGCTGGTCGGGTGCCCTCTCTCACAGCACACGCCACGCTGACCCGGGGCCATGAGTCTGAGGATCTGTGAAGAGTCCAGGCATCCTCCGAGGTCCTGTGTGCCACGGTGATGGAGGCAGTGGGGAGTCAGCCACTGAAGGTGCACCCCTCCCCACCACTCCGGAAGGGCACACCAACACAGGAGCTACCAGTCCATTTTACGGACGAGGAAACTGGGCTCAGAGCCACACAGCTCTGGTGCTCTCTCCCCTGCCCCACGCTGCTCCTAAAATGAAATTCCACAGACGTGGCCCTGTTCGCCCCTAGGCTGGTCACACAGGAGGTGTGCAGTCTGCTGCTCACAGTAGGGAACAGCAGGCCCAAGGAGAAGGAGGCAGGTGGCCCCCAACACCAGCACAGGCTGGGCCACAGCCAGGTCAGTAAGGCCGAGTGAAGGGGCAGTTTCCGCGGGAACCGTAGGCCGACTAAGCATTCTGCTTCCTGGTTCAGCTGGGCTCCGCAGGGTGGAGATGGTGCATGGGGCCACCCTGCAGGCACCTGGTCTACACAAGGTATGCAGGTCTGTACCCCTTGACCAGGGAGGGAGATGAGGCCCCCCTGACCACAGAGATTTCACCACCCTGTCAGGGGGCAGGAGGGCAGACTCTCTGGAGCCACCGTGGGATCTCTAAAAGGCTAGGAATGAGTCAGCACCCTCCGAAAGGGGAAGACCCAGTCACCCAGCTGAGGATGGAGGTGGGCAGAGCGTCTAGGGCAGCAGCCTCTGAGGACCTCAGTGGTGGTCTCCGAGGACTTTCTTCTTCCAAGCCCTGCAGAGGAGGCCTGGGCTCAGCTGGCTGCTCTGTGGGGCCTGTGCTGGGCTGGCCTGTTCCCTTTGCTCAGAGAGAGCTCCCTGCAGCAGCCCCTCCCTCAGAGCTCAGCAGACCTGCACTGGCACTGCAGGTGTGACTCTAGAGAACTGTAGCCGGGACTGAGGAGGTGCTGCCCTTCAGAAAGGTGGTCTTTGTGCCAGCCCTTTTTGAGGGGCAGGGGCCTGGACGGGCATGTGAGCTACTGCAGTCTCAAAGAACCAGTAAAGGCAGACATCTCATGCAAGGCAGTAGGCCCCAGCTCCTCTGCCTCAGGCTGCCCTCCTGAGACCCCAGGACAGTGGGGCCCTGCAGAAGGCTGCAGCCTGGGGGTATATAGGAGGGGCACGGAAAGCGCCTCTAAGTCCAAGCTGAAGCCCAACGTTACCTCCCACCCATGAGCATTGAAGGCTGTGAGGCCCTGGGCACCAAGAACCTTCCTGAAGGTGATCCTGAGGGTTTCACCCCAATCTCACCCCCTTTTGAGAATTTTGGAAGGGATATTGCCATGGACAGCCGTTGGAGACACGACTGGCTGGGGACAGGAGGAGACAGGGCAAGACAGTCCTTCACGGTCTCGCCCTCACCTGCCTCTCCAGCCTTCCTCTCACCACATTCCCCCACTTCCTCCTCACTCTGCCAAAGTTCTTTCCATTCTTTCCATGTATGCTACCTTCATTCACAGCCTTGCACATGCTGGTCTTTGTTTCTGGAACACGCTTTTCCCCTTCTCTTCCTCTTTCCAACTCCTACTCAGTTTCCAGGTCTCACCTTAGAAGTTGCTTCTTCCAAGAAGTCTTCCCTGCCATCCCCCTGCCCCAATCTGGGGGAATGTCCCACTTCTGGGCTTCTTACCTCTTTTTCTACCCGAGCCTCACTCCCTAGTTACTCATCTGCCTTCCCCGACAGAAGCTCCAAGAGGTTGGGAACTGTGCCTGCTTTTTTCAGCTGTGTATCCCACAGAACTAGCCCAGTGCCTGACACTTAGTATGTTCTCAATTAACATTTGTTGAGTAAATGAATGAACGGATAAACAAAACACTCCCAAAGCATTCGGTAATTGGCCAAGCCTCATGGGAAGGAGATCTCAGCCCAGCCCTAGCACTTCTCTGAAGTAGACTCCTTGCCCGGGCACTGCCCTCCCACCACATGTGTGTGTATCTCTGTGTCTCCGCCCACGCCCAGGGTGCTCACCTCTTGCTTAGCTCCTTCAGAGCCCCACTTCGGCACAGGCCCAGGTAATCACCCAGAAGCTTCAGCTGCTCCCGGCTCCTCCCAATGAGCTGCATCTGCTCCACATGCTCGTACAGAGATGCGTTCACCAGCTGCAGGTTGATGAGGGGCTGGGCCCAAATCTGTGTCAGGAACTTCAGGGCCTGCCGGCAGATCTGTGGACACCACCCGACATCAGGGTGGGAAAGAATGCCGTTCCCTGTGCATTCTAGGCCAGGCACTGTGTTATCCACTCACTCATCCACCCCTGCAAGGGAAGTCGTGCTATCTTCATTTTACAGATGAGGAAACTGAGGCTAGAAGTGTATCAGCACCCCTGGTTGAGTCAGGATTGGAACCCAGTTTATCTGACTCCCAAGCCCACTCTCCCTCCACGGCACCAGGCTGCTGCCCCTCCCCAACCATGCTCAGTTGCGGGATGGGCTGCTCTGGTCAAGGCCCCTCTCCCCCTAGGCCTCAGAGACACTTCCCATTATTTCCTGTCCTAAAAGAAAGAGGCGTTCTCCTGGGCCCTGACTCAGGAACCAGGTGACTGGTCTGAGTCAGGCTCCAACCACAGGAAGCCACAGATCAGAAGCTGCTTAATGAGAGATTTGCCTGAGCTCCTCCAGCTCTCAGCAGCAGCAACAACCAGGGCTCCCCAGGTCTCCATGTGGAGCTAAGTGTTCAATCTCAGTCTCTCCCAACTGAAGGGTTTACCGTAAGTCCTGGTCCTAAGGACAATGGCAATTAGTGAACACCTAGTATTGGCTAGTCACTGGGCTAGGGACCTTGACCACATCCTCTCTAATTTTCATAACAATCTGACAGGGAAGGTGTCATCATCCCCATTTTACAGATGAGGTAAGTGAGGCTCAGAGAAGCTAAAGTGACTTATCCAATCCCACCTCTAGGAAGTGGAGCCCAGGTCTGCACGCCAGGATGCCACACTGACTAATGAGAAGGCTCATCTGCAGTCTCTTCCCTGCCATGGTAAGAAGGATGCAGGGGCTGAGATGTTCTCCCCAGTTGACTTTTGCAACTTCTTCTGAGTTGGGCTTTGGAGTCAGAACTGGGTTTGAATTCTGACTCCATCACCTCCTAGCTGTACGACCTTGTGAAACTTAACATCTCTGTGACTCAGTTTCCTCATCTGTAAAATGAGGATAATAAAAGCACCTACCTCATGGGTAATTGTGAGTTTAGATTAAAGGAGATAGTCCATGCAAGCTCCCGGCACAGGGTGTATAGCACATCCTCAGTAAATGTGAGCTGCTATTAGGCTCTACAGATGTCTGCTGTGGCCCAGCTGTCCCCCTGAGGGAATGTAGCAAGACCTACAGGAGACCTGCCCCTGTACTGGGGGCTGGGGAGGTCTCTGGCCTCCTATCTCCCAGCTCCATCAGGATTTCTTGCCTCTGCCAATAGACAACTCCTTTTCCCATTTCCTACAGCTCTGGTGTACCAGCCCCCCTACAGCCTAGGGGCAGCCCAGTGGTGAATCCCTTGGTGACTTGGATCAAATTGTTGTTCTCCAGGCCCTGCCCAGCTCTTCCCACGCCTCAGCCTCAGGCCTTGGGTGAGGCTAGATGAACTAACACGCAGGAATGTGCACTGAGAACTGCCAAGTGCTGCAGATGGGAAGGGGCTTCACGCTCCCCAGGGACTCTTCCTATCCTGTCCTGTGGGTGAGGAGGAGACAAAGACAGAAGCTCCAGCCCTGTGCCACCAACCTGCCAAGTGCCAGCCAGGCCTCAACACAAATGGCTCTGTCAAAGTGGTACCAGCAAACAAAAAGGCCCCAAACTCCAAGCCAGTCACATCCTATTTTGAATTTCCCTGTCTTCCCCAGGTCAATGACATTTGGGAAGGAGCTGGGTATCTCCTGACCTCACATATGCTTAGAGAATGATTTCAATTTTCTCATTAGAAAAAGGAAATGGCCCAAGGATTACTGCAATGAGTAAGAAGAAGGCTCAACAGAAGTATCAGGGTCTTGTAAATACTGAATATGTTTTATGGTCAAAGGGCTCTTTGCATTTTTGGTGATTTTTAGGTTTAATTTTCTCTGTGTAGTTAGTTAAATACTTAACAGGGGTAGGGACAAGATAAACAACAAAGAAGCCAAAGAGAAGCCAACTTCTTTGTTCACCAGGGGGATGAAGGTAGGAGTACCTACCTGTGGCACAGGCTACCAGCGGAGGAGCAGGAGACACCAAGCAGGACTGTGCCCCCAGCCCCCAGTCCTTCCAGACAGCATGGAATTGACTCTCAGGATCAGCTTCCCCGCCCTCCAACAAGACAAGCACACACCCACCGGGCCAGCACTGCACAGCTCACAGGCCTTGGGGCTGCAGAAATGCAACGAGTGTCTTCCTCATCTTTCATGTCTGCCATATTAGAAATCTGTGCCTTCGGGAGAAAGCCAAGCTTGCATCCTTTGAAGCACACCCTGGCTATCCTGACCATGTGAGTTAGGGGCAGGAGGTATGACATGCCTCAGAAAAAGGGCACTATTCTAAGGCACTGTCCTAAGTGACAGGTGCAGATTGCCACAACTGACATGAACTCTCTGGTTTAGTCCTCAAAACCCCAAGACAGACACTGTTACCGAGCCCCCTTTGCAGATGAGGAAACTGAGGTTAAATAATTTGCTCAAGGTAAAGTGGCCAAGCTCAGCCAAGGAAGAGAAAAATATGAGAGATCTTAGAATATATCTTATTCAAAGGTATTTTGTGAACATAAGCAAGTGCCCAAGATATTATAATATTAAGTGAAAAAAGCACCTTATAATGCAGCATGGGTCCAATATGATCCCAGTTTTTTGGAAAGTAGATCTATCCACTTACATGCATATGTAAAGAGACACACAGAACCGGCTACCCTGAAATGTTAATGGTGAGTATCTCTGGGGAATGACACTTGAGGTTGATTTGTCTTTGGGCTTTTCTATGATTTTTAAATGTTAAATAATGACCATATATTATCTTTATAATGGGAGAATCCCCAGAAAATGTGTTCTTTCAAAAACATAGTTTTTGAAACAAAACAAAACAAAACAAACAGGCGAAGTCTATACAGGGTCTGCAAAGGCAAGGCTGACCCCTCCGAGGGAAGCGCAGCCAGCCCGTCGGGTGGCCTGTCTGTCCCTCTATCTAATCTATCTTATCTTTTTTCTTCCTATCTGTCTCTCTGTCTGTCTGCCTCTCTGTCTTCCTACCTACTGGTACCTTAAACCTGCTGTCTATAGTCATGGAGTTGCAGAGAACCATCCTCAGACTCCTACCTGGCAACAAGGCAGGCACAGACAGAGCTCTGCCCAGGGGCACCAAGCTTTTCTCTTGGTCAGCTGTCCCACATCACAGGGTCTGAACTTGTGACACTGGCTTCCCTCCACCAAAATTGGCCACAGCTGAGCAGCAACAGTGCTGAGGCGTGACCATTCCTCTGTCACTCAGCAGTCCTGTGTGGCTACAGTAGGCTGGCCTCAGGACTTACCGGGCGCTTAGTGAGGTCCCAGTTGTGGATGATTCTGGCCGGAATCACTGAGGCATCATCTTGGTGGCAGATGTCACAGTAGTAGAGGCCAGAGAAGGCACAGAGTTTGGGTCGTACAAATGAGAAGCCGATCTGCCGGGAGCAGCCTGGGGAGATGGATGGTGGCAGAGTGAGTAGCTGCAGGACAGAGGCCGCTCCTGGATAACACAGACGCTACTCTGGTGGAAAGGGTCTGCTATTTAACCATCTTTTTTTTTTTTTTTTAAGAAACGTACAAAGACAAAACCCACCACCACTCATACCCCTACCACTCAGAATCAACCCTATGAATTAATCTTTATGACAAAACACTGTAAGAATTATTGTCTCCACTTTACAGCTGAAGAAGCCAGTGCTCAGAGAGGTTAAGAAACCTGCTCAAAGTCACACAATGATTAAGTAGCATAACTAGAATTCAAATTTGGGTTTGGTTGGTTCCAAAGCCCACGTTCTCATCCATTATACCTAGCTGCCTTTGTTCAACGTCCCCACTGCTTGCTCACCAAGGCCAGCCTCCTCCAGGTTCACCCCTCCTCTGAAATGGGACAACTAAGTCTGGGCCTCGGGAAGCAGGAAGAAGCTAGGGAGAAGGGCCTGGCCATAGGAGCCAGTGGGGAAGCCAGCAGGAGGCAGGGCAGCCTGGACACTGCCTGGTGCCAGCTGGAACCCAGAGCTCCTGACACTCAGGAGAGTGGTGTGGGGCCCAGCTTCACCTCCTCTGTTGGGGGTCCCTTCGGAGCAGGGGGGCAGTGGTAGTGGTGGTGGGGTGTGGCCGCGGCAAAAAACAAATCCCAGCTTAAATCCTAAACACGTGCCCTGCCTCCTATGGGGCTGGGGAAAATCCCTCTGGCCTTGGGACAAGGAGGGCCAGTTTTTCTGCTTACCAGCTGCCTCATCCTGACCTGAGGATACTAAAATGGAACCTTGGAAAAATTCAGTGACTATTAGCTATTTTCTGGGGTTATTACAAAGTTTAAATGCCATGAGGTTTTGAAAGTGCCCTGCAAACTAGGAAATCCAATCCAAGCGGCAGTGGTCCATGTCTACCTGGTCACTCATCTGTGCCTGCAGGGTGGAAAGGAACCCCCAACTCCTAGTCCTGGCTGGCAGACCGGCAGGAGGGCAGGCCTGAGTCCCAGTGAGAGCCGCCCCCTCCAGCATTCACACCCGCAGGTGGGTACCTCCTCCCTCTATCTGGCACCCACATGCTGAAGAGCAAAGTGTTAGTGTTGGGGTGGGCAAGGGATGAGTGGTGGCCTGAAGATGTTGTCTGCAGGAAGCTCTGCTGTACCTAGCTTCTCTCACCCTCCAGGGGAGCCAGCCACAGACCACTTCCTTCCAGACACTTGAAGCAGGCTTCCCCCTCCAGTGCCACAGGCTCTACCTCCACAGGACAGCTTCTAAACCAAAGCTCAGCTGACAGCCAGGTCTCCTGCTTTGGCATTCTGCAGCAAGGCAACCTCCTGACAGTTCACTTGCAGGGCCCTTGGGGTTGGAAATGAGTGTCTGGACTAGGAGTGGGAAGAGCTAAAAATGGGACCTGAACAGTAGAATATTATGCAGCCTTGAAAAATACAGGCAGCGGGACACCCTCAGGCCCTAATTCTGGCTTCACAATTTACCAGCTGTGTGGCCCTGGCACAGGGTACTTACCAGCTCTGCGACTCAGTTTCCTCATCTATAAGTGGAGATGATAATAGCACCTATCCCTAGAGGGCTGTTGTGAGGGTTAAGTGAGATAATCCAAACAAAGCTTTTGGCCCAGTGCCCAGCACAGAAGTACTGGACTTGATGATGATAACGATATAGCAGTTGTACTGACCTGGAACAATCTCCATAATATATAAGCATGAAAAAATCAAGTTGTAGAACAATATATGTATATACATATAGCTGTGCTGTCTCATACGGCAGCCATAGCTACATGTGCCTATTTAAATTTAAACAAACTTTAAAATTCAATTTCTTAGTCACACTGGTCGTATTTTAAGTACTTAGTAGCCACACGTGACTCAAGGCTACCACACTGGACAGCACAGATATAGAATGGTTTCATCACTGCAGAAAGTCCTACTGGACAGAGTTGAGTAGCACAAGCCCATTTTTGTAATTAAAAAAATTGTGTGCACTTGCAAAAGCATGCAAAAAATTTCTGGAATGATACCATGCCTCTTACTCCAAAAGAATATAGTATAGTCCCACAGACGGGGGGTGGTGGGGCGGGGGGTAGAGTGCTTAGCTCCCTGAACTCTGAATAGTGAGTAGCAGGCAGCTGGAGCTGCCACCCACAGGTTCTGCCCATTACGGGAGGTGGCACTAGGGGAAAGGGAGGGATAGGACTGCTCCAGTGGGTGCTTGGGAGGCACAGAGGCTGCAGGGAAAGGCTTATTTGCTGCAGCATCCCCAGAGTGGGATGGAGGTACTCATGGAGAGCAGGAGGGGTGGAGAGCCTAAATCCAGAGCCCACAGGATACAGAGTGAGACTGGCAGGCTGGGGGGTGGCGGGAGAGTACATCGGCACCTGCGCAGAAGCAGCCCTGGGAGTCGAGGCCTTTCTCTGTGGGGATGGCCACCAGGTACTGAAGCAGGAAGCCATTCTCCCTTGTGGCAAACTTCAGGACCTCCTGACAGTTTTCATCCAGACTCCCACCGAGTGTCACTGCCTCCTCAGCTGTCTCCAGGTAGGATGCCAGGACCTTGCGTACCAGGTCCCTCCACAGGGCGGCCTCCTCGGCATTCCTGGCCTGCAGCTTCAGGACAGCCTTGGCTGTGATGATTTTGAAGCAGGATGGACCCCCGAGGCTTGTGTCTGGCAGAATGTCTCGGATGGTCTCAACTCCATGGCTGTCACTTAATATTTTCTCATTGTTTCTCACACGGAAGCATTTCAGAGACTCCAAGGACAGGGAAAAAATATAGGGTGCCCAGACCCTGTCCGAGTACAGGTACAGAAGGGATTCTTTAATAGCGTCTGGCTCCGGAACATGGGCAGACGACCAATCAAACTGCGTGCCCTGGAAGCTTTCAGGCTCTGAGAGTGCGTTCGAGTGGGAGGGGAGGCCACCCTGGGGGGCCTCGGGGAGGTCCTCTGGCTGCTCTGGATACTGGATGTTTACCCACTCGTCCTCCTGCTGAGGCCGATACTTGTGCAGGGCCTCCTGCACCCGGTCCAGCCAGTCCTCGGCTTCATCCTGCGAGGAGGCACGCAGGGTCAGCTTCTTGCCAGAGAAGACCAGCTCGAAGCGCCCATCGCTGTGGGCTGGCCCCACAGACTCACAGCGCAGCAGGGAGCAGTTCTCCACACAGGTGCGCTCTTTGTCGCTCAGGTAGAGGCGGAACTCCAGTGGGGAGAGCTCACAGAAGAGTTCTTTCCAGATGCCCATGGCTCCCCGCCGTTCCAATGTGCCCAGCTTCAGGAGGCCCCGGAATGGATTGGACAGCCCTGGAGGCAGAAAGAGGCACTTTAGACAAGGGTCCTGTCCCTTACCACCCAAGAAAACCTCTGGTGCCCGATATCCCACAGTGGGTGTGGGCAAGTGATTGCCACCAGCTTCAGGGCGCTGCCAAATGGGATTCTGGAAGCCAAAGGGGAATATTTATTGAGTGCCTCTGCCCCCTCCTCCCCTCAGCTGTCGACCTTGCTTCCTATATTTCACTGAGAAAAGAAAATACTCAACAGATGACCTCTACATGCCCCCTCCCTAAACCTGCCCTCCTTCCAGCATCTGTACCCATATTCTGACTTCCCTCCTGCTGTGAGGGATGAACCAGCTGTGCTTCTGTTTGAGGCCAACCCTTCCATCTGTGCAGAAGATCCACCCCCCCAGTCACCCACTCAAGGACAAGGACATCCCTGCAGCAATTCTCCCTTTGCCGGGTTGCCGTTTTTCCCTTCTTTGCTGGATCATTCTATATAAACATGTTATTTCTCCTGTCTTTAAAAATACCTCTCAACTCAACTCACATCTCTAATTACTGCCCTGTTTCTCTGGTCCCCTTTACAGAAAAACTCCTTGAGGAGGTACTGAAACTCTGTTTCCTATTCCCCTGCTCCTGTTCCTTCTGGAATCCACTCCAATCAGGCTTTCGTCCCCTCATCTCACTGAAACTGCTCTTTGTAAAGGTCACCCATGCCCTCTTTGTTGCCAAACCCAAAGGCCAATCTTCCATCCTCATCCTGCTTGACCTATCAGCAACATGGGACACTGAGCCTTCCTTCCCTCCTGAAACACTTCCTTCATTGGGCTTCTGAGACACTGCCCTCAGGTCTCTTCCCACATCACTGGCCACTCTGTCTCCTTGGCTTGCTGCCCCTCATCTCCTGACTGGTAAATGTTGGACTGCCCCAGAGCTCCTGGGTCCTCATCGCTTCTCAACGGACAGATACCTCCTAGCTGATCTCTTAGGGCTTTAAATACCATCCATATGACACTGATGCCAGATTTTTATCACCAGCCTGACCTCTCCCCCGAGCTTCAGACTCATATATACATCTGCTCCATACATGTCTACTAGGTATCTCAAACTGGGCATGTCCAAAAATGAAAGCCTGATTGTCCCTCCCCAAGCCTGCTCTGCCTCATCTCATAAAAAATGGCAAAATTAACACTTCCAGTAGCTTGGGCTAAAAACCTTGGAGTTATCCTTGATGTTCTGTCTTTCACACCCCACATCTAATCCATCAGCAAATCCTGTCAGCTCTACCTTCAATACTTACCTTGGATCCTCTACTTCTCCCCACCTCCACCACTATCTCACCATCTACCATCACCTCTGGCCTGGGTTGTGGCAATCCTCTCCTAACTGGCCTCTCTCCCCACACAGACCTTCACCATAGTAGCCAGGGTGAGTCCTTTCAAAGGATAGTCAGGTCATGTACCTCTGCCCAAAACTCTGCAATGGCTGCCATCGCCCTCTGAGCAAAAGCCAAAGTCCTCTCTGTGGTCCACAAGGCCCCGCATGATCTAGGCCCATCAGCTCTTCAATGACCTCATCTCTAACCACCAACTCCCCCATCTCCTGTCCTCCAGCCATGCTGGCTCTGCTCTTCCCTGGATGCGTCAAGCATGTCCCCATCATAGGGCCTTTGCATTTGTTCTCTTGCTTGAAGCACATAGATTACCTCGTGCTTCCCCCACTCCCTTCCTTCACATCTCCTCAAACGTCACCTTATCAGTGAGAGCTTCCCTTCACTAATATGGAATCTTACACCCCCTACCCAGTACTCCCTGATTTATATAGGGTAGCTATGAGTCAGAACTGACTTGATGGCAATGGGTTTTTTTAGGTTATAGCACTTATTACCACCTGACCATATTATACTTTTACTTGTTATTTTCTTATTTCCTGTTTCTCCCTACTAGAATATAAGTTCCATAAAGATAGGGGCAGTGCTTTGCTTCCTGCTGTGTCCCCAGCACCTAGAACAGTATCCGGCATATCACAGATGATCAATAAATCTATTGACTGAATGAGTAAGTGAGTGAATGTTTATTTACCCCACACTAAGCTCAATGCTTCCTGCTGCCCTGGTGTCTACCACTGACCAGGAGGTCCAGAGGACACAATTCCCTCTCTCCCAACCCAGACTGGCCTTGGAGATTTTAAATTATTATACAGCCCTGGAGGGCTTCCCTATCCATCAGGAAACCTGATGGCCTAGGTGCGAAGCACCCCTTCTCTGGCACAATTATACCCTGCAACCACTACAAGGGCTGAAACAGACGCCAGCGTACAGATCAAGGCCCAACCCAAATTAGCCAGCCAGGGCCCAGGAACCCAGCTAGAATCCTCAGCTGGGTTACACAGCAAACCAAAAATGAGGAGAGAAAGGACTCTAGGGCATACTTTCGTGTGTTTGTTTTAGACAGGAAATCCACTATGAGGGTTACAGAAAAATTAGGTTATGACTATTTAACAGTTCCTGGAATTTCACAGGTGTAAAGATCACGTTGGCCTCCTTATAAGCAGCAGATCTTATCAACCCCACCTGAGCTGTTAAATAAACCATCTCAGATAAAGGCCTTTGGAAGGAGAGGCTAAAATGCCTGAGGCTTCAAGAGGCTGGTTTTCTCTGGGCTACAGAGAGAACTAAGAACCTGTCGTAGTCGAGTCTGACTCATAGCGACCCTACAGGACAGACTGGAACTGCCCCATAGAGTTTCTAAGGAGCACCTGGTGGATTCGAACCACCGACCTTTTGGTTAGCAGCTGTAGCACTTAACCACTATGCCACCAGGGTTTCTGAGTTCTCTATAATCACAAGTTTTATAGAGTACTTTCAGGGAAGTACTTTGCATTTCAACAGAGGAAGCAATATTTTTGTAGTCTGCAGACAGTTTCGAGCATTATTTTATTTACTAAGATTTTATAAGAAAATAGTACTTTTCCTGAAATTCTTTCCTGAATTACTGAGCGTGAACACTCCTTTTGATGACATTTTTAGGATGAGGTTTTTCTTGTGAGGACACATCACCCATTTGATAATGGAAAACAGCACGATGAGGAGTCCCGGGACCCCACAGAGTCACATACCCATCTGCCTCCGGTGCACCACCCGGAAGTTCTTATGCTCCTGCTCGGGGGCTGCCTTGGTTTTCCTGCTTCCTGGGGAAGGCACTCTGTCTAAGTCCCCCATGGAGTGGCTTTTTCTTGGCCCTAGAGAAAAATGCCTGTGGAGACCAGGCCTTGAGCCTGGAGTCCCTTTGGATGAAGCTATGGAGTGATCTGAAGGACTCTCTGGGGGTGGCTCCTGTGGAGGCCGGTAGAAATCATCTTCTGATATCCAGCTCTTACTTTTCTATTGGGAAAGAAGGGAAGACAAAGGTTTTGTTTTTAATTTTTAATCCACATACCATAAACTTAATTCATTTGAAGTATACAATTCAATGGTTTAGTACATTATTAGAATTGTGCAGCCATCACCGTGATTTCAATGTAGAACATTTTCATCACTCCATAAAGAAACCCCATACCCATTAGCAGTCACTCCCCATCTCCCCCCAGGTGCCCACACCTAGGGAACCATGAATCTTCCTGTCTCTATGGCTTTGCCTATCCTGGACATTTCCTGTACATGGAATCATACAGGATGAGGTCTCTCGTGAACGATTTCTTTCACTTGGCAGAAGGTTTTTAAGGTCGTACATGTATTTGCACGTCATTCCTTTTTATTAGCAAATAACGTTCCGCTGTATGGACACACCACATTCCGCTGTATGGACACACCACATTCCGCTGTATGGACACACCACATTCCGCTGTATGGACACACCACGTTCCGCTGTATGGACACACCACGTTCCGCTGTATGGACACACCACATTCCGCTGTATGGACACACCACATTCTGTTTATTCACTCATCAGTTGATGGACAGTGGGGCTGTTTCCATTTTTGACTACTATGAATAAGGCTGCTATCAACATTCATGTACAAATTTTTGTGTGGACACAGGTTTTTAAATTCTCTTGGGTGCATACCTAGGAGGGGAATTGCTAGGTTACATGGTAACCCTGTGTTTACCTTTTTGAGAAACTGTCAAATTTGTCCACAGCAGCTGCACCACTGCACGTTTCCACTGCAGTATACAAGGGCTGCAATTTCTCCACCTCCTCACCAACCCTTATCATTGCCTGTCTTGACTATAGCCACCCTGGTGGGTGAGAAGCAGCATCTCATTCTGGCTTTGATTTGCATTTCTCTGATGGCTAATAATGTTGGGCATCTTTCCATGTGCTTATTGGTCATTTGCATGTCTTCTTTAGAGAAATGTCTAGTCAAATTCTTTGCCCACTTTCAAATTGGGCTATTTGTCCAATTTATCTATTTTTCTTTTGCTGCCTGTGTTTTTGGTGGCGTATCTAAGAACCCACTGCCTAATCCACGGTCATAAGGATTTACACCTATGTTATCTTCTATGGGTTTAGAGTTCCAGCTCTGACATTTAAGTTTATGAGATCCATTTTTAGTTAATTTTTGCATATGGTATAAGGAACAGGTCCTACTTCATTCTTTTTCATGTGGCTATCCAGTTGTCCCAGTACCATTTGTTGAAGGGACATAAGGCTTTATGGCCCTGCTTGTGGGGTTTGATGTGAAGAAGGCCACCCACTACTGGCTGCCTCTGTCTCTGCTCCCCACTTCTGAGCCGGCCTCTGAGGCCTCAGGCAACATGGTCCTGCCCCTTCCCTCTGTTGCTCTCTCTCTGAGTCTGGAGTTGCTCATTGGCTAGGGTCAGTGGGCTGTGGGAATAAAGTCTAGTTGCTTTTTTCAGTATTTCAAGCCCTCCCTGCCTTTCTGTACCTAAACATGAATCCAGTTGGGAGGCCCTAAGTGACTGTCTCCACAGAGGAAATGAGTCACACAAGGGGTGGGACTAGCCCGGCAATTTAGTCAAGTGCCACCTATCTTACCCTGACATTGCTATTTCTAACTCCTAAATCAAGGCTGCACGCTCCACTCCGACAGACAGGGAAGTGGAGGCAGGCTGGGCTGCCCTGAAAAGTTTGGTTTGACAGTTTAATTCACTTAGATGGTACCAGACTCCCAAAGCCATGAGTGGCAAGTTCTGAGTGAAGTGCTTGGTGGAGGCCTCACAGAGCTGGGCCTCCAGGGCCTCCTCCTCAGGGTCCTCAGAACTGGCAGGTGTGTCCTTCGCCAGGGACAGGATGATGTGTTATCCAAGGTGGCTACTGGAGACCATCTACAAAACCAGATTCTGAACCCAGCCTGCCTAGGTCAGAGAGACACAGGGGAGCTCCCTGAGGAAAACAGGCAGGAGGAATGGCTCCCCAGCCACAATGGGGCCTTCCTGAAGCCCCACGGGCTTGGCACACACATCTGGGAATCATGTGGTACCCTCCCCCGCCCCTGCTCAAGGCCCTAATGGGAAAGACCGCTGTCCTTCAACAGTCAGGGCCTCCTCCTGGAAGCTCTCCTTACCCTTCTCTAGACCACACTCCTCCTACCCGCAGTGGGATTAGGAGCCTCAACTGGGATCCCATGTCATTCTATGTTTCATCTCATCCTAACATCTACAAGGCTGTTGGGAACTATAATTTCTCTTGGTATCTCCAGCAAAACAGCCTGGCATGGAGTTATAAACGATGCGGTAATAAATCTTGACTCTACATGTCCTTAATAGCAAGGCAGCAACGGGAGGGTGAGGGAACTGGAAGGAAGAAGGAAACAAGTGGGAATTTTCAGACTATGCATGTCTATTGGTGAGGGCTTCTGTCTCCTTGAGGAGAGGAAGACCACTTGGAAATGCTCCAACACAGCTGTTGACCACAGCATCAGCTGCCAGGAAATGATACTCTAGGCACAATCTTCTATCCTCTAAGTGCAGAGAAAACCACTGGGAACACTGGTGCCCTGGAGCTTTGACGTGACCCCCACCCCCACTCTCCAGGGCCCCCAGGCATGGGGGAGGGAGGGAAGGAGAAAAAGCTAGCACAAGTGCCACTGTTTCCTCTTTTCCTCTCCTCTTCCTACCATGACCCCACTTCTTACTCAGGGCCCCACATCTGCCAGCTCCTTGCCCCTCTGACAGTGGGGGGAAACCATTAGGCTCTACCATGGACCAAGGATTGAAGCCAGAGCAGCAACCACTACCAGGGACTAAAGACAGAGAAATGCCACCTCAAGCCACTAAAGGTATCATGACACCAACAACAAGCAGCTAAATCCCAGACAGGGGTCTGGCTGAGGAGTGAGAAGGCAGTATCTCTAGACGGCTTTCAAAAAGGCAAAGGGACTGCCTGTACCCATAACTGGATGAAGGGACACATGTCCTAAGCGGGTGATACCTTGGGGTGGTAATTAGGGTCAAGCCTTAGAACTGAGATTGTCCTGAAGGAGTTAAACTATGAAGCCAACTGACAATTCCAAAGGTCTCAGACATGGAAGTCACCCTAGAGAGATGCCCCCCACCTGTCCTTCCCAGCACTTATCACAGCTATGTGATAATTATGATGTGATTAATCATGTCCAATTCAGTGTCTGTCCCCAAAGGGGTGGGGCCCTTGTCTGTTCATTCCATCACTGTACTCCTAGCACTAAGCATAATAGGTGCTTTGTATTCAATGAATTTAAAAAAAAAAAAAAATCTTTTTTTTTTTTGAAAGGCTGAATGGCTCCCAGGGCTGTGAAATGTACAGTGACCCCAACATTCCCCCCTCCCAAAACGTGTCAAGTAAAAAGCACATGAGTGAGTGATAAAGCATAGAAAGACGAGAGCCATAGAGGCAGACATGCAGGGCATACCCCGGTCTGTCCAAAAGGCAGGGAGCCCAGCAGGCAGGCCACACAGAGGTGCCCAGTGACTCTGCTGAGTGGAGAACAAATGGATCGGTGCAACTCCTCTGTGAAGGCAGACACAGGAAGGGGGTCAGCATCTGGGGCTCCAACACTGAGTCACTGCACTCGAGTGCTTTGATTCCACCTTCCCCAAGCCACTTTCTACATATCAGACTCCCCTGAGGAGTACAAGGGGGCAGAGCCTGCCCTGGGCAGACCAAACTGACTGCGATGTCCAATGTAGATTTAAAAGTTGGCATCTCAAGAGTCTCCTGAGAGTTCAAGGATTAGTAATTGATGCCTACTCTCTCCCAGGTACTGAGCTCGGTGCTGACGATATATATGCAAAAGAATGACGTTGGATCCCTATCTTACACTATCCACAAAAATTAACTCAAAATGGCCTCACCAAAAACCAAACCAAACCCATTGCTGTTGAGTCCTTTCCAACTCATAGTGACCCTATAGGACAGAACAGAACTGCCCGCCCCATAGGGTTTCCAAGGAGCAGCTGGTAGATTTGAACTGCTGACCTTTTGGTCAGCAGCTGAACGCTTAACCACTGTGCCACCAGGGCTCCCAAAATAGCCTCATAGGCCTAAATAGAAGAGCTAAAACTATAAAATTCTTAGATGAAAACATAGGTGTAAATCTTTGTGGCCTTGGTTTAGGCAACGAATTCTTAAATACGATACCAAAAGCACCAAAACAAAAGAAAAACACAGGTAACTTGGATTTCATCAAAATTAAACACTTTTGTGCTTCAAAACGACACTGTCAAGAAAGTGAAAAGACAACCCATAGAGTGGGAGAAAATATTTACAAATTCTATGTCTGTTTAGGGTCCACAATATATAAAGAACTGTTAAAAACTCAACAATAAAAAGACAACCCAATTGAAAAATGGGCAGATGATTTGAATACCCATTTCTCCAAAGATTTATGAAAGGCCAACAAGCACATGAAAAGATGCTCAACATCATTACACCTTTAAAAAAAAAAAAAAAACCATGGCTGTTGAATCAGTCTGAACTGCTGACATTTCAGTTAGCAGCCAAATGCTTAACCACTATGCAGCCAGGGCCATTACTCATTAGGGAGATGAAAATCAATACCACAATGAAATGCCACTTCTTACCCATTAGGATGACTATATTAAAAAAGACAGACAATAACAAGTGTTGACAAAGAGATGGAGAAGTTGGAACTCTCATACATCACTGGTGGAAATGTAAAATGGTGGAGCTGGTGTGGAAAACAATTAGGCAGTGTCTCAAACAGCTAAACACAGAGTTGCCATATGATTCAAATATTCCACTCCTAGGTATGTAACCAAAAGCACTGAAAACATACATCCGCAGAAAAACTTGTCACGAATGTGCACAGCAGCATTACAGCCAAAATGTGGAAACAACCCAAATGTCCACCAACTGATGAATGGATAAATAGAATGTAGTATATCCATACCAGTTGCTATCAAGTTGATTCCAACGCGTGGTGATGCCACGTATGTAAGGGTAGAACTGTGCTCCACAAGGCTTTCAATGGTTGATTTTTCAGAAGTAGATTGCCAGGCCTTTCTTCTGAGGGGCCTCTGGGTGTTACTCAAACCTCCAATCTTTCAGTTAGCAGGTGAGTGCATTAATCATTTGTACCACACAGGACTCCGAGGACATCCATACAATGGAATACAATGTGGCAATGAAAAGGAATGAAGTACTGATATATGCTACAACATGGATGAACACCGTGAAAACATTATGCTAAGTGAAAGAAGCCAGTCAAAAAGGCCACATATGATATGACTGCACTTAAATGAAACGTCCACAATAGGCAAATCTATAGAGACAGAAAGATTATTGATTGCTAGAGCCTAGGAGGAAAAAGGTGACTGGGGAGTTGGGGGAGGTAAGGGGGAGGCTTGTATGTGGAAAGTGACTGCTAATGGATAGGGAGTTTCTTTTTTGGGAGACAAAATATTCTAAAATTAGAGTTTGGTGATAGTTGCATAACCTTGTAAATATACCAAAAAATCACTGACTTGTATACTTCAATTGTGTGAATCTTATGGTATGTGAGTTATATCTCAATGAAGCTGTTAAAAAGGGAGGGGGCAGATCTCTGCTAGTCTATTCATGGCCCTGTCCTCTTCCTGAGTTGTATGATCTGGAAGCTAGAGCCCAAAGGAGGGTTGCGCATAGAGGGAGCTGACAAAGCAAGACTATCTCCCAACATGAGTCCCAGACCACAGCTGGGATAAGCTCTAGGCTTCGTGTGTTCATATGCACACAGGCACACGATTTCCTGGCTCTCCCTTTTATGACTATTTTGCCCTCCACAGTGTAGTTTAACTGTGAAGTCCAGAGAGGTAAGTCCTGTAGCTGGAGGCACCCAAACCTGTACAAATTTATTCTCTCTCCCCTCACCTGACCACCAACCCTAATCCATACTGTCTTTTTCCGCTTCCTGAGGACACTGTAGTTCCCCCTGGTAGTCTCAGGAGCTGCCCTCCCCGACCCTGTCCTTGTTAGGCAGCTGGGGTCAGAGTTACAGAAGGGGCAGACACCACGCACATACCTTTCCCGCCAACACGCTTACTAAAAGTGAATAATTTGTCTGGGAAACTTCAAAGGCTAAAGAAGAACAAATGTAAAATTCAAAAGAGCTTTGGTTCATAGCCCCTGACTAGTGCTTCACTCAACAATAAAATGGAGTTGTTGGCTGGGATGCTCCCCAGTGGCACATGGCTCTATCTGGGCTCCCAATGGCTCTGTCAAGAAGATTCCCAGAATTGGATTCTCACTGCCACCTCCAGTTATTAACAAGTTGGATTGGCTTTTCCTAGAACAGTGCTGTCTGTCAGAAATACAATGTGAGTCACTTATGTGATTTTAAATGTTCTAGTGGCCACATTAAAAAATGTAAAAAGAAGCAGGTGAAGACAATTTTAATGTATTTTACCTAACCCAATAAATCTAAAACATTTTAAATACGTAATTAATAAAAAATTATTAATGAGATATTTTGCATTCCTTTTTCCACATTGAGTCTTCAAAATTCAGTGTGTATTTTACACAGCATGGCTCAATTTGGACTAGATACATTTTTTTTTAATAATTTTTATTGTGTGGACTAGATACATTTTAAGTGCGTGATAGCCAGCCATATATACCTAGTGGCTGCTGTATTCCACATTGTAGTTTTAAAACCTGATTCAAGTTGCAAAATGAGTTTTTCAAAGCCTGGTATTTTATAAAAATATTAATTGAAAAGTAACGAGTACTAAGAAGGAAACCGAGGCTCAGCAAGTGAAGGGGCTTGCCCAAGGTCTTCTGCTGGTAAGTGGTCGTGGTTAAGAGCAGAGACTCAGCAGTTAGATGAGAGAGATGCATGGGAAATACTCTGCACAGTGCCTGGCTTATATCCACTCCTCACATACCAAGAAACATCATTATGATGCTGAGTAATGCGATTGCCACGCAGGGAGAGAGAGGGCATGGGAAGAAGGCAGAGAGCCCTTGGCGTCGCTAGTAGAGAAAATCCTGCATCAGCTCTAAGACACATCACCAAGACCTCCCCCTTAACAGTTGTACCACTCACCGGACTGGTGGGTGAGGAAACCACAAGGTTCAGTCCAACTCTGTCACCCGCTAGGGTCTTCTCTGGGCCACTTCCTTGGCGGACTGCCCTGGTCTTCTCTCTCACAGGACCAGAAGGTTTCTGGGCTGAAGTATCCCCTGAAGGAGTAGTTTGGGCAGTACTCAGCTGTGGCAAGTCCAGGATGCCAGGCTTCTGGGAAAGGGGTTCCTGCTTGTGGTCACCATCTGGAGTCCGGGAGGATGCCTGGGCAGGGAGGGGTTCTGCAAGCACATCAAGATGCAGGTGTGTGCTGGTGTCAAGGCCGTGGAACGAGAGTGAGGCCTGGAGTGCAGAGGCCTCAGTTTCTCGGCTCAGTCCGTTGGTTGGCACAGAGTTTACCTGGGCTTTGCTGAATTCCGACAACACCCTAAAAGTTTTTAAACAAAGAAACCTGTGTGACTGCTTGTTGGCCAGGATTTCCAAGGTGACTGGAGCAATGGTAAGAACGGAAAACTGCTATTTGGTGATTTTTAAAAAGCCCTTACCTACTGCACCCCTCTGTGGCTCACACGCAGCCTCCCTTCTCCAACACTACCCACCAAGGGGCTCTTTCCACCAGGACTTAGGCAGATTGGGTGGCCAGGTTAGTTGTGAAAATGCCCACACTATCCAGAGAAAGAGGACTTGATAGGAATGGGAACTGATGATTCGCCTGAGAAACTTGCCCCCCACTAAATTCTGGGGCTCAAACATTCTCTCGTGGTTATAATCCGCATGTCTTTTACCTTCTCAACAGCCTAACCATGGGCCTAAGTTTGCTCAGCCAAACAAGTGGCTGTGTGGGCAACTGTTTCTCCAAATGCCATCTGTGACAGAGCAAAACAAGCAGAGACTCCATGGAATATGAGTGTGTCTCGGAGCTGGGCTCCCCAGCCGCACAGCAGTTAAGGCACCAAGATCCTGGAATGTGGACCTAGGTCAAGTGAGGGTCAAATAGGTTTTCTAAGTAGGAGACCGATTTTGTTCCTGGACCAGTTACTGGGGCAGCAGGGTGGGGGTGGGGGTGTATAGGCTGGTTCACCTCAGAGCTGGACTAGGTGT
This sequence comes from Loxodonta africana, assembly GCF_030014295.1. NCBI lineage: Eukaryota > Metazoa > Chordata > Mammalia > Proboscidea > Elephantidae > Loxodonta > Loxodonta africana. The sequence goes on along the minus strand of NC_087359.1, from coordinate 31,431,416 downwards.
GGAGTCAGGGAAGCTTCAGCGTTCCCAGAAAATACTTCTGAGATCAGTGTACACAACCTGTGCAAGGGTGTGTATACAAGTATTCACAGGATGTGTACCCACTCACTCCTCCTTTCGGGGCTAGTACTTCCTGCCCTCTCAATGGTACTCCCTGGGGTCACAGGGAGCCATTTTTACTGCCTCTGTGTACACACAACTCCTGGGCCTTCTGGAATGTGCACTGGTTAGTGATTCCTCCTCTCCTTCACAAAGCTTCTGAGAATTCAAGTTCCATTTCTGAAGTAAACCCACTTGCTATCTCCTTGAAACCAGTGAAGAATGTCACTGACAAATGTAGGTTCAGATGAAAACAAAGCTGTTTGGAGCCCAAAAGGCTGCACACATCTGCCTTAATGGGTTAGGCTGGGCCCAGAAGACACATCAAACTCCCCTTAATTTGGGCTTACGGAAATGAGGATTTTAGAACTCAGGTTGCTTGCCTGATTGTTTCTTCCACTGAGCTCTTACCTACACAATCATAACCCCAAACAGCCTTTCAAGACATCATTGTCAAGAACAGGTAAGCAACCCATACATTTATGGGCAATGGATTTTCAACACAGGTGCCAAGACACTTCAATGGGGAAAAAATAGTCTTTTCAACAAATCATTCTGGGACAACTGCTTATCCATATGCAAAAGAATGAACTTGGGCCCCTACCTTACACCATATAAAAAATTAACTCAAAAGGGACTGTAGGTCTAAATATAAGAGCCAAAACTATAAAACTCTTAGAAGAAAACATAGGTGTAAATCTTTGTAGCCTTGGATTAGGCAATGAGCTCTTACATATATAGGAAAAGCACAAGCAATCGAATAAAAAACAGACTTTATCAAAATGGAACACTTTTGTGCTTCAAAGGAAACTATTAAGAAAGTAATAAGACAACTCACAGAGCAGAAAAAAATATTACAAATCATATATCTGATAAGGGTCTAGCATTCAGAATATATAAACAGCTCTTATAGATCAACAATGAAAGACAAAATGGGCAAAGGATTTGAATAGACAGTCTCCAAAGAAGATACACAAACGGCCAATAAGCACATAAAAAGATACTCAACATCATAAGCCATTAGGGAACTGAAAATCAAAACCACAGTGAGCTAGCACTTCACATCTACTAGGATGGCTACAGTAAAAAAGACAGATCAAAAGTGTTAGCAAAGATGTGGGGCAATTGGAACCCTCTTACTACTAAACCCATTACCATCAAGTTGATTCTGACTCGCAGCAACCCTATAGGACAGAGTAGAACTGCCCAAGGAACGGCTGGTGGATTCTAACTGCCAACCTTCTGGTTAGCAGCTGAGGTCTTAACCACTGTGCCACTAGAACTCCCTTACATTGCTGGTGGCAATGAAAAATCGTGTAGGCCCTGTGGGAAATATTTTGGCAATTGCTCAAAAAGTTAAACATAGAGTTACCATATGATCTAGCAATTCTATTCCTAGGTATATACACAAGAGAATGAAAACGTATATCCATGTAAACACTTGTACGTGAATGGTCATAACAGAATTATTCACGATAGACAAGTGGAAACTACTTGTCATAGTTATCTAGTGCTGCTATAACAGAAATACCACAAGTAAGTGGCTTTAACAAACATAAATTTATTTTCTCATGGTTTTGGAGGCCAGAAGTCTAAACTCAGGGTGCCACTCTAGGCGAAGGCTTTCTTTCTCCATCAGCTTTGGAGGAAAGTCCTTGTCTTTTTTGAGCTTCTTCTCCTGGGCAATCTTTATGTGGCTTGGCATTTCTCTTCCCCCATTTCTGCTCTGCTCATTTATTGAATCTCTAATGACTCAAGATACACTCTATACTAATCCTCCCTCATTAACATAATACAGACAACCCATTCCCAAATGGAATTACAACCATAGGCATAGAGGTTAGAATTTAAAACACATATTTTGGGGGAATATAATTCAACCCATACCACCATCCGATGTTCATTAATGATGAATAGATAAACAGTGTGGTATATCCATACGACGAAATGATACGTGGTATAACGAGGATACACCTTGAAAACATTACACTAAGTGAAAGAAGCCAATCACAGAAGTCCATATACTGCATGATTCCATTTAAATGAAATGTCCAGAATAGACAAATCCATACTTAACAGGTAAGTGATTTCTTTTACGAGTGATGAAAATGTTCTCAAATTAGACAGTAGTGATAGTTGTACAAACTTGTGATTATACTAAAAGCCAATGAATTGCCACTTTTAATACAGTGAATTTTATGGATGTGAATTACAGCTCAATTAAAAAAAAAATAGGTCACTGATCTTAGAAAGGCAAAAAAGTGTTTGTGGAACAGTCATGGGAGGCAGGTGAGTGCTAGCTCTTGCTCCAGGTCTCACGCTGAAGACAGACCAATACGAATCCGAGAGTACAACTTGCAGGGAGTGAGCAACACTGAGGTCTGGAACCAGAGGAGTCGTTTTCACAGGCAGAGGAAAAAAAGGACATTTGCCAATCAACTGTGTATGTCCAAGTCACTGTGACAGAATGGAGCCACCTTCTGAAATGAACTAGGAAGGTAGATTTTTACAAATGTTCCCTGTGAGGTCCTAGCTCCTTGTGGGCTCCTGGGAGTTGCTCTGGTAGGAGATCAAGAGCAGGGCTTGGTTAGCACACTGCTATGTGTCCCATGCCAAGTTCTTGAAGTCCATGGGCCTCCATTCCCTCAACTGTAAACCAAGGTACAACACCCACCTTTCATTGCTGTGATGAAGATTAAAGGAGATAATATAGGTAAAATGCTTAGTAGAGTGTCTGGGACAAAGTAAGTACCCAACAAATGTTACCTATAATTTGTTATTGTGGTTGTTCTTATTATCACTGATAAGATTGTTTAGCTTCTATGTCCACAAATACAAAATTTTGGGATAGGAGCTGAATTACAGAAATACTCACTAACATTGATAATAAATAAATCCAAATCTATAAAATTTTAATGACAAAGTCAACTGGGTGTTAGAATAAGTGAGTAACTTATGCGTAAGGAAATGCCACCAAACGGTAAGAAGCTTGTGTGATAAACAACTAGAGCTTCCATCATATCAAAACCAGGGCCAATGAGAAATCAAGTTCACACTGAGGAATAACAGAGCGTCACCAGAATCAGTACCAGTGTTGAAGACCCAATGAAAATGATGAGAGACATGCGCGTCATGCGGACGAAAGTGCCAGAGATGAGAACTGAAGGGAAAAAAAGACAAGATTTTGAAGAAAATGCAATGTAGAAATCAATCGGTGAAACTGCTATGATCCTTCCATTTCTATTTGGCTCAGGGCAGTGCTTTTCAAATGTTTTCTGTTAAAAAATTTTAAAGTTTTGCACTTTCATTTAGATTAAAAAAAAAACCAAACCCTGTGCCGTCGAGTCGATTCCGACTCATAGCTGCCCTATAGGACAGATAACAATCTGAAAAAAAGTACATGTAATATATAGATATGTGTAGATATGTTTACGTATATATGTGTATGTACAGTCATGTGCCCCATAACATCCATCTGGGCAACATCCGACCACATGTATGTCAGTGGTCCCAGAAGCTTACGATAGTAAGCTTCCTCAGTAAGCAACCTGAGTTCTAAAATCCTCATTTCCGTAAGCCCAAATTAAAGGGAGTTTGATGGGACACAGCAGACATAACCTGAAGCAGCAAATGCAACAGCTTCCTGCACACAACATGTGTATCTTGTGTCTCTTGTATACAAAACGATGGTGCTGCCAGGTGTATAATGGTACAATAAATTGTAGAGGGAGGTTATTTGCCCCAGCAAATGATAGGGTGTTTGCACAGTGTCCAAATCACGTAACGTCCTATTTCTGTGGACATTAAGCAATGCATGGCTGTATATACATACATGTTCATACAGACGCACACACGTAAAAAGCATAGCCTGGAGAATCTGAATGACCCCCTTATGAAAGAGTCCTGTCAAGTGACTCAGCCTGCAGTTTTCCCGACCATATGGGCTATTGTGTTGATGCCACATGCACTATTCTGGGAGTCAAGGACCACTGAGAAAAAGAGAAGCAGGCAGCATATGTTAAGAATCATTTCCCCCAAGGGAAGGCGTGTGACAATGGCATCTGACAAATATTACCAACCAAAGTTTTGCAACAGTTTATACAGAGAGATAAGTAGTGGTTATATAAGTAGTGGTTATCTCTTATATAAGAGATAAGAACTGATGTCACAAGGTACCCAGTAATAAAATGACAATAATGTTACCTACTAACACCACGTGTCGGGCACTGTTCTAAGCATTTTATATGTATTAACTCATTTAATCCTCAGAGCATTTCCTCTGAGCTAAGAATTCTTATCCTGATTTTACAGATGAGGACATCACAGTCAGAAAGTTTGCATAAACTTACCCAAGGTCATAAAGCTGGTAAATGAAGTCTCAGGCAGTCTGGCTCTGGAGCCATGCTCTTAACACTACACTGTACTTGTGATGATATTAATACCCACCTTTGGAGTTTATATTAACTTTACCCAAAAAACTTTGGTCTTTGTCCTCAGTTCCTAGGGGATAATCTCTAAAACCTTAGAATATCCCCAGTAATCAAATGTCTTTGATGAGGACTCCAGAGCCAGCCTAACCTAACAGGTTATGCTAGTGAGTTGAATCTTGGCTGGGGGCTAGCCTGACCAGAAGGACCACCTTGTGATAGCAACCTCATGATCACTTCCTGATATCCATCAATTTCAGGAAAGAGGGACTAGAGTTGGAATTACATAATGAGACCCCCAATAAATGCTCTGGACAAGGAAGCTCCATGGGCCTCTTGATTGGTGAGACACAATACATGTGGGAGGGTGGCGCATCCCTTTTTGGAACATGGAAGCTGTGTGCTGGGAACCCTTCCAGACCTAAGCCCAGGCACCTCTTCATTTGTATCCTGTTCCCTACAATAAAACTGTAATCGTAAGTATGGCACTTCGTGAGTTTTGTGAATTATTCTAGTAAATTATTGAACCCAAAGGAGTAGTGGGAGGCAGCAGGTCGGAAGTGAGGGGGACTGGGAACCCCTGAGCTTATGGCTGGTATCTTGAGGGGTAGAAGGAATGCCTGAATTTGGAGCCAGCAGGTCAGAAGTGAGGGTGTCCCAAGCTTGCGGCTGGCATCTGAGGTCTTGGGCCGACTTTGCAGTCTGGAGGACTGTGTCCTTTACTTGTGAGACGTGGCCTCATTCCAGGTGATTAGGGTCGAGGAAGAAGTACTGCGTGTGCAGCTGGTGTCAGAACAAAAGTGGCAGGGAACTGAATTGGATTTGATAGGTCCTTACAGGTGGAATCAGAGAAGTGGGATTTTGATTTTTTTCCTCATAAAACCCAGAGAAGCTTCTAGGGGCAATCAATCCTCTATTCACAAGGCAAGCTACAATGTGATTTCAGCAAAACATAATAAAATTCATTTTGAGTATGTTTGGTATATTAAATTTTTGCATGTTTTGATTTTACAGTTGCTTAAAGCATTTTTGCCTAATTTTAAGGTCCTGAATATTTAAGTAATACAATAACAGTAAGTCTAAGTGTCAGTGAGAATCTTTTACCTTTAAAACGTACACTAAAGAAATGCTAGCCTAGGTGTCTGATCACCCCTGTCTCACCTCCTATAGACGCTCAAAGACTAACTGCAAGGGCCAGCTCGTGCTGGATGTGTGTTTATGCATCTGGGTGTTTAGCGTTTGCCAGTTCCTCACACCATTATGTAGTGCTCATCTATATACCCCGACCCTCTTCCCCTGAGTTCCCCTATAATAGCCAGGACAACGTTTCCCAAACAGGATGGATGGCCACTGATTCAAGGACCTTAAGCTGGAATTTTCCAATCACAAGATTCATGAACAATAAAGGCGAGGCATATGACCAAGAGAAGGCTGGCTGGTCTGTGTGAGGAGGCAGAAACACACGAAGGGCTAAGACAGGTGAGACAGCCTAAGTCATGCCATGGGTCCAGCCATCTCAGGAGGAAGAGATGCTCTTCCCAGTATGTTAGACCTAAATTCCCCCGAGTGACATATGAAAACCCTATTCCAACATGCCAGTGCTCAGAAGTCCTTCGTGGGGCCTATCAGACATTCTCATGTATTCAACTCATTAACAGGCATTTGATTTGATTCTCAGACAGCCCTAGGAGGGCATCTCCATTTTACAGATGAAGAAATAAAACCTCAGAGTCTGCAACTTGCCTGATATTACTGAACTTGTACATGGTGGGACAGGGATTGAAACCAGGTCTGGCTCCAAGTCCAATCCAGTATTATCCTCACACCAGAAGGGAACCTGTAACGACCTGAAACAAGGTAGGAGCAGCAGGAGTGGCCAAAAAACCAAAGCCAAACCTGTGGCCGTCAAGTCAATTCCAACTCATAGCAACCCTACAGGACAGAGTTGAACTGCCCTATAGGGTTTCTAAAACTATAAATCTTTATGGAAGCAGGCTACCACATCTTTCTTCTGTAGAGTGGCTGGTGGGTTCAAACTGCCGACCTTTTAGTTAGCAGCTGAACGCTTAACCACTGTTCCACCAGGGATACCTTTTTTTTTTCTTTAACCATAAAAATGGGTTGTCTATTCAAAAAATTAATTAAAAAAAAAGGCTGTATGAAGAAGGTTCCTTCCCAGGCTCTCCCTTTCTAGTTGGTTAATCTGTACCACACACTTCTCCACACACTTGCTTGTCCCCAGTTGTCTACCACCTCCTCCATGGGCCACTCAGGTTTCATGTTCTCCACATCTTCTTTGTCACTATATCACACCCGTATGCATTATGCTTCACTGTATTTTTTGGAAGTTGCAGATAATCTGAACTGTTAGCTTCCTCCCTTCTAGATGAAAATTTTTTACACTCAAATATTTTACAGTGAGCCTCAGAGAGACTAAGTAAGACAAAGTAACTTGCTATCCAGTCAGAGCTGGACCTTGAATCTGCTCTGAGCCCTATGTCCCTTCTTCCCACTGCCCCCATGTTGCTTCCAGTTACAGCTCCCGGCTTCAACAGTCCCTGAAGAAGAGGGATGATGATGTCTCCTTTGTCTGGCTTTATACCCTAATAGAGTTCAGTGCTCAGTGACAATCACAAATCCCACATGAAAGCAAGGAAGGAAGGAGAGAGAGGGAGGGAGGCAGGTACTCACTCTTGCAGAGACCGATCTGAACCATCAGCGTTTGCTGTCCCCAGGTCTGAGTCGCAGGACATGGGCTCCTCAGAACGGTCTGGACTCTTGGAGCCATTTTCTTGGAGAAGGCAGCTATCAGAGTTCAGGCTGCAGGACAGCTGGGATGAACTGGCTGTGTCCAGGCTGAGGGAGGAGGCAGTCAGCTTCCTGTTCCGCCGGATCTTATGGCCTGAGTGCTGGACTTCAATGTCCTCTGAGCCCGAGGAATGGGAAATTGAATCCAGGGACTCCTTCCGCTGTAGTTCTGTACCCGAGGTAGTGAGAGGGTCGAGCTCAGAGAGGGGGCAAAGTCCAGAGAGGGCCAATGGGGTGAGTGTCCACTCGTTTAAGATGGCAGACTTGTATGAGAGTTCAAAGGACAAAGACGTTAGTCCCTGCAGGAAGCTAAGGAGAAACTCGCCCTCCTCGGCATCTCGAAGCAGGGCTGTGGGCTGATAGTACTCACACAGCCGGGCCTGGTCCTGGAGGAGCAATTTCAGGTAACATTCCATCAGTCCATCATTGAGGGCCAGTCGGAGCCATGCCCGGCAGCGGCCCACATCCGTGTTGACGAAGACCAGGTCCTCTAATTCTGAAATGATGTGTCTGGGAAGGGGGAAAACAGGCTTGTTTCAAGTAACTACCTCAAATCACTGAGATGTCATTTTCTCCGCTAGCTAGCAAGAATCAATCATAATGACTGTAAGTATACATAGGCGTGACAAAATCCTGGATAACAGTGTTTTAAGGGGAATTCAGAAATATCTAATCTATAACCCCCTAAGGTTTCAAGGTTGGCGTCATGAATTTCTATGTTTATTAATACTATCCCCTGGGCCCATGGCATTGATCTACTCATCTAAGACATGTTTGCTGAGCCCCTAAGTGCAAGCTTCTCGGAGCTGTGAAGATACAGGGTAAAGACATGGTCTCTGCTCTCAGCAACTAACTGCCTTTCAATGGCACATGTGATTCAAGCCCTATTTTTGGTATATTTCAGGGTTAGGGTGAGTAAAATGCCATAGAAAAGGCAGCCCTGAGGGATTTCAAGAGACAAAGATGGAAGGAGAACCTTCTGGACACAAGAGACTGACAAAAAAAGGCACAGAAGGGTAGGAAAGCAACAGACATGTAGGAGCAGTCGTGAGCACTCTGATTACAACATGGGGAGGTGATTCAGTTGCAAAGCCAGGTAGTAAATCTTGAGGATCAAAGTGATAGACAAAGTGGGGCAATGGTTCCCACGACAGGCTGTGCATCAGAACCACCCAGGGAACTTGATCAGGTCACAGATTCTGAGCCCCCAACCTAGTGAACCAGACTCGAGGGGACTGGCAGCAGCCCCAGGATGGCATTTGGGAGCCTATGGGCTACAGGTTTTTGTGCAGGAAAGTTTGACTTGGCCATAACTATGCAGATTTCAGGGGGGACTTCTCTGAATAGAAAGATAAGGCCTCAAGTCTACCAAACTCAGTTCCTGAACCCTTCAGTTTGAGGTAAATGCCCCTCCTCTGAGCTACCCTAGCCCTCTGTGCATGTCTCCTCTGTGGGTGGGCAGACCACACTGTACTGGGGACTGACCACACTCTACTGGGCTCAATAACTGACCTCCCAGTTGCTTAAGCTCAGTAAATGCTGACCTGCTGACTGACCTAATGCAAGACAGAATGAGATAAGAGGGACAATTAGAAAGCCAATTGTCAGCCAGGAGCAAGTAAGAACCTGAGATAGGACAGTGATAGTAAGGCATGGAAAGGAAGACTAGAGACTGAAAAGGCACCTCCAGCCTGAAGGTGGCATTTAATAGCCCTCAGAGGCACAGTGCACCCCTGGTGGCACAGTAGGGAGGCCTGGTGGTGTGGTGGTTAACAGTTCAGCCGCTAACCAAAAGATTGGCAGTCTGAATCCACCAGCTGCTCCTTAGAAACCCTATGGGGCAGTTCTACTCTGTCCTACAGGGCCGCAATGATTCAGAATCAACTCAACAGCCATGGGGTTGATTTTTGATTATAGGCACGGTGCCAGATACTTTGGGCAGGGCCAAAAAGACAAATGTCTCACGGGTGAATATTCAGATGTTCTAACTGGATTCTACTCCTTAAAAAATCCTATCCTTCGTTACAGTATAACATTTTGCACATAGATGTTCAAACATTCTAAGGCAGGGTTAGCAAACTTTTTTTATAAAGGGCCAGATAGTAAATATTTTAGGGTTTGTGGGCCATACAACCTCTGTTGAACTACTCAGCTATACCACAGTTGGGGAAAAACAGTCATAGACAGTATGAATACGGATGGGTGTGGCTGTGTTCCAATAAAACTTTACAACAACAGGTGGTGGAACAGACTTGGTCTATGAGCCCTAGCCTGCCAACCCTCATCTAATGCAATGTTTCCCAAAATTTCTACATTGTGACAAATACACAAAATGTTTCTGTGGCACCCTCAAGTAAACAAGAGGCTGTTCCTACTACATGAGGCCAGCCCTGGGGCACAAAGCAGCCCCAGGTCATCCTTTGAGGGCTAAGGGGCTCAAAATCTGGTGGCACACTGCCTGGGAAGCTTGGTCAACTGTCTCCATCCACTATCTCTACACTAGAACACAGAGAGGCTCTTTAAGTTTTCCTCGCAGCTGAAGAGGAAGAGCCAAGTGTCCCACACTCAGAAACTCCTCCCCAAAGCAAAGCCTCTCCCAGCTGAGCTCACTTGTGGGTAACGGCTTTCAGGAGGGGCCAGAAGACAGGCTGAGGCAGAGGCTTCTGGTGGGCACTTTTCTTCCTCTTTCCTCCAGCCTCAGCTCGGATGTGCTTGGCGTGCAGGCCATGGATAAACACAGCCTCCAGGGCACTGCACATGGTATTGGCATCTCCATCTTCACTGGTGACCACTGTGTCTGAGGACACGTACTGTTTCTGCAACGCCTTCACTGATCCCACCAGCTTCTTCTTGATGACCTAGGCAGTGCCAAACATAACACAGGCCTTTAGAGAAATATTCCAGGGGATGTGACTCTTTGCCTACCGGCAAATACATGTGCAACCACACAGGCAACCTATCTTATATCCATTTTTTTTTTCAAGTTAATTTTTATTGTGCTTTAAGTGAAAGTTTACAAATCAGGTCAGTTTCTCATACAAAAATTTACATACATCTTGCTATACACTCCTAATTGTTCTTCCCCTAATAAGACAGCACAGTCCTTCCCTCCACACTCTCTCCTCGTGTCCATTTGGGCATATTCTGGCCCCCTCTGCCCTCTTATCTCCCCTCCAGATAGGGGATGCAAACATAGTCTCATGTGTCTACTTGATCCAAGAAACTCATTCTTCACTAGTATCATTTTCCATCCTGTATTCCAGTCTAATCCATGTCTGAAGAGTTAGCTTTGGGAATGGTTCCTGTCTTGGGCTAACAGAAGGCCTCCAGGGCCTTCTGGGTCCTTCTAGTCCCAGTCTGACCATTAAGTCTGGTCTTTTTATGAGAATTTGGGGTCTGCATCCCATTGCTCTCCTGCTCCCTCAGGGGTTCTCTGTTGTGTTCCCTCTCAGGGCAGTCATTGGTTGTGGCCAGGCGCCATCTAGTTCTTCTGGCCTCAGGTTGATGTAGTCTCTGGTTTATGTGGTCCCTTCTGTCTCTTAGGCTCATAATTACCTTGTGTCTTTGGTGTTCTTCATTATTACTTGCTCCAGGTGGGTTGAGACCAATTGATGCATCTTAGATGGCTGCTTGCTAGCATTAAGTCCATTTTTTGTAAACTCCCATTTTATCACCAATAAGATGATCAAGAAATGGCAGGATCTCCTCAGACCCTACTTCTGCTATAACTTTTCTCAACTTGAGGCCTCTTTCTGGATACTGCCCATTCATTTAAAAGTATAAAAAGCTGATGAAATGCCGATCTCTCCTTTCCCACCCTGACCCTCCCTTGCTCGCCTACCGGGATGGCAGCCCGGGGGTCCAGTCCATTCTCCACCACTGAGAGCATTTCCACTTGTGCAGCAGCTCCCACAGAGAATCACATGACACCTGCAGAGAAAGATGAGGGCCAGATGAGCAAGCTCCCAAGTCACTCCCTTTCCCAGCCAGAGTCCCCAGCTGGTAGCTGGGGGCCAACGAATCTTACTCAAAGTGCAACCGAAAGGCCTTTTCAGTACAAAAATAAAAACCAGAGAGTGGATTCTAAGGAAGTAAACAGGGAAGGAAAAAAGTCAGAGGGCTCAGACCTCAGGAGGTAAAGAGCCCTGTGCGCCACGGGTGGATCTTCCCCAAGGAATAGGCACCAAGAGCGCTTTACACCAAACGCTGGCAGAGTGCCAGTGTCCATGGGATTTTTTTTGGGGGGGGCAGCAGAGAATGACAGGATGATTTAGATACAAAGAGAGGGTGCAACAGGGATGCTGCGCAGGAAGCGCGCCTTGGGACCAGGAAGCAGGGGCTCAGAATTCATTCAGGGCCCTGCAGCTGCCCCGACTCATAGCCCAGTCCCATGCCTGCACTGAAAATTATAACTGAAATGGCTTCAAAAGGGGAGGGTTCATCTGCTACACTTCTGCTTTTCCTTCAGGCTATGATGGTCTGGGTTCAGCAGCACTGGGACACGTCGAAACAGGGCCAACAAGGGTCCTAGTCTCAGTTTGGCCTCTAACCAGTTGGGCATGCTTGGGCAGGGTATCGGACCCCTCCGATGGAGATTAGGAAGGTGTGTAAAATGCCTGGCACAGGGCCTGATATATACCAGGTGCTCAGTAAATGGTATCTATGATCCCAATCTTTTTTTTTATGATCCCAGTAGACATGGCCACTCAATACACAGGCAAAGAATGCCATCGCTTAGACGAATGTGCACGAATAGGTGAAATCGGTACACAGTGAACTCTGCTTTTTAATGGAAATTTTTTTTCTCTTAATCATTAATTTTACATGGAAAGGGAAGAGGATCCAGATAAGTAAAGCATGGCTGAAGAAGAATAAAGTAGGATGACTTGCACTATCTGACCTCAGAACTACTATACAGCTATGGTAGTCAAAACAGCCTGGTACTGGTACAACAGAAACACTGACCAAAGGAACAGAATTGAGAACCCAGATGTAAATCCATCTACCTACGGTCACCTGACCCTCCACAAGGGCCCAAAGTCCATCAAATGGGGAAAAGACAGTCTTTTTAACAAATGGTGCTGGCAAAACTGGATGTCCACCTGCAAAAAAAAAATGAAACAGGACCCTTACCTCACACCACACACAAAAACTAATTTCAAAATGGATCAAAGACCTAAATATAACACCAAAAACTATAAAGATTATCAACACTAGAGGCCCTAATACATGGCATTAACAGGATACGATCTGTAACTAACATCACACAAACTCCAGGAGATAAGCTAGATAACTGGGATCTTCTAAAAATTAAACACATATGCTCATCAAAAGACTTCACCAAAAGAGTATAAAGAGAATCTACAGACTGGGAAAAAAAAAATTGGCTATGACAAATCCGACGAAGTTCTAATCTCTAAAATCTACAGGAAAATCTAACACCTCTATAACAAAAAGACAAATAATCCAATTACAAAAATGGGCAAAGGAAATGAACAGACACTTCACCAAAGAAGACATTCAAGTGGCTGGCAGACACATAAGGGATTGCTCACTAGCCATTAGAGAAATGCAAATCAAAACCACAGCGGGACGCCATCTCACCCCGGCACTGCTGGCACAAGTTAAAAACAACAGAAAACAAATGTTGGAGAGGCTTCGGGGAGATTGGAACTCTTATGCACCGCTGATGGGAATGCAAAATGATATAACCTTTTGGAAAACAATACGGTGCTTCCTTAGAAAGCTGGAAATAGAAATACCATATGATCCAGCAATCCCACTCCTAGGAATATATCCTAGAGAAATAAGAGCTGCCACATGAGTAGACATATACATAACCATGTTCACTGCAGTACTGTTCACAATAGCAAAAAGATGGAAACAACCTAGATGCCCATCAACAGATAAATGGATGTACCAACAAACTACAGTACATATGCAAACGGAGTATTATGCTACGGTAAAGAACAACGATGAATCTGTGAAGCATCTCGCAACGTGGATCAATCTGGAGGGCATCATGCTGAGTGAAGTAAGTCAATCACAAAAGGACAAATATTGTATGAGACCGTTTCGATAAAAACTCATGAAAAGGTTTACACACGAAAAGAAACAATCTTTGATGGTTATGAGGGGTGGGGTGGGGACGGAAAAACACTAAATAGACAATAGATAAGCGGTAACTTTGGTGAAGGGTAAGAAAGTACACAATACTGGGGAAGCCAGCACAACTTGTTCAAGGGAAGGTTATGGAAGCTCCATAGACACATCCAAACTCCCTGAGGGATGGAATTACTGGGCTGAGGGCTGTGGGGACCATGGTCTTGGGAAACATCTAGCTCAACTGGCATAACATAGTTTATAAAGACACTGTTCTACATTCTACTTTGGGGAGAAGCATCTGGGGTTTTAAAAGCTTGTAAGTGGGCCATCTAAGATATTCCACTGGTCTCATCCCGTCTGGAGCAAGGGAGAATGAAGAAAACAAAAGACACAAGAGAAAGATTAGTCCAACGGACTAAATGGACCACAACTACCACAGCCTCCACCAGACTGAGTCCAGCACAACTAGGTGGTGACTGGTTACCACCACTGACTGCTCTGACAGGGATCACAACGGACCTGGAGAAAAATGTAGAACAAAATTCAAACTCACAAAAAAAGATCAGACTTACTGGCCTGACAGAGACTGGAGAAACCCCGAGAGTATGGCCCCCGGACACCCTTTTACCTCAGTAATGAAGTCACTCCTAAGGTTCACCTTTTACCCAAAAATTAGACAGACCCATAAAACAAAACAAGACTAAAGAGGCACACCAGCCTGGCGCAAGGACTAGAAAGCAGGAGAGGACAGGAAAGCTGGTAATAGGGAACCTAGGATATAGAAGGGGAGAGTGTTGACGTGTCGTGTGGTTGGTAACCAATGTCACAAAACAGTATGTGTACTAACTGTTTAATGAGAAGCTAGTTTGTTCTGTAACACTTCATCGAAAGTATAATTAAAAAAAAATGAACTTCTCTTTTCTATTGTTGAAGCCCTCAGTTTCTCTTGCAGGTTTGAGTGTTGCTTCAGCAAGAGGTGGGTCAGGCCCCATTTGCAGGGCAGTAGTGAGCTAGATCCCAGGTCCTGGCATAAGGCCAGCTCCACCAAGGATGAGCGAGACCTCGGGGCAGCTGGCTTCCTCCCCCAGGGTGGTTGGGGGAGCCTGAGCCTGAGGGGGGCTGCTGGCTGGCCCAGCCCCACCACAGCAACTTGGAAAGACCAGAAGGAACAGGCATATTCATACCTAAACAAATCTCTAGCAAACACACAAGGAGCTCTGGTGGCTCAGTGCTTAAGTGCTTGGCTACAATCAGAAGGTCAGCAGTTCAAACCAGGGCTTCAAACCTTTTATCTCGGTTCAAATACCTGCCGAGAATCTGTAGTTCTAACAAGTTCCCAGGTGATGCTAATACTGCTGGTTAGCGACCAATTATGAGAACCACTAGTAAAGCAGTGGTTCTCAAAATTTATTATGCTTAAGAATCACCTGAGGATCTTATTAAACTGTAGATCCTGATTAAGTATATCTGGGGTGGAAATGCAAATTTCTCAGCAGGGGTTCAAACCAGAATGAACTGACTCAAAGACCTATAATTAAATAAGAATAATAGAGTATGCTTAACCCCAGAAACTACTGCTGAGATAATCGTTAAACCTTACACCAGAAATACCCCTGAAGTATTCTTTAAACCAAACAACCGTTTAGCTTAACCAGTAAAGAACGTCTGTCATGAGCATTGTGTTCTTTTAAGAACTATCTATGTGGGATCAAACTGACAATAGCAACTAGAAAGATTAGACAGGCAATTTAGTGGGAGGTGAGTTTATGTTAATGGCGGGAGGAACAATTTGGAAAAGGAGGGTGAGAATGGTTACAAAAGTCTAAGAATGTAATCAGTGTCACTGAATTGTACATACAGAAATTGTTGAATCAGTGTATGTTTTGCTGTGTATATTCCCAATGTCAAAAAATAAATACATAAAAAATAACAGCATATTCTTTGTGTGGGGGGGGCAGTCAATGAGTGCTCCAGCCAAGTAACCCTCTGCTAAACCAAATTAAACTGAAGCTAAGAGGTCAGAGCAGGGCCAGGCAATTAACTGTCTCCTCAAACAGTGTCAGAAAGCCATAAAATGACAATAGCTCAGGGGAATCCAGGAAGAAAGCCAGTCACTTGACAATTCACAAAAACAGGACTAAGTCTTTGGGATTCAAGCCACAATTCAGGGCATACCTTTCTATGAAGGAAGCCAAGTCACCGTACGTATTCACATCTGTTCCATAACGCCTCAGAGAGGAAGGAAACCAGCTCGGAGGCAGGAATCTGACCATCCAGGACACAAGAAATTGCTAGTGGAACCAGAACAGGGCTTTGGGTCTCTTGACTGCTGGGTCAGCACTCCATCATCCTACGGGCCAGGCCTCAAATCTACCATTGTATGGGATTGAGTTTGCTTCCTGTCCTCAAGCACTTTTCACCCAAACCAAATACCAAATCAAGAGAGGTAGAGCTTCAAGGAACCTCTACGATGACGGGAGTAATGGGAAAACTTGGGCAACACCATAAACTGCTCTCAAAAGATTACAGTGGAAGTCTGAGGTGGAGAGAAGGTGGTTTCTACCCTTTTAAGAACTCCAGATCACGTGACACAGAGGCTCTGTCTACTTCCACTCCGAGCACCGATTTCTCCTTATACAGCTCTCTGGAGTGAGCAAAGCAAGCTTTTCTGATCTCATTCTCTAACTTCATTTAATTCTTAGAACAATCCTGGGAAGGAGGATGGTTATTTCCATTTTACAGGAAAGAAAACCGAAGCTGTGTAGAAATGGCCCTCAGGTAAGGGACTGAACTTTCTGCTTTCTGCATTCCAAGTCCTGTTTCTTTCCAGCACATCAAACTGTCTCAGGTCTCTGGCTCAAAGAATTTCAGGCAAAAGTTAGTTACAGATTTTTTAAGAGATGCAGAAGTTCCATTTTCTCTACCATCAAACGAGGCCTAAAACCAACACGTCTTGCCAGTCAGATCTGTAGCCCCAATCACCTGAGCCGAGGTCCATTCCACAGTGCCCAAGTTTCAGAGCTGCCTTTCTTAAATGTTCTAGCACACAGTTAGGAAGGAACTGTCCTGCTTCCTCTTCTTCATTATACTGCTTGGCTTTCTGTATATGTCCAATCTCACTTCCTCTGGAGACCAAAGAGAAAATAATGGCCTAGACGAAGACTTACATTAAAAGAAGAAATGGATAAACTGGCTTCACTGCTTTCAACGCAAATCAGTAAACAGCAAGCTCTTCTCTTCAGACTTCTCAGCCACTCCCAACAGCCTTGCCAGCACCGGCTGAATCTAATCCAGTACCTGGTGGTTCAGAACAGCCTGGCATAGGACACTCAGCTGCTGTACCAATAGATGACTCATGTTGTTTTCAGTTGGAAAGGAATGACAAAGTAGTCAGTATGGAAAAGAATGACAAGGTCATCTGATTCAGAAAGGCATTTGATCTTTCAGACATATGAGCGCTGAGTAAGTAAACAGCACCTTCCTTCCACCTGAAGAAATCCAAGTTGGATTTTTAGACAATTGCCCTGTGTGGGATGGGGATGAGGGTGGACTCTGTTGCAATTCAATGCTAGCTATACGGCAAGAAACTTCCAGAAGCTTATGATTCTCAGACCAAGGACTAGTGGGCCAGGGCAGACCTATGAAGTTGGTGAACACCGCATATCTTTCTTTCCTCCCTCCTCCCTTCCACCCAGTAATCCCATTTCCCCCATATTCCTGACCCATATCCTGTAGGATTCTAGATAGGACCAAATTCTGAATAAATGAAAACAGGCACACTTTGCCTGACTTATTCACCATCGCATTTCCAGTGCCTAGAACAGTGCCTGGCACACAGTAGTTGTTAGTTGTTGTTGTTTGGTGCCGTCAAGTCGGTTCTGACTCATAGCGACCCTATGCACAACAGAATGAAACACTGCCTGGTCCTGAGCCATCCTTACAATCGCTGTTATGCTTGAGCTCATTGTTGCAGCCGCTGTGTCAATCCACCTCGTTGAGGGTCTTCCTCTTTTCTGCTGACCCTGTACTTTGCTAAGCATGATGTGCTCAATAAATGCTTGATGAATGAATCAATGAATGAAATAAAAATAAAGCACAGAGCAATATTACTATTTCCATTTCATAGACTGTGGGAAGTTAAGGTATACAACTTGTAAGTGGTGGGGCCATTATGTACTGTGACGGATTGAATTGTGTCCCCCCAAAATGTGTGTCATCTTGGCTAAGCCATGATCCCCAGAATTGTGTGACTGTCCACAATTTTGTTACCTGATGTGATTTTCCTATATGTTGTAAATCTTAACCTCTATGATGTTAATGAGGTAGGATTAGAGGCAGTTATGTTAGTAAGGCAGGACTCGATCTACAAGATTAGATTGTATCTTCAATCTCTTCTGAGATATAAAAGAGAGAAGCAAGCAGAGAGACAAAGGGGCTCACTACCACCAAGCTAGATGAGCTAGGAGCACATGTCCTTTGGACCCGGGGTCCCTAGAAGCTCCTAGAGCAGGGGGAGATTGATGACAAGGACCGTCCCCTAGAGAGTGAAAGCCTCCCCCTGGATTCGGACATCTAGCCTCCTAGACTATGAGAGAATAAATTTGTTTGTTAAAGCCACCCGCTTGTGGTATTTCTGTTATAGCAGCACTAGAGAACTAAGACCATTACTTTTTCCATTAAACCAAACTGTGGATAAGGCTGAAAACCATGCAGATATATTGCACTTTAATGGGGGGATACTGAACCACATTCGATTTTTGAGGAATCACAGACTATAATAGTAAAATGGTAAGCAAAGACAATGGGTTCTTTTGGGGGCCCTTTCAAATTACTGTATGAGGATGGCCAACTCTTCTAAAGCCAGGCCATCAGAGTTTGGAGAAGATGTGCATCAAAAAGCTCCAGGAGACTATAAATGCTGAGCATGGGGCCTGGGTGCCTCAGGATGTCTTTCTGCCTCATTTACTCTGAGATAACTTGGCTCCCTGTGTCATGAGTGACCTAAAACAGTCAAAACTCAATGATCCAGCACCTGCAAAAAAATGAAGCGATTCAGTGGTATCTGTATCCACCTAGGTCTCAGCCTCCCCAGGACCTACTCACTTATACTCTTTACAACATACAACATTGCCCCTGGCACCTATCATGTCCCCTGTGTGCAGAGTTGGGACTGACTTACAATCAGCACTGGCAGGTAGAAACACTGGGTTCTGTGACTACGGCCAACCTCACACAGTGGCCCTCCGAGGTTCTCAAGGCCAGAATACCAGCCAAAAGGAAGTGATGGCTTCTGTCGCCCCAGGCCTAATGAGCTGGATGAGTGACTGTCCCTCACCTTCCAAGTATTTCGATGATGCCTACCACTCCAGCAGTCAGCATCAGTAATTTAATATGAATGCTAGAAACAATGTCCCTGGGAAGAGGTACAGGGGATTAGGCACTAAGAAAAACTTCGACTCCAGAGGGGTCTACTCCTTGACACTTATTTACCACCTGAGGCCCTGCACACACCCACTCAAGCTGTTCAGTCTCTAATTGCCTGGCTCTAAACAAGCACCTAGATTTGGCTGCCAAAGGGCAGCTGGTGAGGTTGGCAGGGGATGCCGTTGAATGTGGGCTGGGTCAAGAGAAGAATGGGTGTGAAGTATGGGGGTGGGGACAGCAGAGGTGAAAGGACACAGAGACTTGGTTTTCGAGAAGATTGGATGAGGGTTAGCAGGAAACAGGGCAGTAAGAGTTGGGGGCAGTTTAGCAAAGACTTAGGGAATGGGGTGTCCTCCGGATGGTAGGAGGTGGAAGGACGACTGGAGTTATAAAGTGAAAAAGTGTATGAACTAAGGAGTTAGAGACCAAGTCTGTGAGAACAAGATACATATAAAACCTGGGAGATGACTATGATCATAATTATCAAGAAGAAAGGGGTGCACTCAAGGAGGGCGCCTACTTCGGTGGTGGTTCTTAAATGAAAGCAGACCTCAGGGAGCACAGAAAGGGTGTATGACAGATTGGGATAAGAAAGTTGAACACAAAAGGAGAATCCCAAATAGGGAACTGGGGGAGGTTTGCGTAGTGAACGAGGATTGCCAGAGGGGTTGAGGGGTAAGGATGAGATGTGTTAGGGGGAGGCAGAGGAATGTGGCTGAGATTGCGGTTGGAATTGGGCTAGAGTGGGGTCTGGGGCGACGCTGCATTTACGCAAGATGGACAGTGAGAGGATGGGGGTAAGAGCTGGGTTCAGGTCACGGGTGAGAGAAGATGGAGGGGACGGCCCTGCAGTGGCAATGGAGGCCGAAGGCTGGGGTCAGAGTGGGGCGGACAGGGAACCGGGCGGGGCGGGGGGCTTGGGCTGGGAAAGGTAGGGGGCTCTGAAGTCGGTCTCGAAGCAGCCAGGGTTTGTGATCACGGAGAGGGCGGGAGACCCATCGTCCGCTCGCGTCTCCGCCCCGCCGCCCCTCAGCTGCCCTCCTCGCCCCCTGACCCCTGACTCACCAAAGGGAGCGGGGAGGGGGCGGGGGTCACTCACAGGCGCTGCAGCCCCTCAGCCTCTAACCGGAAGCTGCGCCCTCCCGGCCACTGACAACAGGAAGCAGCTCCAGCGACGTCTGACGCCATCACGTTGGCACGGCGCCCTGGCCCCGCCTCCGGCACGCAGAGCCAATCATGGAGTCCCGCAGGGCCGCGGGGCGGGGTCAGCCGCTCCCTCCGGGGGCAGTTCCCAGAAGCCAGTGTAGGGGCATGGTGTGGAGATATGGGACCCCAAGACTGGTGCTGGGCCCCTGTTCCCACAGGGTATGCGACAGATCGTGGCTTCTGGGTCCCTGACCTGGCTTGGCCTCAGCACCATTTGCGTCACCTTGGAGCCGTCACTTTGCCTCCCACAGCCTCAGGCTTCCCGCTTGAAAAATGGTATCAATACTGTTTCTCCTGGAAACCCTGGTGCTGTAGTGGTTAAATGCTACGGCTGCTAACGAAGAGATCAGCAGTTGGAATCCGCCAGGCGCTCCTTGGAAACTCTATGGGGCCGTTCTGCTCCGTTCTATAGGGTCGCTATGAGTCGGAATTGACTCGACGGCAGTGGGTTTGGGCTTTTGCTTTTTAATACTTCTCCTGCGGTTGCCTCCCGGAGGGCACCAGCGCAGCCCGGCGTGCGGAGCGGTCCCAGGTGGGAATCTTTTCACCAGAGGTTCGCAGGAAAGACATACATGTTAGGACTACACCTTATGCCACAGGAGTGCCCTGAGGTCCTCTGAGCACTCTTCTGTAGTCCGCCCATCCGTCCCGCGTGGCACGAAGCTCAAGGATCCGCTCATTCTCATCTAGCCATTAAGTTTATTCTTTCCATCGTAGAATGTGACATTTCTCTTTCAAATGGACTCAGAACAAAATATCAAAAAGTAGCTATCGCAGCGAAGTGCTCGCAGGGCCCGGTAACTGGGCCGCCTTAGCCGGGAATGTCTTGGACAAATGGGGGCCTGAGAGCCTGAATATGAGCGGGAAAAGGGGGGAGGAGTGCTGCTACATGCAAGTCCTAAGGACATACAGTGGTGCTTAGGGGACAACCCAGTTCTTGGAAGCGAGCTCCACTAACTTGTCTGGTGTCCTATGCTCCGTCAGACTCTCCTGGAAGGAAAGTGACTCTGACACTTCTGAGGTCGGGGTCCCAGCCCCTGCTTCCACTCTAATGCTGCAGTTGTGTTCCAGGAATAAGGTTCTTGCCTCTCACTGGTCAAAAATGAGCAGGTAAGGCATGTAGAGTTTTCCGCATGAGCAGAGCTGTATTGAAGAGGTTTGCAAGGGGAAGTGAGGAGGGCCTAAAGCAACGCATACACCCGTCTCACAGAACAAGATGGGCCTGGGTTTTTAAAAGTTCTTGGGCCGGTGGAAGGCATTATGCTGAGAGAAATTAGTCAGCTGCAAAAGGACAAATATTGTATAAGACCACTATTATAAGAACTTGAGAAATAGTTTTAACAGAGAGGAAAATATTCTTTGATGGTTATGAGAGGGGGGAGGGAGGGAGAAAGGAAGAGGAGTATTCACTAATTAGATGGTAGATAAGAACTACTTTAGGTGAAGGGAAAGACAACACACAATATAGGAGAGGTCAGCACAACTGGACTGAACCAAAAGCAAAGAAGTTTCCTGAATAAACTGAATGCTTTGAAGGCCAGCGTAGCAGGGTCGGGGGTTTGGGAACCATGGTTTCAGGGGACATCTAAGTCAATTGGCATAGTAAAATCTATTAAGAAAACATTCTGCATCCCACTTTGAAGAGTGGGCGTCAGGGGTCTTAAACGCTAGCAAGCAGCCATCTAAGATGAATCAATTGGTCTCAACCCACCTGGATCAAAGGAGAATGAAGAACAAGGACACAAGGTAATTAAAATGAGCCCAAGAGACAGAAAGGGCCACATAAACCAGAGACTACATCAGCCTGAGACCAGAAGAACTAGATGGTGCCTGGCTACAACGGATGACTGCCCTGACAGGGAACACAACAGAGAACCCCTGAGGGAGCAGGAGAGCAGTGGGATGCAGATCCCAAATTCTCATAAAAAGACCAGACTTAATGGTCTGACTGAGACTAGAAGGACCCTGGTGGTCATGGCCCCCAGGCCTCCTGTTAGCCCAAGACAGGAACCATTCCCAAAGCTAACTCTTCAGACAGGGATTGGACTGGTCAATGGGATAGAAAAAGATGCTGGTGAAGAATGAGCTTCTTGGATCAAATAGACACATGAGACTATGTTAGCATCTCCTATCTGGAGGGGAGATGAGAGGGCAGAGGGGGTCAGAAGCTAGTAGAATGAACACGAAAACAGAGAGTGGAGGGAAGGAGCGGGCTGTCTCATTAGGGGGAGAGCAATTACGAGTGTATATAAATTTTTGTGTGAGAGACTGACCTGATTTGTAAACTTTCACTTAAAGCACCATAAAAATTAAAAATGTTCTTGGGTGGGAAAAGATTCATGTTTATTCACAGGCATAGGCAAGGATATGTTAACTTCGGTGCCTGTGTGTGCGCAGCAGCTTTCCAAGATGGCTCCTGTCCCGCAGGCACCTGGGATTCGTAGCAGGACTTATTATGGGGTGTCGTGTCTCCGCAGCCTCCTGGCTGCTGCTGCAGCTTCTCACTGCCCCTGGTGGAGGTCACACAGCGGTCACAGGTGGATGTTCTGCGCATGTCCTTGGGGCTGGTTTTCTCCAGCTACTTCTGAAAGACAACTTCCAGGTATTTTCTGATACCCTGCCCCATTGTTCTGGGGAATGGCTTTATTTTTGTGACTGGGCCCAATTTCTTGGTTGCTTTGTTTCCAGATTTGGGGGGCCCTCTGTTGTCTTGTCTTAATAAGTCCCTAGGCTCCACACCCAAACCCCTATTACCTCCCTGATAGTATAGCCTGTTTCTCTTTTACTTGCTTCTCCTCTAACCACACCAATCTCTTTGGTATTCCTCAAACAGGCACCCTCCCATCTCAGGGTCTTTGCTCCCTGTCTTAGTTGGGGTTCTGGCCCCCGACTGCATGGAGTGAACTGCCCCTTGAGTAATTCTCTTTCCAGGAGTGAGAGCCGCCCCTCCTCTGTTTGAAGCTGGATAGGTCAGAGTGCATTCCAGAGAACTAGTGGTTGATGTTTGAGCAAGATTAGAGGTGAAGACATAGAAACAAAGTAGTCCCTTGGTGAAATTTACTTGTGAAATTCAGTTACCTTGGCAAACAGATAGTGTTTCTGGCGATAATTGGTCCCGTGAGAGCATCGGTGACTTGGTACAAGTTTGCTCTCCCCCCAGATAAAGGACATAATGTCCTCGATTATTCCACTGCTTGCCCCTGCACCCCATATCCACTCTCTGCAGGACTGTGAGGAACCCTGTGGAATCGGTGGTCTCTTGTCTTGCCTCCCCGGCCTCTTGGCAGAGTCTGCTACCTTATGGTACTATTCTCATCTTGCTCTACCCTCTTTTGGGACCGCATACCCCTTTGTGTCACTGAATAAAGCAGTGGATTCTCGGGGATGGGAGGAGGGAAGATGCACAAACATTGTGCACATTTCCACACACACACACAAAATGTATAAATGGACCGTGCGCCCACTGAGTAGACTCCAGATGGAGGAGTGGGGGGAAACTCACATTAGTGTGACGTGGGGAGCAATGTCATCTCAGCCAACAACAAGTGTGACTTGAGCGATGATAACGTTGGGACCAGAGACGGAAATCTGAATGGTATCCTGGAGTAGCTGACTTTGAGCTGAGCCTTCCAGGTGAGTAGGAAAAAGGGCGATGCAGGCAAGGGGACAGTTACTCACCACCACCGGTCTGTCAGTTTGTCTTACTGTGGTGGCTTGCAGGTAGCTATGATGCTGGAAGCTATTGCACTGGTATTTCAAATATCTGTAGGATCATCCATGGTGGACAGCTTTCAGTGGAGCTGCCAGACTAAGACAGAAGGAAGAAAGGCCTGGTGATCTACTTTCAAAAATTAGCCAAGGAAAGTTTTATGGATCACAACAGAATATTGTTGTCCTATATAGTGCTGGAAGATGAGCTCTCTACCTCGGAAGGTGCTACACGGTGGCCACAACAATGGACTCAGACATGACAACTATCAGGAAGATGGCACAGGACGGGGCAATGTTTTATGTTGTATCCAGAGTCACCAAGAGTTGCAGCTGACTCCATAGATAATAACAACAACAGAGTTATTCAAAGTGGAAATAGGAGAACCATAGTCATCAGAATCCCCTGGAGACAGGCTCAAGATACAGATTCCTAAAAGTTTTTAGCTATGACATTTCTGATCAGCGCCTGATCTCTAAAATCTACATGGTACTGCAAAAACTCAACTACAAAAAGACAAATAACCCTATTAAAAAATGGGCAAAATATATGAATAGACACTTCACTAAAGAAGACATTTAGGTAGCTAACAGATACATGAGGAAAGGCTCACGATCATTAGCCATTAGAGAAATGCAGATCAAAACTACAATGAGATTTTGTCTCACTCCAACAAGGCTGGCATTAATCCAAAAAACACAAAATAGTTAATGTTGGAGAGGCTGTGGAGAGATTGGAACACTTATACACTGCTGATGGGAATGTAAAATGGTACAACCACTATGGAAATCTATTTGGCGCTTTCTTAAAAAGCTAGAAATAGAACTACCATACGATCCAGCAATCCCACTCCTCGGAATATACCCTAGAGAAATAAGAGCCTTTACACAAACAGAAATATGCACACCCATGTTTATTGCAGCACTGTTTACAATAGCAAAAAGATGGAAGCAACCAAGGTCCCCATCAACAGATGAATGGATAAATAAATTATGGTATATTCACACAATGGAATACTATGCATCGATTAAGAACAGTGAGGAATCTGTGAAACATTTCATAACATGGAGGAAACTGGAAGGCATTGTGCTGAGTGAAATTAGTTGCAAAAGGACAAATATTGTATGAGACAACTATTATAAGAACTTGAGAAATAGTTTTAACAGAGAGGAAAATATTCTTTGATGGTTATGAGATGGGGAGGGAGGGAAAAAGGAAGAGGAGTATTCACTAATTAGATGGTAGATAAGAACTACTTTAGGTGAAGGGAAAGACAACACACAATACAGGCGAGGTCAGCACAACTGGACTAAACCAAAAGCGAAGTTTTCTGAATAAACTGAATGTTTCGAAGGCCAGTGTAGCAGGGGCAGGGGTTTGGGGACCATGATTTCAGGGGACATGTAAGTCAATTGGCATAATAAAATCTATTAAGAAAACATTCCGCATCCCACTTTGAAGAGTGGCATTTGGGGTCTTAAACGCTAGCAAGCAGCCATCTAAGATGAATCAATTGGTCTCAACCCACCTGGATCAAAGGAGAACGAAGAACACCAAGGACACAAGGTAATTACAAGCCCAAGAGACAGAAAGGGCCACATAAACCAGAGACTACATCAGCCTGAGACCAGAAGAACTAGATGGTGCCTGGCTACAACCGATGACTGCCCTGACAGGGAACACAACAGAGAACCCCTGAGGGAGCAGGAGAGCAGTGGGATGCAGACCTCGGATTCTCATAAAAAGACCAGACTTAATGGCCTGACTGAGACTGGAAGGACCCTGGTGGTCATGGCCCCCAGACCTTCTGTTGGCCCAGGACAGGAACGGTTCCCGAAGCCAACTCTTCAGACATGGATTGGACTGGACAATGGGTTGGAGAGGGATGCTGGTGAGGAGTGAGCTTCTTGGATCAGGTGGACACTTGAGACTATGTTGGCATCTCCTGCCTGGAGGGCAGATGAGAGGGTAGAGGGGGTTAGAAGCTGGCGAAATGGACACGAAAAGAGAGAATGGAGGGAGAGAGAGGGCTGTCTCATTAGGGGGAGAGTAATTGGGAGTATGTAGCAAGGTGTATATAAGTTTTTGTGTGAGAGACTGACTTGATTTGTAAACTTTCACTTAAAGCACAATAAAAATTTATATAAAAAAAAATAAGTCAGCCTCAAAGGGATGCATACTGATTACATGAAATATCTAGGATAGGCAAATGTGTAGAGATCAAACTGTATTGGTGGTTACCAGGGCCTGGTGGGGGGGCAGGGCGGGCACTGAGGTTCTGTTAAGAGCGATGGGATAATTTGGAAATGGATAATGGTCATAGTTGAATAACATGATAAACATAACTGATGTCACTGAATTGTGCACATGGTGAAAGTTGATAAAGCAAACAATTTGTTACATATGTTTACCACAATAAAGGGGGAAATATAGCATATTAAAAACAAAATACAGATTCCTGAGCCCCACCTGAGCCCTAGGGAGTCACTCTACAGAGGGATTCAGGAATTACCACTGACAGATCTGAATCGTAATAGCATGGGAGAATCTCTGCCCTAAATAATCCTTTCTGGCAGTTCCTCTATTTTCAATCTTCAAATCGGTCCTCCAGGTCTAACCTAGGCAATGAGGGTGGAAGGGAATAAACACTTACGGAAGATGGAAAGTTCTGCCATTTACCAGGTTGGCAATGTGATTGAGCCTTATATTCCTTTTCAAACACCCATTATTATCCCCATTGTACAGGCTAAGAGAGGTTAAGTAACTTGGTAGAAGCTGGATCCTCACCCAAGTCTTTCGAACTGAATCAGCAGCATAGTTCAGTAGCTGAGCAAGGGGCTTCAGACCCTGGACTACATGGGTTTGAATCCCAGCTCTACTCCATACTGTGTACTGGGCCTTCCTTAAAACAGTGCAGGGCTCAGGGCCACCCAAAGACTATGGGGCCATCTAAGACAACTGCCACAGTGTCAGCATTCTTCCTAGGCCCCATGTGATAGCACTGAAGAGAAATTTCTAAACTGAAATTTATTGATGCTCAGAAAAGAGAAGTAAGTTACAGCCCTCCATGGTCCCCTGCCCCCAACCACAGGGCTGAGGGCATGTGACCTCAGGCAAGTCCCCAAACTCTCTGAACCTCAGTTCCTCAGCAGTGTTGTTAGGGGCTGTTGAGTCAGTTCCGGCTGTATGTACAACAGAATGAAACACTCCCCAGTCGTGTGCCACCCTCACAATCATTGCTGTATTTGAGTCCCTTGTTGCAGCTAGTGTGTCAATCCATCTCTTTGAGGGTCTTCCTCTTTTTCGATGACTGTCTACCAAGCATGATGTCCTTCTCCAGGGACTGATCGCTCCTGAAAACATTTCCAAAGTATGTGAGACATAGTCTCACTGGCCTTGTTTCCTGGGAGCACTCTGGCTGTACTTATTCCGAGACAGACTTGTTCCTTTTTCTGGCAGTTCATGTTATATTCAGTATTCTTCACCAACACCATAATTTAAAGGCATCAATTCTTCAGTCTTCCTTATTCATTGTCCAGCTTTTGAACGCATATGAGGTGATTGAAAATATCATGGCTTGGGTCAGGTGTACCTTAGTACTCAAAGTGACATGTTTGGTTTTTAACACTTTAAAGAGGTCTTTTGCAGAGATTTGCCCAATACAATGCATCGTTTGATTTCCTGATTGCAGTTTCAATGGGCGTTGACTGAGGATCCAAGCAAAATGAAATCCCTGACAATTTCATTCCTTTCTCTGTTTATCATGATGTTGCTCATGGGCCCAGTTGTGAGAATTTTTGTTTTCTTTATGTTGAGTTGTCATCCATACTGAAGGCTGTAGTTTTTGATCTCCATCAGAAAATGCTTCAAGTTCTTTTCACTTTCAGCAAGCAAGGTTGTGTCATCTGCGTATCACAGATTGTTGATGCATCTTCCTGCAATCCTGATGCCCTGTTCTTCTTCATACAGTCCAGTTTCTCAGATTATTTGCTCAGCATACAGATTGAATAAGTATGGTGAAAGGATACGACCCTGACACACACTGTTTCTGATTTTAAATCACGCAGTTTCCCATTGTTCTGTTCAAACAGTTGCCTCTTGGTCTATGAACCAGTTCCATATGAGCACAATTAAGTGTTCTGGAATTCCCATTCTTGCCAGTGTTATCCAAAATTTGTTATGATCGACACAGTCGGATGCTTTGCATAGTCAATAAAACACAGGTAAACATCTTTCTGGTATTCTCTGCTTTCAGCCAAGATACATCTGACATCAGCAATGATATCCCTTGTTTCAGGTCCTCTTCTGAATCCAGCTTGAATTTCTGGTCACTGGACTGCTGCAATCATTTTCTAATTATCTTCAGCAAAATTTTACTTGCATGTGATATTAATGATATTGTTCAATAATTTCTGCATTATGTTGGATCATCTTTCTTTGGAATGGGCACAAATATGGATCTCTTCCAAATTTCTTGGCCTAGTGAGCACCCCCAGAGCTCTATTGAAACATCTCAATTGATAGTCTGTCAATTCCCACAGCCTTCCTCTTTTTTGCCAGTGCCTTCGGGGCAGCTTGGACTTCTTCCTTCAATACCATTGGTTCTTGATCATATGCTACCTCCTGAAATGGTTGAATGTCAACCAATTCATTTTGGTACAGTGACTCTGTATATTCCTTCCATCTTCTTTTGATGCATCATTCAATATTTTGCCCACAGAATCCTTCAAAATTGCAACTCAAGGATTGAATTTTTACTTCACATCTTTCAGCTCGAGAAATCCCGGGAGTATTTTTCCCTTTTGGTTTTCTAAACTCCAGGTCTTTGCACATGTCATAATACTTTGTCTTCTTGAGCTGCCCTTCAAAATCTTCTCTTGAGTTTTTACATCGTCATTTCTTCCATTTGCTTTATCTACTGTATGTTCAAGAGCAGGCTTCAGAATCTCTTCTGACATCCATTTTGTTTTTTTCTTTCTCTCCTGTCTTTTTAATG